>NC_139608.1:60314763-60615031 GCF_964270895.1 Podarcis filfolensis
AGGAATAATTATTAGGCAATTCCCATTGCTTTCACATGTTTTTAGAAATATAAATATGCAATTTACAGGTGGTTCAACAAATTAATGTGCAGAAGATAAAAGCCCTTATTATACTGAGCAGATTTTCAGGCTTCTGAATTACTGCGGTCTGGTTTATGACTCGAGAGAGAGAGCTGAAATAATGCATATAATATATAATCAGGAAGCTGGTAATCATAAATAAGGGGTCACTGAGGAGGCATGTTAGGTGGTATTGGAGCCTACTGAACATAGTCTGGTATAGGAGGCAAACATACACTGACAGGAAGGAGCGGGACTGCTTTGCAAGACCCATGCAATGAACAATTAATTGAAAGTTATGGACATTAGCGATATTTTGCAAGCCAACTTCACAGCAGTTACACCATGAAATTGCTGTACTTCAATTCGTTATAATGCTGGAAGTCTCTTGCATTCCCAGGTGGCACAAGAAAGAGCTTTGTTTCCAAAGAATCGAAATAAGTGTATTTGTGTACGAGGGTTTGTTTCTATTTTCCTTTCCAAACAACAATGGCCAAATAGTCTTGCCCCGTGGCCTCTGCATGGCCTTTGAGTGACAGCTTCCATGTGATCTGGAGCCCCAAAAGTGCAGGGAGACTTTATGTGCAGCACAGTTCCTGCACATGTTCACACTCTACATGCAAATGCCTGCACCAGAGCTAGTCAGCACATGCAACACTGGGACACAGTCGCTTTGGCACAGCCACAAGGGTTTGCACATTGGGAGGGCATGTGAGTAGAACTTCTGAGCAGGGTTCAAAATTAGGGTGCCCGGCGCATTTTGCGTCTAATAAGATTCTCCATTTGCGAGCACCTCAAAAGGTCTGGGTGCCATTTTTTTTTTTTTTGCACCTGGCTGAAACTCATGGATTACTGAAATGTATGTACTTTGAAGCCTTGAAGTGTATGTAGACAATATGTTAAGGAGTTTAACAATAAAGAGTAGAGAGTTTTGGGGCGAAAACTGAAGTATGGTACCAATATTTTTATTGTAAGCACCAAATTAAACATGTATTGAAAATTTCTGTTAAAAGTGTGGTATTAACAATGTGTAACTTATTTGAATTGTGTACTAGTTCATGATTATCAAAATAATAAATAAAAAGGGTTGCCGACCCACCCCCCAAATGGCGACTAGACATTCCGTTTTGGCACCCACAACCCAGGTCCAATGAGCCATTTGGCTCCTAGCTTTTCTATCCCAGTTTTTAACACTGCTTCTGATTTTAACACTGCTTCTGATTGTTGGTTTTGTTCCACCAGTCCCTTGTCACCAGCCATTTCACAAATAGCAAAAAAATATGTAGCTGACAGATTGGTAAGGGCAGTCTGTGTTGTGGACGCACCATATATCAGGGAATAGACAGGAATGACTGAATGATATGTCAGAACACGGGAAGTAGATATTCTGTGGGAAATTCCTTGGCGGGAAATGTGTAATATCTTTTGTTCCTGGTTTGTTAGCACTTCTGACAGAAAGTCGTGGCAGCACTGTATCCGAACAGGGGTTTGTTTTTGAATCTAGCTAACCTTGCTTCAGCAACCAGGCAGCTTTCTGGTAGGAGCTGCTCAGAAAAAAACAATAAAATTTGTATGTGCCTCAGATGGCACTAGGAGGCAGTGGCAAATTTAGGGCAGTGCATGAGGTCACACTGGGCACCCAGCCGAGAAGGGGCACCTTCTCAAAGTCTGGTAAGTGCTTGCCCGGCATCAGGAAGGAGGCCTGAGGGCTCTGACAGGGTCCTAGAGCCCTCTTTCCTCCTTCCCAAAGCCGGGCAAGTGCTTACCAGGCAAGTGCTTGCTTTGGGAAGGAGGCGTGAGGGCTCTAGGACCCTACCAGAGCCTCACGCCTCCTTCCCAAAGACCGCCAGCATTGTGAGGGCATCCAATGACCTTGCACAGAGCAGCATATTACCCAGGTCCTTGCCTGTAGGAGGACTAGACTGGAGTGAGCAGGAGGGCCAGCATCAAAGTGTTAATGGTTATGGGAAATAAGCTGGCCGTAAGTGGCTTTGTTAAGTGTATGGTTTAAACATCGTTATGTGCAGTAGAGGCTGCTGCATGAGGGTGAATGGGGCACACCATTGATTTCAGTCTGTCCTGAGCTAGCCGCCCCCGCCCCCGTCCTCGATCCTGCCTTCCTGCTTACAAGTCCAGGAGGTAGTGTTGCCTTTCGGCTCCCTCTTCCTTGGTCTCAGTGTTGCCTTTGCAGAACTCAGTGAAGGGGCAGATGGGGACAAAACTGGAATTAGTTGTCTCCGCTTGTCATTGGCTCTGGCTCCACTGACTGTGGTTCTCGCTGCCTTTGTGCCTACCAGTACCAGTTTCAAAGTACTCCTGTGTGAAATTTGTACCCCACTCTAAAGGTTACTCTAGATGAGAGGGAGGGGAGGTCGATGATTGGATCCTCCACCTTTTGAAACTGCAGTGGCCCTCAAATCAGTTGAGGGTGCAGCACTTAGCATTCTCCCCTGTGCCATAAATCCTAATTTGGCCTTTGCCTCTCAGCTGCTTTTAAGCTTAAAGCAGGGGAGCTCCAAATTTGATGAAGTGAGGGCCAACCAAAGTTGTTGAGCTTTTTTAAAGATTTTACCCCAGGACATGAACTTCCAGGGGGGACGGATTGAATCGAACAGCAGGCTGGATTAGGCCCCCAAAACGGACTTTGGACATGCGTGGCTTAAAGCAAAATGGCAAGAGATCATTGCTAAGACAGCCGTCTCTGCTTCTCCCTTCCTTGCCCTCTCCACACACACACCCTCACCTCCGTCTAGTTTGGCTCTTGGAGAAAAGGTGAAAAGGGAAAAATTAAATGTGTAACGTGCAGTTGTTTTGTGAGTGCCAGCATTTGAAAATCATGCCCCATGAATATCGAGTCTTCTTTGATTGGAGAGACTAAAGCGGGTAAGTTTTAAGGTGGGTTGCAATTTTGGGAGTGGTGTCATTCTCAAGCCAGCAGTTGCCCCCTGCATTATGCCCTGCAATGAAATCTTTGGTGGTACAGCCTTAGGAAGGGGCTGTACCATATCATTCTAAGTCTCTATGATGCTTAAAGAGTGAGTATGTAGGATGATGAATCGCTGACTGATCTAAAAGAGTAATTTAGATCCTGTGAAAATAGCTTTGAGATATTTTATAGGAAGGCAGTCATAAATGGGAACAAATAAATTGAATGCAGGTGTACAAGGGGCTTTCTTTGGTTAATCCATTCATCGCTAAAAAATAAAATAAAATGCATATACTAGGTCAATAAAGCATGCACAAGGCTAATATAATCCATGTATTTGCAGTAAAGTTTGTCAACATATATTCATTTTGACAGTTTCCATTCTCTTGAAAGTGGTATCAAAATAAATAGCTGTCTAGCATTCGCATGGGGGACTTCACCAAATTCCAGTAGTAAAGATTTACATTTTGAAATCCCCAGCGGATAATCTGTCAGGGTAATTTTTGTAATGATCTGCTTCTTCTTGAGGCAGTGAAACTTGGTGGTAATTAATAAGCAAATGCAGTCTAAACATGCACTTGATGAATAGGGCTATTGTACATTGAGAAGCTATTAGCTTACTGGTCCATATGGTCTGGTGCCCATTAACATGACCTATTAACAATGCAAAGCAGAAAGAGATATAATTAATTTTAGAAAGCTTTTAGACAACACTGACCAGAAAGAAAAAAGAATGGGGATACCATTGGTTCTTGCATCATGGAAATGAAATTTTATATGATGTTTAAAAAAGAATTTTAGTCAACTAATTTTTTTCCTGTTCAAATTAATGGACCAACTTGGTCATGTTCATTAATTTCATTAATTTCAAGGGGTCTACTCTGAATAAAGCTTAGTTGAATACCACCCAGTGTTGATCAAAATTTGATATATATTTTAAAAACATATCAGGATGTAAGAGCGTATGGCAGCAACAAACCACTTTCTCTCTCTGCAAGTAAGCAAGCAGCTATGCCTGATAGTAGAATTATTCCCTTGCTTTTTTAAGCACCTCTTGTCAAAATGCTTCAGAAATCATGTAGTCTCTGCAGATTACTAAATTGAGACAACTGAGACAATATCAGCGGCTTGCACAACAACTGCTGGGTCTTGATAGACATTCAATTAGCAGCAATGCATTTATCTGTGATTTGTTGCCCTCGAAGATCCCTGCCACGTCACTAGAACTTGCGAGGCATTTTGAATGGATTCATTTACAGAAGCATCACTTAATTCATGTGCCGCTATTTCATTTGTGCCTCTTTTCCTTCAATTTTCCTAGCAAGTATTCCTGCTCTAGTTGCAACTGAACTAAAAAGAACAACACCTAGTTACATAATATTTTCTTAGCCAGTGGCCAGTGTTTTGTAAATATAAATTGTAAGATACTTTTATTTTCTTTTAGGATAATTATGTGCTAAAGTAGTTTTGTTTATTTTAAATATTTCTAGACAGCTGTTTTGAACCAAATCCTCTCGAGTTGCAGAATGGCAGGTGTGTATTAGGTGGCATCAGGTTTTGTTGTTGCTTTAGTGTTAAAAGCAAGCTAGAGGGAGAGAGAGATTTGATTAGAAAAAAGAAGTCACAGTTGGTCAAATGCTTCTCCTATATAGGTCCCATTGAAACAAACAGCGACTAAGTGGAAGCAGTGTTCTGTGCTCATAGGTTTTGATGCATTTGCCATGGAACGGGCCCTAAAACTTTCAATAACTGCCAGCACATCCATTGCTTCTACAGATGGATGCAGTTAGATGGAAATATTTATTAAAGAAAAAATGAATTAAAGGCAAGTCTACAGAAAGCCCAGGCAAACAAACTCAGGAATAGCTCAGTCTCTGCATTTCATTATTCAAATCAACCTTGATTTCTGGAAAACAGTGAAATTGACCCTAAGTGAGGGTCTAACTACAACTCTATGCATGCATTCTCAGAAGTACTTGGGGGAAAGTAAGACTGAACCCATTTGGACTCAACTTCTGCACAGGACAAGTGGAACAGAAGAGACTGTGGAGTCAGTTGGCAGGATCCAAAATTAAAGCTAAATAAAAACAGCAAACAAATAACACAGTGAGGCCTTGTTTCGGATATTTATTACGTTATGTAAGTTTTAATGCTGTACAATTTCTTTGGTCTTAACTTCATGCCATGCTTTAAATCAGGAAGGGTAAGAAAATGATTGCCATAATGAAAGTTAAGACACTATGTACTACACTAGGAATGGGGAACCTGTGGCGCTCCAGATGTGGCTGGAGTACAACTCCCATCACCCTAAACGTACTACACATTGACGAGAGGATGGCTCAACATGAGAATGGACCATGGCCCTGCTCCAAAAGTGCTGGCCACCAACTTGTCTTTCCTTTGGTATCTAATGGAAACAAGGCCATTGCATAGCAATAGTCCCAGGGATCAGCATTTCTTTCTGCCCACAGGATGGAGGAGAGGAAAAGATAGATGCTGGAAGTAATTGGGCAACACTGGAGGAAAGAATGTAAGAACCTGGGTGCTGAGTCCCTTTTTCTTTGCTTAACTGTGTTTCTGCTTTTCCCTCCCTCCTGTCCTGAGCTTTAAGCTACACTCAATGGCTTCCTTCTGCTTTATAAAACAGAAGGCATGTGGAAGAGCAGAGCCATCAATCTGTCCTGCCACTGGTTTGATATCCTGGAACATAGGAAGATAGCATATTGCCTTATGTTGCATCAGACAATTGGTCCATCTAGCTCAGTGTTGTCTACAACAGTAGTTGGGAAGCTGTTGCCTAACATATGTTGTTGGGCTCCAACTTCCATCAGCTCCAACCATCATATATATGGGCTAGACATGATGAGAGATGGAGTCCCAACAACATCTGGAGGACCACTGGTTTGTACTGACTAGCAGCATGGGTTTTCATGATTTCGGGCAGGGGTCTTTCCCAGCCCTAGCTGGAGATGCTAGGGATCTTATTCATGATCTTATCAACTGAGGTAGCGCCCTTCCCCTTGGACCCAGGCAGGTACTCTTTGAAGAATTTTCATGAAGATCTTTGAAGAATTTGAATGAAGCATGTTCCTAGTCTGTACTGTGTAAATATTTCAGTCAAAAAACATTTGCATTGTTAACCTTTTCTGCAAGGTTGGGTAATTAGGAGCTACAAAGGTCCATATAGTTAAAGCTATGGTTTTCCCAGTAGTGATGTATGGAAGGGAGAGCTGGACCATAAAGAAGGCTGATCACCGTAGAATTGATGCTTTTGAATTATGGTGCTGGAGGAGACTCTTGAGAGTCCCATGGAGGGCATAAGGAGAAGGGGACAGAGATGGTTGGACAGTGTTCTCAAAGCTACCAGCATGAGTTTGACCAAACTGCGGGAGGCAGTGGAAGGCAGAAGTGCCTGGCGTGTTTTGGTCCATGGGGTCACGAAGAGTCGGACACGACTAAACGACTAAACAACAACCTGTTTGTGAGTTGGAACTGTAGTACCAAATCAATACTACTAGTATCCTTCTCTCCCCCCCCCCCATGGATTCAGGACCAGTAGAAGTGCATTTATAGGTGCATCTATGGCTTTCAGGAAATTAGATTGCTCGTGTATACCATACCATCCCCATGCAGTTGTGTGTATAGTTTGACATATACTTTTCTAGTATTCCTTGCTGGTTTAAATTAGATGTTTTGCCTCCCTTTCTTTTTTCATTCTTAAAAATACCAAGTGATACCTGGTTCTTAAAAGCTGGGTTTCACATGGAAACGCCTGTGGGAAGTAATTGCTTTTGTGGCTTTGACATTGCTATTCCTTCTATATAGGCTCAGAAGTGACATTGCTGTTCCTTCTATATAGACACACTAACTGTGAGCACATAAAGTTTAAGGCATTTTTTATTATCGCCCTCACCCCTTAAAATAAAAAAGGTCTATAGCCTGCTTGTGGCTGGGTCTACAAAGACCAGCTTGTAGAAGAGGCCGGGATTTCATCTGAACTTAGTTGAGTTTTATAGATTTATTTATGAGATCCAATAATGTAATGATGTAATTTTACTTGTCTAATAAATGTTGCTGTACAAGCAAAGGACAGCAAACATTTTCATTGTTACCGAAATCTTTTAAATGGTAGGCAGTTTTGAGTCCAGAGTGGATGCTATTTAATAAATGTTGGCTATTCAGCCAACAATCACAATTATTTAAAGGGTTTTCAAAAGGAAAAGAACAAATCAAATAAAACAATTACTGTTGTATCTCATTCTGAAGTTAAGTGTATTTTTATGTGGGTCTTGTTTGGTGTCTCCTCCCAGTTTTCATCCATTATCACAATAATTGAGTTTGTAGCTGGAATTAAATTTATCAAATTGTGTTATCCTCTTTTGAAATTGGATAGGTATCCTGGCAGTGGGAGCTAGAAGTTAATCTGCTTTGCTAAAGCCTCCAGTGGCACAGTGGCAACAGGATTGAGAAGGCTCAAACATTCTCCTGTCACCCTGGACACGATGTAATTTCTCCTCAATCCCTTGTGCAAATAATGACATTTGAATCGAGCATTAACAGGCTTAATTACTTTAAAATTGTCATTTTAATTTACACTGATATAGTATTGATCATACAAGCAGAGATTAAGCTGTTCACTGGAGCAGATGATGGGGAATTAAACATTAAAGGGTCCTCGTGGGGCTGAGAGGGCCATCTAGAGTGTGCCAGAAGAGGAATGATATTTTTCCGTAATGAACTGGCAGTATGCGGGGACATGAATCTTTGGCCTACTGGAAGAAGGGAAATAATGGGGTTTGGGAAGCATTTGCAGGCTATTCATTCGCTGCCATGCACCAATTCTCCAGTGATTCATCCACCTCACCAACATTTATTTATCTAGCAGATTCAAGAGTTATGACCCTTTGCTAAGTACATTTAATACAAGGCCGAGTGGAATCTTTCAGGGGTAACCTGTTAAAATAAATATTATTGTTCTTATTTCTGCATAATGTTAAACATTGTTTAATCCTCCAAATATACCTATGCCAACTCAGTACACCTATATTGATAGTTAAGACTTTATGAAAATCAGAGCAGCCATGGCGGGATTGTGAACTCGCCCAGGCCCATGGTGCTTTTTTATTTGTTTTATAAACTATGCGTGTCTATTAAGAGACATTAGTATCCGTTTCCTCCAGAAATTTGCCTAAATAGCTCAAAGCTACAGGGATACTGGTTGACCTCAGTCTTAATCCCTTGCAGGACTGCAATCCCCACAGTACATTTTTCTACAAGCATGTCCATGTTCATCTGTGCCTTTTTGCCTGGGTGTATGTGAGTGTTGATAGGGCTGTCTGTGCAGCCATTTCCCAGTATTGGTTTCTTGAGAATAAAGGGCACACTGTTTCTCCAAATGCACATGCTATTATGTGCAAATGTGGACTGCATGTACAGTGGTACCTCAGGTTAAGTACTTAATTTGTTCCAGAGGTCCGTACTTAACCTGAAACTGTTCTTAATCTGAAGCACCACTTTAGCTAATGGGGCCTGCCGCTGCACCGCTGGAGCACGATTTCTGTTCTCATCCTGAAGCAAAGTTCTTAACCTGAAGCACTATTTCTGGGTTAGCAGAGTCTGTAACCTGAAGCGTATGTAACCTGAAGCGTATGTAACCTGAAGTGTATGTAACCCGAGGTACCACTGTACATATATGCAACATGGGATTTGGCTCCTGATTTGCCATCTGCAAATGATTTTTTATTTATACATTTGTTACATTTGGAGCATGCTGTTTCTTCAAGGAGATTATGATGGTGTGCATGGTTTTTCCTCTTATTCTCCCTCTCTCCTTTCTACACCCAATTTTATCTTCACTCCAGCCCTTTGGAATAGGCCAAGCTGAGAGATGGTTATTGAACAAGGTTACCCAGGGAGCTTCAAGCCAAGTGGAAAGGAAGTTCCAGAACTTTCCAGAACTTCCTTCCCCTCCAACCAAACCAAAGTATACTCGATAGCCATTCGCCCCCGTCCCCTGCATGCGTAGGGGTGCTCTGTTCTGCCCTTTTAGTGGTGTGTTTGGGTCACTTCCAGGTTCGGTGCTGTGTGCGCATGCGCAATCGTGCATCATTCGGACACTCGTTAATCAGTCATTGCTTGTATTGGAATTCAAGTCCACGGCTACTCTGACCATGTTCCTTTGCCTTAGCAATCAAATCCTCTTGAGCTGATAACCCATCAGTTGGTAACAGGGACTCCCGTTTCTTATTGTCCGGCTAGAGCAGGTGCAGCTAACATTTTTGGGCCCAGGGCCACATTCCCTCTTGTCCAGTTGCCTGGGACCTGGATGCCAACAGTGGACGTAGGGAAGACCAAAGTAGGTATGGTCAAAGACAGCATGTCCCTCCCCCCCCCAACACTACCACACACTGTCACAAACCACACATGCAACATATATCACACATGTGTGTTGATACAAAACCAAAAGTAGGCCTTTTCAAGCCATATTGCAATGGGGGACCTGTGGAATGGGGAAAAGACACCGCGGCCCAGTAGGAAGGTGCCATTTGGTTCACAGACCCATCTCCTTAGTGCTATGAGGAATTCCTCTCATTGTTTCAAATTCCAGTGCCTTGCTTAAAATACTAGATTCTGCTGCCTGTATTTGTGCACATGGTGCACAAATACCCTGGATATTTTGAAATGAAGGGCAGCAGAGAAACCAAAATAAATAACATGTATGAAATAAATAATAAATACACCTCATCGCCGCCTTCTCTCCTCCTTTCTAACAAGTGCCTCTCTGTCACGCAGCTTGGGGCACCATTTCCCCCACTTGCTGATCTACTAATTGACATTGGTGCTGAAGGTATGGCAGTGTGGGGCTGCTGGCCATTTTTAAAGCAGTTGCCGTGTAAGAAGAAGAATATCTGAATTCTATGAGCAGCAATAATACTACCGGGCGTTGAGGGAGGCGGGGAGCAGAACGGGCCTTATGTGGAAGCATCTGCGGTTTTCTTAAACAGAAGGAAGATTTAAAAACTGATTGGGGCAGCATTTCAAAGTCATATATTCAGCCTGAGCCATCTGTCTGGGGTATCATAAAAATGTCATTGTGTGGGGAAAGAAATGAAAATATATGGAATATATTAATATATGAATCATATTTATAGTTTATGCTTCATAGAATTTACAGAGAGGCGACCCAATGTGATCAATATCCATTTTATATAGTTTCTTGTACCATTTTAATGTATTGGGTAGACACTAGGTAGACTGTTTAATGTAACAGTAGACACACATTATATTATTTCTACCATTAGTTTTTCCGCCTCTTTTGTGTGTGTCATTCTTTGCACCTTGTTTGGATACTGTCTGAGAAGTTCCCCCTAGTCTTCTGGTAGAATTCCAGGTCTTGTTTCCGTTGAGCTCAAGCAGGAGACACTTCCTGTGGCCTAAACCCCTTGAAAGCAGGTATTTGAGAATAAGTTCCTACTTTGCTTAGGCTGCTGTCGTCTTTCCTCTTAGGCTGCTTACGTTCCACAGACTGAGCCTGCTGCTTCTTGGCCTTAAGACAGAAAAGTACAGCTGTCAAGCCACATGTGGCTTCCAGGGCAGACACAAATTTTTAACATGACTGTTCTCCCCAGGCTCAACTACCCATGTTGAGGGACCTCGGCTTGCAAGCCCCAGGATCTCTGTGGGGACTGTGCTTCACTTTGGGTACATGGATTGACTGGGGACTTGACATACTGACTTGCTGCCAGCCTCTTCAACATGTGGTTTCCTGACTTCCGGTTTGGATCGCAAGCAGCAGGGAGCGCGGAAAAGCCGCTGAAGGACTTTTCCGAGCCATACGGGGGCTGGGGGGCAACGCAAAGGCACTGCGACCCCCAAAAATCTCAGGAGGGGTACCCCTGAGGGAAAAGCTAACCAGCAGCGTTGGAGTAGCTCCGTTGTTTTTTCGGGTTTTTTTCTGAGAGACTCGGGAACGACGGGACTGAGAAACGCGAATGGTAAGCTCTGCGGACCCCGTGTGGCAATGCCTCTAGCTCTCACTGGAAAGGCGACAAACCTCCGTAACTTTAAGAGCGGAACCCTTAGTGTTTTGGGAATAATCTTGAGCTAAAAAGTTGGACTATGCACTAAGTGAGCTCTGAATGTAAAAGAATTTAAATGAGGAGCCCGACCTGCTTTTTCGGAGTCAAAATGGCGCAGGATATAAAGTCATAAGAGTGAAAAAAGGAAATGACCAGGCACCCGCTGTAGAACCAGAAAAGTGAAAGTCCTCAGCAGCAATTAAGCGAGGCAAAGGAAACAAAATAAAATAAAAGTAGCAGAAAGAAAAGATACTTAGAGACTTTGTATTTCTTTTGGGGAAAGTACGAAAGAATAAAGGGAAGAACTAAACAGAGTGGTGATAAAGAAAAAGAACACGTTGAAGATTTAAACTTTAAGGCGGAACTTTAAAGGAGAAGGGAGAGGAGGAAAAGACAGAATAAACTCAAAGGCTTTAAAGAGACTAAGGCGCTCCACTTATTACTTTGTCTGCCTCAAATTTTGGATTGCTTATATTATATTCCGGGCAAGTAAATGTTCCCTTTTTTTCCCTCAAACCTTTAACTTTGGACTTTACCTTCCCCCCCTCTTAAAAGAACTTGGATTTTTGGATTTTTGGATTTTCCCCTTACCCCCTCTTGTTGAATGGTTGGGGACTTCATACGAACTGAGCTTATAGGGTCTTATATATATATCCCCAGTAGGACATTTACCTTCTTTCCTTTTTCCTGTTTTGTTTTTTCCTGATTAATTTTTGGAACATTTCGAATATTTAAAGACTTGGAATTTCTTTTTTTTTTTCCCCCCCTGGATTTGAATTACTTGTGAACTGAGTTAAAGAGGGGTGAGCTAAGAGGCATATACCCCCTTTCTACTTAATGGACTGGAGTTAATGTTGGACTCCTGGATCTTTTCCCAATCACAGTTTTATGTTGGAATAACCCAGCAAGTGGATGAAAAGCCTAGAACTTAGAACCCACTTTCCTTCACGGGATTCTACGGAGATAGTTTCACAAATACTGCCTATCCTCCTTTGATCTGGATTAAGCCAACCAAGTGGCTGAAGACCGAACAAAGGAAAGAACAAACTGCTCCTATTTAAAACAAAAGTTGGCTACAGGTTAAACTTTCGTTTCTTCTGTCTTTGTACACCTATCATAAGGGTCCCCTTTAAGGTTGATATTTCTTTAAGGGCCTTATCAGAGGGCCCTTATCCTTACATAGTTGATAAGTCCCAGACAAAATTGTTTGATTAGGAATTTAGTTTGGACTTATCCACATTTAGAGGGTACGAAATATATGGACGGCAAATGAATTGAATAGGCACAGGATTTGAGAATATTTGGATTTACAGATCTTGATTTGGAAAATCCAGAAATATAAATTATAAATAATATTCTGGTGCATTAGGAGAAAATTAAAGGGTCAGGGAATAACTTGATTGGCTAAGTTTAAAGAACTACTCCATTTCTCTTCGCCTGATTGCAATTGGTAAAAACTGGAATTAGATTGTTTAAGGGAACGTCGTTGCAATTATTATTATTTTTTTTTGATACTAACTAAAACTTGTTAAGACTGTGCGCCCTCTAGGGGAGAGAATAAATATTACAAGAAATTTATAGTATATATATATTTTGAAGAGGGGGGGGGAAAGGAGAAAGAGTGGAAACGGAGAAAATGTCGGGGGAAAATGGAAAAAAAGATAGGAGGGACCCCATCAGACAGGAAAGCATCTCGACAAGAAGAAATTAAAGAATTAGACATTCTATGGTTAAAAATAAAGGAGGAATTTAAACAGAACGAAACTCACATGGAGAAAAAGCTAGGAGAGATACATGAGTTGATTGATAAGAAGATAGAAGGTGCAGTAGGGGAACTGTCAAGTAAAGTAAAAGACTTAACGGTTCGATCAAAGATTTTAGAAGAATCGAATAAAAGAGCACAGAAAGAGATAAAGGAACAAAGGAAGGAGACAGATAGGATAAAAGAGGAACTTCGAGAACTGAACAGGAATCAAGATCAAGTTCTGGACAATTTAGCGATGATGGAAATGAAACAAAAACAGCTAAATTTAAAGTTTAGAGGAGTAGGAGAAGAATCTAATGAGAATATTAAAGAGAAACTGACTAAAGAACTAGCGAAGTGGTTAGAATTGAAGGAAGAAGAGATTGCATATACGATAGAAAATGCTTTCAGAATAAAAATAAGGTCTAAACAAATAAAATCTAAAAAAGCACTGGGAGACTGTTTAGTTATATTTAATTCGATAGAGATGAGAAATCTAATCCTAAGAGAAAGCTACCAAAAGAAACTAATAATTGAAGGCAGACCAATTATTATCTTTAAAGAAATACCAACCAGACTCCTACGCAAAAGAGAGGGGTACAAACAGTTAACAAGCGTTCTAAAAAAGAACGGGATACAACACAGATGGGAATTCCCTGAAGGGATTTCCTTTTTCTATAAAGATAAAAGATTTAAGATTACTGAAAGTCAGGAAGTGGGTAAATTTCTACGCAGATATGAAAAAGACCTTGGGAAAGTGGAGGAGAGATTTGGAGGGAGAAATGGTGATTTACAAGAGAGAAGTAGAAGAAGAGAGAAGGGTGGAGAACAGGAGGAAAGGGGAGGGGAAGGAGGAGAAGAGGAGGAGGAAGGGGAAGAAGGAGTAGGGGAAGAGGAAGTGGAAAAAGAGGAAGAGGGAATAGAAAACAAAACCACTCGGATATAAATTAAGTATTCGGATATCGGCAAGTAAACATAACAATGAATCTGAAAATTCTGTCATGGAATGTGAACGGTGTGAACGAGAAAACCAAGAGGAATAAAATAGTGAATGTTTTGAAAAGAAAGAACCTTGATTTAATCTGTATGCAGGAGACACATGTGACCAAAAAGCATAAACATATCTTGATAAATAAAAAATTGGGAGTTGAATTCATAAACTCCATTACAGGAAAAAAAAGAGGAGTAGTAACATATGTTAACGAAAAATGGGAACCTAAACTGATTTACAAAGATGATGAAGGAAGGATATTAGGGGTGCAAATTAATTTCCAGGGTGAAAAACTTAATGTGATAAACATATATGCACCGAATTCGGATAAATTGGAATTCTTTAAGAAATTGGAGCAAGTATTATTAGAGTTAGAGGATAACAAGACGATATTATTGGGAGACTTCAACGGAGTACCGGTACCAGAAATTGACAGACAAACAGAAAAGAAAAAGCGTAATCAAGGGAAGCTGCCAAGATCATTTAACAATTTAGAAGAAAATCTAGACTTAATAGACATTTGGAGACACAAACATCCAATAGAGAAGCAATATACCTTTTTTTCAGAAGTGCACAAAAGCTGGGGTAGAATTGATCAAATCTGGATCTCAAGAGAACTCACCTTAAGAACCTCAAAATGTGAAATCCAACCGAGAACCCTCTCTGATCATAATTCGATAATGTTGGAAATAAAAGGTGTATCACAGGGGGGGTTCAGATGGAGAATGAATGAATATTTATTGGAGAGTGAGGAAATTATTGAAAAGGCTAAAGCCACTTTAAAAGACTATTTCGATTTGAACCTTAATACAGAATCAAGTATAGAGATAGTCTGGGATGCTAGCAAGGCAGTCTTAAGAGGTTTCTTTATCCAGCAAAATAGTTACAAGAGGAAAATAAGGGAACAAAAGAAAGAAGAAATTCTCAATCAACTAAGAGAATGTGAGAAAAAACTAACAAAAAATCCAAAAGATGAACAAAACATACAAATAATAAAAATATTACAAACACAATACTCAATGCTGACAAATCAAGAAATCGAATGGAAAATTAAGTTAATGAAGCAAAAATATTTCGAATCAGCTAATAAAACAGGTAAACTACTAGCTTGGCAATTGCGAAGAAGGCAAAAACAAAATGTGATAAATAAGATAAAAATAGGGGAGCAATTGATAGAAGATCCAAAGGGAATAAAGGAAAATTTCCTCAAATTTTATGAGAAATTGTACAAAAAGGAAGAAGAAGACTCAAAACAAATAGAAAAATATCTAGAAGACTGCAGCGGAAAAACTATTACAGAGGAAGAAAGATTACAATTAAACAAACCTATAAAAATAGAAGAGATCCAGAATGCAATAAGAAAAATGAAATTAGGGAAGGCCCCGGGTCCGGATGGACTGTCTGCAAAATACTATAAAGTATTAGAAGATCAACTAACGCCAGTGCTATGTGATACTATGAATAAAATATTAGCGGGAGGAAAGATACCAGAGTCATGGAAAGAGGCCCATATCACGATGATCCCCAAACCGGACACGGATAAATTAAACATCAAAAATTATAGGCCTATATCACTACTAAATAATGACTACAAAATTTTTGCAGAGGTAATGGCAAATAGACTTAAAAAGTGTTTAGTAAATCTAATTCACAAAGATCAAGCAGGATTCCTCCCAAACAGGTTTCTTAAAGATAATGTAAGGCATACTATAAACATTATTGAATATTTGGAGTGTAAGAACGAGATACCTGCGGCGCTGATTTTTATTGATGCGGAGAAGGCATTCGATAATGTCTCATGGTCGTTCCTATTAAAAAGTATGGAAAAAGCAGGGATAGAGGGCGAATTCATGAAAGGAATAAAGGCAGTATATTCGAGTCAGTTTGCCAAATTGATTATAAATAACAACTTAACAAATCCATTTAGAATAGAAAAAGGAACAAGACAGGGTTGCCCTCTTTCCCCGCTTTTGTTTATTATAGTATTAGAGGTCATCGTGAGTAAAATAAGAGCAACACCAGAGATTCGAGGGATTAAAGTAGGAACGAAAGAATATAAATTAAAAGCTTACGCAGACGATTTGATGCTATCTGTAGAAGAGCCGCAAAAAAGTGTTAGCAAGGCGCTGGAAATATTAGAAGAATACGGTAAACTATCCGGTTTTAAACTGAATAAACTAAAGACAAAAATGATGACTAAGAATCTGGGAAAGGACGAAAGAGAAAAATTAGAGAAACAAAATGGAATCAAGGTGGCTAAGAAAATAAAATATCTGGGAATCTGGCTAACCACAAAAAATATAAATTTAATTCAAGATAACTACTTGACAACATGGAAGGAAATTAAAAAAGATCTAGATATATGGAATAGAGTTAAGCTTTCGTGGATGGGAAGGATGGCGGCAATAAAAATGAACGTACTTCCAAAAATGTTGTTCTTGTTCCAAAGTATACCAGTGATTAAAGGCTCCAAAATGTTCAAGGATTGGCAGAAAACCCTTTCGAAGTTTATATGGCAAGGGAAAAGACCGAGAATTAGATTTAAATTGCTTACAGATCGAAAAGAAAGGGGGGGATTCTCGGTCCCAAATTTGAAATTATATTTCGAGGCCGCCTGCCTTTGTTGGATCAAAGAGTGGATAACTTTGGAAAATACTGACTTATTAGACCTAGAAGGATTCAACAATAGGTTCGGCTGGCATGCCTACTTATGGTCAAATAAAGAAAAGGTACATAAGGGGTTTTCAAGCCACATCATTAGAGGACCACTATATGAAGTTTGGGAGAAAAATAAAAAACTCCTAGAATGGAAAACACCTTGGTGGTTGTCGCCAATGGACATTTTAATAATTAAGAAAACAAATATGGAAGGGAAAAGATTAACGTACGAAGACCTACTAATAAGATCAGAAAGCGGCTGGAAATTAAGAACATATGAGGATTTGAAAGAAAAATTAACAGGCTGGCTACAATATCATCAAATAAACGCAATGTGGATGGAAGATAAAAAAGTAGGGATAAGTGAAAAAAAATCCAAATTTCAGATAGAAATAATTGAAGGTAAAACCAAATTATTATCTAGAATGTATGATATACTATTGGAATGGGACACCAAAGACGAAGAAATAAAGGAGGTTATGACAAAATGGTCAATGGACTTGGGATACAATATAGATTATGAAAAATGGTCGAGATTGTGGAATAATGGAATAAAATTTACGGCAAGTGTCACCCTTAGAGAAAATTTGGAGAAGATGATATATAGGTGGTATATCACACCAGCAAAATTAGGAAAAATGTATAAAACAGGAAATAAGGCCTGCTGGAAGTGCAAAATCAAAGAAGGCAATTTCTACCATATGTGGTGGACTTGCGAGGAAATGAAGAAATTCTGGGACTTGATTTATAATGAGTTAAAAAAAATATTTAAATATACTTTTCCTAAGAGACCGGAGGCCTTTTTACTAGGTATAATTGGGGATGAAATTAAAAGGGAAGATAGGATTTTATTCCAGTATTCGACAACAGCGGCCAGAATATTAATTGCACAGAATTGGAAAAGTACAAATATACCAACGGTTAGAGAATGGCAAACAAGATTATTCGAATATGTTGAATTAGCAAAAATGACGCAAAAAATTAGAAACCAAAAAAATACAAAGTTTATTAGTGATTGGAATAAATTTATGGCATACATTGAAGGAAACCATAGAAACCTAAAAACTATAGCAGGTCTGTTATAAAACTTATGATGTGCAAATCGTTAACAAATACTAGCTGCAGAAAATGGAAAATTTTATCAAGAAGTCCGAAATCGGGAGGGAAGGAGGTCAATAGGGGAGTAGAAGAAAGACATAAATATCTAATTATATAAAATCTTAATGAATAAGAGATAGAACTGTACAGAGATTGTTGCTTTTTGGTGTTAGATGTGGATATTTTTTTTTCTTGTCTTCTTGTTCTCCTTGTTTTTTTTTTTTAAATTGTTGTCTTGTCTTTTGTGTTTTTTGTTTTTTGTTTTTCTTTCTTTTTATGTTGTAACTGAAACTTAATAAAAAGAATTAAAAAAAAAAAAAAACGTTCCACAGACTGAGATTCAATATGTTACTTGAGTCACGGCCAACAAGTTATTGACAGTCCGCTCAGCGGAAATTTTGCTTTGTACCGCAGATTCCTATTGAGTATCACTAGCTGCTTTGGAAAGTCTCCTCCGTTTCAGAAGCGATTTACTCTATAGTATGGGAACTACATTTCAAGAAACAGGAGTCCAAAACCTTCTTCAAGTTGTGGAGCTCTTTGGGTCTTTGCCATCATCTCCAGTGAAGTTTAGCAGTCTCCCTCTGCATAGGATTGCAGCCATGGAAAAGGCCATGTTCCATTTCGATATTCATATAATTTGCACTGACTTGACTATGATTGATCTCTCCGAGGTATTTGGGGTGTTGTATTAGACCTTGAGAGTCCCATGGACTGCAAGAAGATCAAACCTATCCATTCTTAAGGAAATCACTGGAAGGATAGATCGTGAAGCTGAGGCTCCAATACTTTGGCCACCTCATGAGAAGAGAAGACTCCCTGGAAAAGACCCTGATGTTGGGAAAGATGGAGGGCACAAGGAGAAGGGGACGGCAGAGGACGAGATGGTTGGATAGTGCTCTCGAAGCTACCAACATGAGTTTGACCAAACTGCGGGAGGCAGTGGAAGACACAAGTGCCTGGCGTGCTCTGGTCCATGGGGTCACGAAGAGTTGGACACGACTAAATGACTAAACAACAACAAATTAGACATTGAGTGGAGTTTTTAGAATTCCGGTACAATGTGGTCATTTGATTTGGCCATCTGCGAACAAATATTGTGAAAGATTGCAAGCATGCTGCAGTTCTTATGAACCAAATTCTGGGTGTACTTAAAATAATCAGCATATCCAAACGGCCAAATCCCAGCCCCAGAGAAAGGCAGGTTCTCTGACCTCAGTGTACCCTATTTGCATATGGCAAAAGTTTAATTTTAACACAATTTCTTAATGTGTTTATGGGTTCAGTACTTAAGAATGATCAATAAATATTTGCAACAATATGAAAAGGAAAAAATAGTTTAGAGCCAAGATATTGTTTATAATCATTTCCTATAGTTTATATATTCTGTCAAATATTAATTACTCTTAGCTAGATAGCTGGCATGGCAAAGAAGCAGTATATCTTCTGTTCTTCAGTGCTCCATTATATCTACGTGGACACAAAAATAGATACATAAAATATAATTAAATGATGAAAATGTTTTAGTTGTCATAGGGAAGACAAAGCACCCAACCCGGTCATTTGACTTGGAACATATAATTAGCAAAACCCTTGTGGATTGCTCTTTTTATCATTTGCAATATAGCAAAAGATTTATAACAGTGACGTACCTTTTGAATTTGATTAATAGAATTGTTTTCTCCATTTGATTAATATGTTATCTCAACCCTAGAATAATCGAATTAAACTGGATTGCCTTGCCTCCTTTTGATTTGTTGCATGCTTATTTCCATGCCCTGACTTATCAAAGGTTTTGACTATTTTGTTGGGTCCATTTTGTCGTGTATTTTAACTTACGATCTGTCTTAATGTTACAAGATGCCTGCTTCATAAGGTGCATATGTGTGTAGGGTTTTTGAACTAATTTTTCAGCCATCTATAATGGGTCATTTCCTCTTCATCAATATTTTATCTTGAAAATCTGCATAAATTTAATCTGCAAGCAAATGTGCATTGAATTCCCTACTTAAAACCTAGCAGAGGAGCATAGTATCATGTTCCCCTAATATTCAAAATTAAGTTCAATTGTAAGAAGCTAAACCAAGAGATGGCTTTTGTGTGATTATGTTCTTTGATATGGTTTAATGCAATTTGCTTCATCAGATGAATGGAGCATAGTCGTTTAATCAAGTTGATCAAAGATAAAACTAAATAGCATTTTGTAGTCAGATGCTTACTATCTGTCAGCTGCCACTTTTGAAGTTTTATAACCTTTATTTTTCTTCATTTTAATTTTAACTCTTCGGTTTCCTGCCTGAAAAGAAATACATCTCAACACACATGGTTATAGGTTCATTTTTGCCTGTTTTTAACCTAATAGCAATCAGAACCAACAGAAAAAACTAAAATGCTACTTTTTCACTGATAAGCCCCTTTGCCAGGCCTTGGTCATCAGGGGTTAGTAAACATAACATAACACAAACAGGGGTCACAACTTCTGGCTGGCCATGGTAACAGTCAGAATATGTGATTGCTACAATACCTTTCTGCTTCTAGAAAGGGACATGATCCTGTATCTCTTGTTGTTCAGAAACTCAGTTGCGGCTGGAAATACTGAGTAATCTTGTTGGGTGTGAAAGTAGCTCAGCATAAGGGGTATGCCCCAACAGTTCTCCTGAGTGTGAGGGCTCCAAACAGAGTTTGGTGTTTTCCCTTCTATAGTACAGTGAGAGCCAGTGTGGTGTAGTGGTTAAGAGCGGTAGATTCATAATCTGGGGGACCGGGTTCGCGTCTCTGCTCCTCCACATGCAGCTGCTGGGTGAGCTTGGGCCAGTCACACTTCTCTGAAGTCTCTCAGCCCCACTCACCTCACAGAGTGTTTGTTGTGGGGGAGGAAGGGAAAGGAGAATGTTAGCCGCTTTGAGACTCCTTCGGGTAGTGATAAAGCGGGATATCAAAGCCAAACTCTTCTCTTTTTCTACTACAGGGATTTAGTGGCCCTTGGAAGCCCAGCCTCTGTATATCTCTTACTTTATGCTAGGATTACCAGACTCAAAAATATTACTATGATTGTTATTATTTTATTTCCCACCCTTCACTAGCAGGTCCAAGGGTGGGATGCATTTTAAAAACCAGTATTAAAAACAAGTCACAGGAGTAGGGTGGGTCCTGAAACACACACATCTCAGTTGTCGAGCTTTTTCAGCCTGGAGGGCCAGATTCTAAGGTCCTCCCACCTGTCAGTCAACTGATGTCACCATGATGTCGGATGACCCATTTTTCCTCAGCAGTACATCCTGAATGCTGCAAAGGAATGTTTTTACCAGTGAGACCTGGGGGTCACAGCTGACCAGTGCTGCCTTCAAGTCCCACTTTTGACAGGGATCAGCTATATTCTGTAGTTTCCACTCAGAAACTCTGATCCCAGTGGGTCTTGGGGTCACAGCCAATCAAGCTCAATCACTGGTGTGTCTCCAGGTATGCCTGGCTGTATCTGGGGTCTGAAACCTGGGGATCTGCTGCCAGTCAAAGCAGACATTACTGAGGTGGATAGACTAATAGTCTGACTGTGCAGACAGCAGCTTCAGAAGTTCCCATGGCAAACAGTGGCTATGAGGATATTTGGCTTTACTGAGAACATTTCAGAGACTTGAACATCTTTGTGAAACATTGGTGCTAAATTCACAAAAAGGCAGAAAATAATGGCCTGAATTAAAGTTTTGTTTGGGGATGTTTGCGTGTGTCTGTGTGTCCGTTTTAGCAAAGAGGCAAAAAAAAGTTAAGTATAAATCAGGCAAGGTGTCTATTTATGTCACTTTTATGACAGCCATTAATTTCCGTTTCTGGACAGACTCCTGTCTGATAGAACCAACCCTTATTGACTTAATGGGAAGAAATTTATATCAGTACAGAAGCTGTGATGAATGCAGTCTTAAAGTTCAATGATTCAGATACTTTAGTAGCCTCAAACTTTGACCCAGATGGACAGAGAGCTAAATCACAAGGTTTAAATTCTGGTTGCACAATTCATTCATGCACTTCCCCCTGGAAATTATCAATGCCCTCTTTCAGCACATCCATGTGCAGTATTCTCCTTGGACAACCCTTGCTCTTCCATTGCTGCATATAAAATAAATATTTTGTCCCTGAAGAGGGGCTGGGAGTTTTGCTTTGTTTTTATTGTTTCCGTGCTATTATTATCTGTAACAGATGGGGGGGGGAGAAAGCGCTTGCATGTTTATATCCTGCCTTGTAATAAAGGATTATTCAATGCAGCTCAGCAAAAACAATAAAGGCAGAAAGAGGAGAAAGAAATTAAACGATAAAAGCTCACAGATCAAAGGCAAAATGACTAGCTGCTAAGTGATTTGAAAACATTTTGAGTAGGCGAGCTGCGGCTAGACAATCACGGAGTAATTTATTTTAAGACAGCCTTTTATTTATGCACATCTATGTGCTTTCTTGATTGTTTTGTGGATGTGATTTGGTTCAGCTTGCATCATCCAGCATTATTGATGGAAAATGCTTGCAGCTTGCTGCAGATTTTACCTTGAGGGTTTGGAACATCAGTAGCTGCTTTATACCAATCCAGACTATTCATCTAGCATAAACCACGGTTGCCTATTCTGAGTGGCACCAGGGTCTTTCTATCTGTTACCTGATCCTTTTGTAAACTGGAGATCGAACCTGAATTCTCCTGTGTGCAAGTTGTAGCCCCTCCTGGCCAGAAAAAACTTTTGTAGAACCTTGATTCTTAAGTAGTAAGACTATTTGTAGGGTAAACACCCCCTGATTTGTACAGTGGTACCTTGGTTCTCAAATTCACATAATTCCGTTCTGGAAGTCCATTCCAAAACCAAAGCGTTCCAAAACCATAGAAAGTAATGCAGAATGGATTAATCTGTTCCAGACTTCTAAAAACACCCCCTAAAATAGCAATTTAACATGAATTTTACTGTCTAACGAAAGCAATAAACAATGTACTGCAGTCACACAATCAATCAGTCAGTAGCTGAACTGGGTTCCACACAGTCAAAAAAAACATCAAAAGAGAACTGCAAAAACAAAAGCACAAAATAAATAGACAGACCTCAGCGTAACACTCAAAACAGAAGTGTAGCACTCAAAACGGAGCACATTTGGCTTCCGGAAAAACCAGAACACTTACTTCCGGGTTTGAAGTGTTTGGGTTCCAAGTTGTTTGAGTACCAAGGCGTTTGAGAACCAAGGTACCAATGTATAGTAAGTTGCTATACGCATCATGAGCAATTTTAGAGTAAATCTGCATGCATTGCAACAGTGTTTCCAGATTTTTTTAGGAGAGAGGCAAAAGTGTTTTCACTTCATTGCAACAGTGTTTTTTCATTTGCGGTGACGGTTTGGGAAAGGCACATGAACAAAATTTCACATCCCAGATTGCTGTGAGCTCAGGAACGGACTTCATATTATGATGAATGTGTTGTGTGAAGTCATGTCTTCAGTTTTGATCATGGGACAATTGTTACTGGGACCACAGGACATGAGGAGACGAGGCTCATCCCTTTCCCCCCCAGCTGTGAGCAGAAACAAAATCCTCTCCCACATCTCTGAGGCTTGGAAACTTAGTTCTCTTGGGAAGATTTTATCCCAGATCACATCTGGGAAGGGATAACCCCCCCCCCCCATGGTCCTAATAACAATCTCCCCACCACCAATACCTTTAATTAGCATAAAATCCCCCAAATGCCTGTAATTAAAGAACTACTGAAGATACAGCTACATGCAAGTGATTCAGCATACGTGAATAGCTTGTCCCCAAGTAACCTCACTCTGGAGTTGAAGCGGCTTGGGGAATGGGATGTGTTTAGGAGATGGGAAAGCGAGGAAGAAACAGAGAAAGGAGTAAGGTTATTGGACAAATGCAGGAACAGGAGAAGCCAGTGTGCTGGGGGTGGTACCACAGTGACACTCTTCTGGCAGTGTTGCTGCTAACCTAGATGGAGAGGGGGCAGACTAGGATGGTGGCAAATTTGGGGCTGTGTGGGCGCACCGATGGGAATGACAGGTTGGCCCTACCAGTGCAGTCTTGACCTTGCCACCTCCCTGCTGCCTCCAAACACCACCTGAGTAAGCAGTAGGGATGCTGCTGTCAGGAGTCTGCCTCCACTGGACCACCCCACCATGCTTGCTGCTCTTGGTTAGTAGCATACAAATTCTTAGGGATGGGGAAGAGCACACCTTTGGGAAGTTTGAGAAATGCTGGCTTAGATCCGTTGCTTGCTTTTGTTGGCCCAGCAGTCATTTTATCCTGAGAAGTGAAGGATATGTGTGTCACAGGAATATGGGAGTCAAAAAGAGAATGCAAATAAGATCTAGATGAAGGTCTGTTTTAGCAGATCCTTGTCACTGAGGAGTAATTTATGGCATAGGCATTAACAAGGAGGACTCGGTGTGATTCTGGCTTCCTGTAAGGAGTCAGAAGATGAAGATCAAGTACAAAATGTGTTTTATGCTTGTGTCTGTAATATCTATTAAATAGACCCAGAGTACTTTTAGGGGAAAATATTCCCAAGAGTATTTTCTTTTATTTGTGAATTTTAAATGACAAGGGTGGGGGCAATTCCCCGACTCCTCAGCTTGGCCCTCATTTATTATCTTTTTCATTATTTAACAAAATTTATATACTGCTTAATATTTTTATTTTTAAAACCTCTTAAGTGGTTTACAACAAGAAGTTTACAGTTTATCTTTCTTTTGCAAGGATAGCAGAAGCATCATCTTTTATTTTTTAATGTATTTACTGTATTTTAGCTCTCCATTTCAGAGCAAGTGCTCTCAAAAGGTTTGTTGGGATTTTAGAAAAGTCTTTTGGGTTTGCTTTAAAGGGTCTCTAGCTGAGTTTTCAGAAGAGGGAATTCTAAAAGTGTAGGGCCAGCATGGAAAAAAGCATTGTCCCTGGTGCCTGCCAGCCTGATCAGCCTTGATAGCAGGCCAGAGAATATAGCAGGGTTTGAAAACATGGTTCTCTTCAGATGTTGTCAGACTTCAGTTCCCATCAGCCCTGGCAAGCACGGCTAGTGGTCAGGGGATAATGGGAGGGCACCACATTGACCATTTCAGGAGTAGAGCACCTGAGGCCAATTTTAGTGGCTCATTTGGTAATAATTCACAACATAGCAATGTTTAAGGAGACCTCAGTGTAATGCTGATTTCATGTAAAGGATCAGAACATAAAGACAAATACCTGCTGCACCAACAAGCACAAAACAAACCCTCTGCAGCACCACAAATTCAGCTCAAACGTTGGAAAGTGTTGATCACTTCTCCTACCTGGGCAGTTATCTTTCCACAAGGGCCAACACTGATACCAAAATCCAGCATCGCCTGAGCTTTGCGAGTGCAGCTTTCTCCCGATTGAAGTGCAGCGTGTTTGAAGACCGGGACATTCGCAGGGCAACCAAAATGCTTGTTTACAAAGCCATTGTACTACCAACCTTACTGTATGCTTGTGAAACATGGACCATTTATAAATGCCATCTCCAACTCCTTGAAAGATTCCATCAACCGTGTCTCCCAAAAAAAATTCACATCACTTGGGAAGACAGGCAAGCTAATGCCAGTGTACTGGAAGAAGCAAAGGTCTCCAGTGTTGAAGCAATGATTCTTCAACCTCAATTTCGTGGGACTGGTCATGTTGTGCAGATGCCTGATTATCGTCTTCCAAAACGACTACTCTATTCCAAACTTAAAAATGGAAAGTGTAATGCTGGTGGTCAACCAAAGAGGTTTAAAGACTGTCACAAGGCAAATTTTTAAAAATGTAGTATAAACACTGACAATTGGGAAACCCTGGCCTGCAAATGCTCCAGTTGGAGGACAGCCTTTACCCAAGGTGTCATGGTCTTTGAAGACGCTTGAACTCAGGACGAAAGGCAGAAACATGCTAAGAGGAAGGCATGTTTGGCAAGCCATCACCATGATCAACTCCTGCCCAGAAACTTGTGTCCCTACTGAATCCAGAATTGGCCTCCACAGTCACTTACGGTCTTACTGTTAAGACCATGTTCATGGAAGACAATCTTACTCAGCTACAAGTGATCGCCAGAGAAGAAGATGACAACACACAGCTTATGTTTTCGAAATAGATACTAGCACTATGGAGTGTAATATAACTTACTTCTTTGAATAAAGACACGAGTGGGTTTATTATTATTATTATTATTATTATTATTATTATTATTATTACTGACCTATTCTTGACTCCAGTTCCTGACAGGCATCTAATTTGATGCCAGGAAAGAAAGGTATAATTAGCTGATGTGCTTAGAGTTCTGATATTCTTGTCAAACTCCTCCTTAGTCCTGTTTGCCACCCATGTGTTGGGGGTGTGGAGGAATTTGTTTTAGACAAGGGTTCCAAAAAACCTGAGAAGTTTCCTTGGGAAAATAGTTTCCAGTGGAATGCAGAGACTTGGTTCACTTGACCCCAGTGGTTGGCCCTGAATTGACTCATTCGCCAATGCAAGTCGATTTACTGCATTGGATTACATTGAGTTACTGAATCGGAAATTGCTGCTTATAAATTTATAGCCAGGTTGTTAAATATAACAATCAGACAAATTTACCCACCCAATGTATAGTTTAGATAGCGATGTATCGGGCTTATTTTTCTTCTGGTCGAAGAATTGCTGTTATGGCTTTTTAATGCCATTTGCTCTTCCAGCATTTAATCATTGCCTTGAAAAGTGCTCTGATAATAGAATAAGGGCTTTGGAGTTTGGATGGCTTAGTGGATTAATCTTCACCTTTTGTTAGTTTGGTTTGAATCCAGAAACTCTGATCAGAAAGAAAATATTCTGATTAAATAGCTTGGAAGAATAACTTTAAAATATGAAGGGCTGTCATCTGACATGGTTAGAACAGGTATGTTGTGTGTTAAGAACTGGATGCTAGTTTTTTGTTTCATACTTTAGGGGATCTTCCCCATGATCTCTATGTATTTGA
The DNA here is from genome assembly GCF_964270895.1 of Podarcis filfolensis. NCBI lineage: Eukaryota > Metazoa > Chordata > Lepidosauria > Squamata > Lacertidae > Podarcis > Podarcis filfolensis. The sequence continues at coordinate 60,341,282 of NC_139608.1, forward strand.
GTAGGTATAGCATATAGGAAAGAGAGAAATGCTAAGTAAAAATGACGAGGTATTTTTACAAAGGGTTTCCGGCAGCAGATTGATATCTTTTAAATTTCTGAGCAGTTTTTATGGGTTGGAGCTGTTATTCAATGTCATCATTTTTTTATGCTTCTTTGGCCACCTTAGACTGAGTTTCTAGTGACGCCACAGTACATTAACTTTTCTTTCTTTTGGCTTTGTTGAAAAAACAGTAGTGTTCTTTTCCAGAAGATTCAAAAGATAAGAACTTCCCAAAGTAAGCAGCACTAAACTTCTTTTCCCAAAACGGGACACAAGCTGGTTATATGTCTCGTTTTGTCCATATATATCATTCTAATTGAAGGAGAGAAAACTTACTTTACTTTTAATATACTAGAAGTCCTCCATCTAAAAGCTAGACTATGAAGAGGTTTGTTAGTTTCACACATGCAGTGATTGAGTTGATCGCCCTTTTCAGTTAACAGCAAACCTTGATTGCATATACTGTAACTCATGTAGTACCATTATAAAGATATACATGCAAACGTTTAGTTTCTCTATTGCACCATAATAATTGATATTAGAACAGTTTAAATACATCATAATCCCCACCCTCTCTGTTTTTCTTAGTAGCTATATGGCTGATTTTGCATATTGATGTTGACCATTTAAATGTATTGGATTCTTAGAACTGAAATAAATGCTTTCTCCTCTGTTTAGATGTATTATATTAACTGCATTGGTTAGAGTGCATGGGCTGTTTGATGTGTTTTGGAGTAAAGGAGATAATAGCAAAAATTGTGAGTTAAACACTCCCAAGAGATTTAAAGAAAATATAAATGCACTTTTAATTATGATGCAAATTTACTACATGATCTAATCAACATGAAATATTATTGATTGGGCTTTTATGCACAGTGGTATAGCAGAGCAGCTTCATTCTTCATTATTAAAAGGCAAATTGAGAGCACTTTACTAAATTATTTTTTTATTAGCTGCATGTTTATCCAAATTATTAATTTCAAAATTTATCATTGAGTGAAAATGTACTTTTAATTGCGTACATATTGCTTTTAATCAAGATACAAACAGAGACAAATCAGAACTTGTATGGATTTACATCTTTTCAACTTCATGGTATGTTAGCTTTTATGATTAAACTTTTTAAAAATAATTAACAGGAGTTGTGTCCAATATAACTCACAGTATATTGGTTTCTTCAGTACATTGAAATTATACCTTGTTATTGGTTGTAGTATATAATGTAAAAAACCCCACCAAAATCAAATCATGAGAATGTTGCATTATTTTGGATTCATAAATCCCTATTGCCACTTTAGTTGCAGCTGGGGAGAGGACATATTTCTGATTGTCCCCCCTTTCCTGGGGGGGGGAACCACTTTCTGCTTTTAGTAAACTAACATTTTAGGGAGAGAACTGCCTCCCCCCCCCCCCCCGTTGTCCTATACTTCATGCATGCAGAGAGACTTTTATATAGTGGAGTGTTCAAAAGTACCTGGAAGCTATCAAAAGGTAAGATCTAGATTCCAGTCCATCCTACCCCAATCTTCGGTCCACAGATGTTACAGGACTACAACATAATCCTTGACAATTGGTCATGTTGTCTGGGAATGGTGAGAGTTGTTTCCCTGAGATCAAAGGTTAGGGAATAGACTAAGCGACCAGGGTTCAAATCCTCCCTCAACTATGAAGTTACTGGATTACCTTGGGCCAGTCATTCTCTCTCACTCTTCTAACCTATCTCAAAGCGTTGCTTGTTGAGAGGATAAAATGGGTGGAGGAAGAATCACGCATGCTGCCCTAAAAAATGGAGGATATAAAATGAAGTAATGTAATAATAAATGTGCCTGTGGTATGTTGTAAACGTGAGAATCTGTTCCTATCATCAGAACATCACCTTTAGATTTTCAGTTTCTTGACAAAACTTGCAAATTGTGTAGTAAGATTGCGACATTTCATTAGCAAGTTTGATCCGATCACGAAATCTAAGAACATTATTTTATTTTTTTACAAAAAATACTACCTCTTTGTATGCTAACAACATTGGATAACTGACAATAAATGAAGGATTACTTTTCCTGCCCATTGCCTAGACCCCAAAATACAGTATTAAGTCAAGTGTAAATCAGTGGGGATTTTCTTGCTGAAATACCTGGATTATTTGTTGATGGAGTTGGTCAATAAATAATTATAGAGATATTAAAAGCAAGGAAAAAAGAGCTCAGTTGCCAATTTGCATTCTCTACAGCTTTGTGAAGAAGTCCTCCTTAGCCTGAGCATTAAACTGAAACACTAATGAACATTTAAGCAGTATATTAGAATTACAGTATTTGATTTCTTGTAGTTTTTTTAGAGTATAGCCACAACTGTTTTCAGGCTTTCATTCTTTATTCGTGCTATATAGAAGTGCTGTAGCCCTAGATGACGATAAGTCTTTTGTCTTCAACTTGAAACGTATGCTGTGGAACTCTCACAGAGCCCCAAATAATATTGTAGCCTTGTGGTAAGTGAAATTAAGGTGCATCTCACATTGTGAGACCCATTGCAAAGGGCACGTCATTATTGTGTGGGCAAACCTACACTCACATATCGGAAGTTCAGCTAGGTTCTTTAGGTGAATCCAAAGGCTTAGTTATGCCCAGCGATACCTTCCCCAGGCCCCTGCCCTCTGTTTGAATAGCAGGCCACTGCGCTGGTGCTTGACATTTTGAAATCAAACTCCTCCATTTTGAAACTAACCTTCGCCATATCTTCTTGGGGCAGAGCTGCTGCTCAAGACACAATTCAATGTTCCTTTGGTTCTAGGTCACCCTTTCTAAACACTTTCAGTTTTCCGTGCTACTGCAATTTAGAATCAAAGCGTTAGAAAGACCCTCCAAGGCCCACCTCCCAGGGGTGCAGAGAACGCCATTGTTTCCATATCCAGCCTCTACTTACTGGAAGCATCCCTTTGCTTGGATTCACCATGTAGCCACCTTCCTGCTTGCTTCCTTTTGCAGCTCTAATAACCAGTTTCTATCTCCAGCGTTTATTGTGCTGCTCATCCCCTGTAACAATGCACACTGCCTTTTCCCAAACCGCTTCCTCTGAGCTAATTCAGCCTGGCTCATTTACTGACTGTAGCCTCACTTTTAAAACCTACCCTTTCTTGGCAATGCAGAGTCACTTTGGTTAGCCCAATGTTGCTTTCTTGTAGCTCTGTTATCAGTAAGATATTAATGATGGTGTGTACATCTTCCATTGGGAAGTGAGTGTCCTGTGCTCCCCTCCTTTCCTTTGTGGGGGTCCCATATCCTGGTTTAATAAACCTTGCCCTAACTGTTCTGTTGAAAATGGCAATAAAATGTTGGTTCTGGGCAGCGCCATTTTTCTAGAAAAAGAGGTTCTGGAACCCACCTGAGAGGTGCTGGAACTGAGTTCCGGAGAGTTCCTGTCCTGGTTCTGAGACTGAGAGAAGGATGGCTGTGTGTATGGAATTTTGAAATTCCATTGTAGCTATCTTGTGACTGAGAGTATTCTGATAATTTGTAAAAACCTTCAGGGCTTGCGTCCTTGTAAGGAACTGTTCCTTTCCCACAAACCTTTGTCCTTTCTTTAAAGGCTGTCTTGTTACACAGTAGTTCATCTTCGTTATGGTGATTTTTTTAAAAAAATAATTAACAGGTTTATTAATCTTGAAGAATTTATTATCGTCAAACATGAGATATTATTAAGTTGCTATTGTACAAAGCGTTTTGCCTCACTGTTGGAATGACTTGTCCTCTGCATTGGCAGACACAGAAACATTCATTTTGTTTCCTAATTAGAAGAACTGCAAGCAGAAGCTATGACAGAGTTCAGCTCCTCAATGTACAGCCTGCCAGGTTCCATAGCGCAGGCTTTATAAAATTCTCCTTAATTCAGGAACAGAATATCATTAACTTTGTAAGTGGATGAATACAATGGACAAGCAATTTAATTAACTTCTAACATTGAACGTTGGATGGGAGACAAAATGAAATTATGCACATATTTCTCAGGCAGGCAGTCAACCTTGAAAGGGGGCTTGATTGTGCTGGGTCAGACAAGGGGACAGCTCTGTCCAATTATTTCATATTTAGCCTTAGAATATGAAATTTGAAATTTGGTACTTTGTAAATCAATCGTCCCTTATTTTGAGGCAGCTTACAAAGATTCCCGGAGATACAGAACAGCACCCGGTGACTGTGACATGCTAAATACAGCCTTTTACCACATGATACCCTTCCCATTGAGAGATGACCTGGATAATACTAAATGAAATGGGCAATAATGTCGTCTCAACAAATTGAATTTGCCATCACCGAGTCTATTATAGAAGAAGAGATCCATGAAATACTAAATTGATTTGAAGCCAGGCGGTGTTCTAATTACAATTGCTTAAAGTCAAGTGATCATGGTAAATGTGGCTCAACTTTAGACTTAAATTTTCGACAAAGTAACAATATCTTTTCTCTGAAACACAAAAGATCACGGTCGTTTGGTGCTCATAAACCACTGGAGGTGCGGGGTGCCATTTTCATATCTATTCCGTGGCAGAAGAATGTGCAGCATGTTGTAGATGCTGTACTTGGAACCACAGGCAATTTCATTAAAAGACCAGAATATATATTTTCCCACCTTCTCTTAAATATTTCCTGAAATCTTTTCCATGTAGGTCTTCCCAGTTTTTGGTATATAGAAAATGAGAACAGTAAGAAATTGTCTGGACTAGAACCTTTCTGCAGTAGTGCTATGTTGTTATGAATTTGCGGGGGGGGGGGGGTTCCAGGGAGTTCTTAAACAGAAGAGCATTCAGAAATGCCACACATACCACTGCCGTCTGAAATAATTCAGTTCAATCTAGCACCACACACTTCTGCTGCTTAATTATGCTGTGTGTTTAGATCAGGCAGGATGATCTGTAAAGTTTTGTGAAGTGGGGAGATGTTAGGCTCTTTGTTTTAATAGCAGTTGATCATCTCACACATCTGCCCAGCCAGTCATCAGGGATGATGGGTCTGACATCATCCAAAACATCTGGGGAGACCCAGGTTGGTGAAGGGTGTGGTAAACCATAGTTTACTGTTACATGAACGAGGCTGCTCAAACCTTGGGGTTGCACCCTCCTCCCTCCCCTTTCATCTTCCCAGCACAGCTGCAAGGAGGCAGTATTAAGCTTTTGCTTTCTGTTTTAAAATCACCAGTTTTCTGTGTCACGGGAGACACTTCTTGTTAGATTAAACTATTGTTTATTGAGACAAGCCAGGAACCAGCCCATGGTTAACCAACAGTATTTATACTAACCAGAGTTCTCTCCCCCACACCCCGCCACCCACATTCACAGATAACAGCCTCTAGTGAATCGTTTTTAGCAATGAATAACACGGCATTCTCTGTTAAATCAGTGGCAATTTAAAAGACAGAAATTAAGGTGCTCTGGCACCTGATCCTAACCACCAGGGACGCCTTAACCGGCCTGCATCATGAAAGCAACTTCAAAAATGGCAGAATTATTTTGCAGGGACTGCTGGTCTTAGGATAAAGCAGTGGGAATGTTAAAGAGTTAATGAAAGTAATTTGATCCGCTTTTAAAGTTCCAAACGCCCGTGTATTGGATGGACAAGGCGTGATGTGAAAACAAAGCACAATAACAGTTTAACGCTGTGTACTTTGGCTGATAAGACAAATGCCGGAAATGATAAATTGCTGGACACCTAATTTGTTTGCAGATAAAAAGTGATAGATTATTTTTTAATGAGATGATTTGTGTACACAGTTTTCCCCCACTTAGAATAGACATTCACCCCAATCCAGAGAACAAAAAACCCCACAAAAAAACCTTTTAACTGAAGGCATAAGATTACTAAAGAACTTCATGCCTTCCTCTGTACTGGGATATCTTCTTCTATCTGTTCCTGATCTCCAGATCCTGGATCTGCTTTGGCACCGTGCTGATTGACAGACGAAATGTCCCGCCTTACCCACCCATAGTTCAGGAGGGCGGTGGGAACAGGAGGATATGGAGCAGCATCTTCCTGTGCTTTTAATTATAAGTGAAAACTAAATGTATTCCATTTGCATCTAAATGAAGCTGTTAAGGAACACAAGCAACCCACCCAGCCTTCAAATTAGCTTTGAAAATGGGTTATGTCTAATAACGGTGGTCCATTTATATCCTTCCCAATACATTGCAACACAAAAGGATGCAATGAAAGATCCTTTAAAAAGAAGAAAAGAAAAGAAACCACTAACCAGTAAATGAATGCTTTTATGTAAAAATGTTGTCATGATATCCAGAGTTATTGTGGCTCCTCATTTGCCGTTGCTCTTCAAACTGAAATATGGCAGCTAATAGACTACATTTTTCTAATGGAAAAATAAGTGCTCTCGACAGTCAGGTTTATAAATATGTAAAAAAACAAAAACAAAACAAAAAACTCCTCTTTTAATTGTTTTTGGCCAAAAAGGCAGGTAATCAATAATATCAGACGTGACAAACATACTGGTGACACACGCTATAGTCAAAAGGACTGGCAAGAGATAAGGACTTCCTGTCAGCAGTGACCTATGCTAATTAATATTCAGATGCTGTCATTTTCCATGACAAATGGATTCCTTGAGCTATATTGATATAGTAGGTTAAACATTGAAAAAGTTAAGTTGCACTTTGACTTTAAATATTCATTAGAGCTAATTATGGATTTTATGACTACATGAATTACACTTTCTGAGTCGCCATTGGCAATTTATTTTACATTTATTTAAGGCACTCTTCATAATTGCAATATTAGCTTTAGCACGTTCAATGAGGGTTGTGTGCGGTGAATGTTTACTCTCCGTGGTGATTATTTAAACGTTTTACTTTAAGTACTTCCGTGTAGTTGTTAAATTTGCACAAGTGAAATGACCCATAGATCAGCATCTAATTAACAATTAAGTAGACACGGTTGCCTTTAGACTTCATAGATATTTTCATATTTTATCAGAATAACATTTCCATATCGTGAAAGTCATTATTGGTATGGCAGTTATTAGCTATGGATTCCCCACCCCCGCAAAATAGTATCAAAATATGCTTGCCATGCTGAAAATTTCCTTTGAGCTTAATTGGACGACCGAATGAACTCCAGCATATTACTGTTGGAATGCTCTGTGTAAATACTGATTGCTGCTCAGATACGTGTATTGTTGTCGTTATTATTATTATTAAATTTATACCAACCTTCATCTGAGGATCACGGCGTGGTTCATAATATAAAAACACAGAGATACATAATATAAAAACAAACAAAACAACACACACACTGTTTAAAAGGCCATAGATGGTTTAATTAGCCAAAGGTCTGGGAGAAGAGGAATGTTTTTGCCTGCAGCCTAAAGATATATAGACACATATAATTTTGTTTATATGCCGCCTTCTCACAGTTCAAACCATGCTCAAGGTAGCTTTGAAAAAATAGGTATCAAACTACAACATGAGAAAAAGTAGTCATAAATAAATAAAACATTAAAAAATGCAAAACATTTTCCACATAAATCACAACAAAATCTAAATAAAGATAGAAAAATCCAGCAGAAACAACCCCCTCCCCCAACAACACCTCAGCCCAGATATGTAATGCATCCGGTGAACCTCCTTGAGGAGAGCTTTCCGCAAACGGGGAGCAACTGCAGAAAAGGCCCTTTCTTGTGTTGCCACCATCCAGATCTCTCATGGAGGATGCATATGAAGAAGGGCCTCAGATGGTGATCCCAGGGTCCAGGTCAGTTCCCATGGGTTTCATGTCTGTGTTGGATATATGTACTACTTTACCATATATATATGGTAGAGTCCATATTCCATAGCACCCTGCCAACACTTAAATATGGACCAGCAGCTGCGCTGTGTATGGGCTGCTCTGTTTCATTGGAGAGAGCAAATCCATGCATACCAAGTAAATCTGCTTCCTCGATTGATAAAACTGTGCAAATGATGGGACTCTGCCAGCTCCTCTCTGCTAAGAAATTGTGGCAACTGTATATTTTGAGAAATGTGATTAAGGAGCTTAGAAACGATAATGCCAATTCAGCAGAATAGAATTGTCTTATAAAAACTGAAATTCAATATCTGTCAACCATACTTGAAAGTTCATGAGAGTTATATCGAAATAATTGTATTTCACTCAGATGTTGAAAAACAAAATAAGAAGAATCCAGACCTTAAACTGGCACTAGAAAATAATAGTAATTAAAATGGGGGGGGGTTATTGTTTGTAAATAAGCCCAATGTGCTATTGGCAAAGGATTTTGTTTTTTGCAACAGAACTTAGAAAGTTCTGTTTCAGTCTTTCTGTGTGGAGTTGGGTGAATCTGTCAACTTTGGTTTCTGTCCATTATTATTTCTTCTTCTTCTTCTTCTTCTTCTTCTTCTTCTTCTTCTTCTTCTTCTTCTTCTTCTTCTTCTTCTTCTTCAAGTTTCCACATTTCCACAACAGTTTGTGTTTATTAAGTCCTCGTGAAAATCTATTGTATTTTACTGTGAACTCCTCCTAACACACATACAGTTTTTAAGCAGTTTTTTGAGCTAAACTTCTAGGTCCTACCCAATTGGGAATTTTTTAGTAGCTTCTAAACTTGCGTGAAGCTGCTTTATACTGAATCAGGCCACTGGTCCATCAAACCCTGTACAGTGGTACCTCTGGTTGCAGACGGGATCCATTCCGGAGGTCCGGCCGGATCCCGAGGTTTTTGCAACCAGAGAGACAGCTTCTGCGCACGCACAGCAGTAGAGCGCTTCTGTGCATGTGCGTGCGGCAAAAACCTGGAAATATACTTCCGGGTTTGCCACTTACGTATCCCGAAGTTTATGTAAGCAGAGGAATACGTAAGCAGAGGTACGACTGTATTCTGACTGGCAGAAACAGGATTGAACCCTGCCCTCCAACAAGGTGAAGTTTCTTGCACCAGGCCCCACTATGAAGGGGGTGAAGTAATAGAGGAAGTCATGAATTGTGACGATGCAAGGAGATTTCTGTTGGTCCTAGTGTGGAGAGGGGCAAATACCATTTGGGATCTGCTTCAAGGTGACAAAGGGTTGTATCCAATGCTAATCCCATTCAGAGTAGACCAATTGAAGTGACTATGCATAACTAGGGACGCGGGTGGCGCTGTGGGTAAAACCTCAGTGCCTAGGACTTGCCAATCGTATGGTCGGCGGTTCGAATCCCCGCGGCGGGGTGAGCTCCCGTCTTTCGGTCCCAGCTCCTCCCCACCTAGCAGTTCGAAAGCACATCAAAGTGCAAGTAGATAAATAGGTACCGCTTTATAGCGGGAAGGTAAATGGCGTTTCCGTGTGCTGCGCTGGTGCTAGCTCGCCAGAGCAGCTTCGTCATGCTGGCCACGTGAGCCGGAAGTGTCTCCGGACAGTGCTGGCCCACGGCCTCTTAAGTGAGATGGGCGCACAACCCTAGAGTCGGACACGACTGGCCCGTACGGGCAGGGGTACCTTTACCTTACTTATACATGACTAAACGTAGGTTCATTCATTTCAGTGGGATTACTCTGAGTAGAACTTATTTAAAGATAAAAGAAATGTTTTGGGGAACCACAGAGCATGTGCTTCTCCACTAACCTCTCTCGCGGATTTATGGACACAGTGCTGATGGGGTATGTGCAGGGAAGAGAGTGATGCTTTCAACCCAGAGGACGATTGTGGTTTTTATTTTAGACTTAAGGGGGGGGGATGAGCAAAGGGAAGAAATCTTGGGAGTGGGAAGACAGGGACACCCTTCTGGAAGAGGCAGAGTTTTGGCTCACTGATTGCTGCATTATTTATGAGAAGCTGCACATCTAGAGATTAAACATTTGCTGATTTGTCAAAAGCACAAACATGAGAGTCCTGCCCATCTCCTTGACATATTAGTTCATCCAACGGAAAACACTGTCACACTTTTAATTGATGAGTACACTTTCTGGTGACCCAGGCAGCCTGCGCCAGGTTTTTATTATTATTATTCGTCCTATTTTTTATTATTATGCATTTATACACAGAGGAGGCAAATAAGTAGCAGGCGTTCTTAAGGAGGACTCTTCCAAGGTTAACCATTCTGAAGAAGGGCAGATTGACGGAATGGTAACAAAAGAAGAATGTAGTACAAGATAAAAAGGCTGACACCGAATATTTAATATCTTAATAGAATTTCATTAGCAATTAATAAAAGGCAGCTGCTGCTTACTGGTTATACACTAATGATACTCTGGCCTTTAACGTCCCAGGAATCACAGTGATAATTTTTTAAATAGCAATGTTCTTGAAGGGCTCCTCCTTGCAGAGATTTATTTGATATTAGCACTCATTCACATAGTGAAAATTCCTATGCTCAGGCTTTGTCTATTCTGCAATTGCATAACTCTGGTGGTGGTGGTGTTTTTCCTGCAAAAGTTAAGATGCTACCAAAGGGAATAGGGAAGTAATAACCTGATCATCAATAGATCCTGTTCTGTCAAAGCTGTTGCACTGCCAATTTTCACCCAAAAGAGAGTTGGCAGACTTGGGGTGAGGAGAGAATGAACTGTCGTGTGAGGAATCCGCCTGAGGATTTTGGATGAATTTGCCAAACTGTCAAAACCCACACAGAGATGCCAGCTTTCAGTCTGCTTGTGAGAATCATCAGAGATCGCAAAGAAAGGAATATATGACTACAACAAGATGAGAAAGAAAGTAATAAAGGACTATCCGGATTGAACTGGATAGAACTGATTAATTAATGCAGTAAAATAAGTGATGTCTGGACTTATCCGGAATTTTGGACTCGTGCGGAGCTTGATATATGGGTACCCTCAAAAATTTAAAATTTGGCTGTATAATTCGGAACCAATGTGATTTGAATAATGTGATGTGATTGGCCTGTTAATAAAAATTATTTTAAAAAAAAGAAGAAGAATTTGCCAAACTGTTGTGTGTTCCATCCAGTTTTGTGCCAGAGTTCACTGTGATGTGGCACAGAAATTGCATGCAGAATGGTCTGGAGCCGAAGGAGGAATCATTATAGCAGAGCTTTCAAAACTTTTCATGTTGGGGGACACACTTTTAGACATGCATCACTTTGCCACATCAAAATTACTAGCAAACTGGATGGAGGTCAAACTAACCCCTTTCCAGCCCTGGGAGAAGGGCAGGGAGCATTTACACAACACACCTACAGCTGTCGCACTAACATGTCACGACATGCAGTTTGGAAGGCTCTGCATTACAGTCTTCATGGAAGCTCACTAGTACTCTGATGCGCATGTACAGGTACATGTTCTTGAAAGGATCTCTCCTCCCAAATACCTGCCCTTGAAATCAGCAAGGGGAGGCCCTGTTTGTTGTCACATGGGCAGTGGTGGCCAATAGGGAAAGGACATGAGGCAGGGCCTTCTCTGTGGTGACATCACATTTGTTGAACTTCCTCCCTGACTCACACCAGAGCACCGGACCAAAAAAGGACAGGGGGGTAGAAAGAGAAGAAACATAATGCAAAAAATTATGATATATAAATGTTCTTATCTATGCTAATAATTATTAATAATAACCTCCTATATTCTGTATAAACTCATTCCAAATATCAGTATATTTACCCAAACAAAGCCTGTATTTATAAGCAATCCATTCATATGTTGCATGTGCTGTCGTGTCTTCAATCCATTGGTTAAAGGAAACCATAGTTTTGTTCTTCCAATTCATCAATACCAGTTTTTTTGGCCATAGTTAGGGCACATTTTCATTTGTCCAGTTGTCAACTTCCATATGATAGTTATAGAATTCAAAAGAATATTTTTTTCCCTGAAAATTTTAAGTTTTTCCTTATAGTCAGGTTTATACACTTCAACACTTCCTCCAGATATCCAGGACTATAATACAGCTACCTGGGCGCTGCTTCTTCTCAACAATGAGCTCCTAGAAATCCTTTAGGGTTTTTTGGTGCATATTTAAGTATCTTGTATAATCGTGTTTTTGTTGCCAGTTGCATTTGCCAATCAGTAGTAAATGAATTCTGAAGGATCATACTGCCTTTAAACACCAAAAGGATTTTTTTATTTATTGATTTTATGTCTTTCTGTACACTTATAATATTTCAGGTTTCAAGCTTTTGGGAGTGGTTTCTTTATGTTTTGCTGACTTGGTTTCTCTTTTCTTACAGGCACTGGGAAGCTTTTACTTTCTACATGAATCCTTGAAAAACATTTATCAATTTGACTTTAAAGGTAAGCGGAAGCTACAATATTCACTTATCTGGAATTAAGTCTGTGAGGCTTACCTCTGAATAGAAACGTTCAGAATTGCAGTGTTCTGTTCTGCTCATATTAGAAGGAGCAGCCTACATTACTTTTCCAGGACTATTTTCACACTTTACACGGGGCAAACCCAAGTTTATCTCTCAATGCACACTTGACAAGAAGCTGTGGCCAATCCTGGTCCTCTCACCAATGTATTCCAGTGATTCCCAACATTTTGAAAGCTGCCTGCTCTCACTTTAATATATATTAAAATATATATATCAAAAGCTTCATTTAGCTTATTGAGACAGGTCACATTCATTCTACGTTTTTGCACCACATTTATTTGAAACATCATTGAAATTGTAAGTGAACTAATTGTCTCAATTGTCTCAATTTCATTATTCTTGTTGTAACCCAAGATAGATTGCCCGCTTTCTTGTAATTGAGGGTAGAGGCCTGTCTTCAGTGAAGGATTGGAAACAGCCGTCCTGTGAGTGTTGCATTTCAAGGTTTAGTGGTCATAAATCCTCATCATCCTTTTGATGTGAAAGTAAAACCCAAGACATAACGCAAAGGATTCATCGTAGCATATTTTTATCCCTGAAAAAAGGGGCAATGTAAATTGCAGCATTGATATGAGAACTTGTTAATGACAGATTAACTTGCCTCTCTGCTCAGTCTCTCCACCTGTAACAGTTTAATGGCTGCTGAACAATAATACGGGTCACTCTTAATCAAGTCAATTGTGAAAATGCCCGATACATGCACTTACGTTTTAATGCTAAGTCTGGATTTTGTACCTGATTGCTTCCATCACCAAATTCAACCTTCACCTTACTGCCATTTATTTATTATTTAATTACATTTATGTCTTACCTTTCCTCCATGGATCTCAAGGTGCTCTATAGAGGGTGACCAGTAACAAGCACCATCCCAGCATCTTCATCAGTGCTGGTCTTTGGTCTCTCAAATTTTGGCGGTGCCCTGTGTGCAGCACTAAAATTCTGCCCCCGCTGCCTAGTGCGCTCCATTCTAAAACATTGCTTTTGTGCCCCCTGCAGCACAGCACCGATCACGCTACCCTAAAACCACCTCTGTCTTTGATTAGCTTCATCAAAATGTTATTGGTCAAACGTATACGGTTTATAGCCAAAAAAAACGAATCAGTCAAACAAATTTTAGCAAGCAAGCAAAGATTTAAAAACACAGCATAGTAAAACTCATAAAACATACATGCACTTTATGGCACATCTCTCAGAAGGCTAGTCTCATGGTTTTTCCTGTGCTGGGAAGCTTTTAGCTGTGTTGAACTTAGCAGTCTTAGCCATGCTAGACAGCAGGTGTTTAATTTTTCCCCCAGTGATCCTTTGAGTGACAATCGGCTGGAAGAATTTCTTTAAATTTTTTTGCCCTTGGAATTTCATATAATGGCATTCCCAGATACAAAAGCACTGCTATCTCGGAATTTTCTTTTTACTCCCCTCTAAACAGTTGATTTTCATTTTTTTTTTAATCTCGGAGCTAGCAACGAACAAGCTGTAGCACACTGCAGGCATAAATGCATGGCATCTTTCAGATCATGGTATGAAAGAGTGAGTAGCTTAGCTATATACCCCTCTACATCAGTATGAAATGGAGAACATGAATTTCCTCACCATGGACAGTTCTTATAACATGAGTGTCAGCTTTACATCAGTTGAGCAAAAACTTCTGAGACCTTCACTTGTTATTAATTGTCAGCAGCATCAAAATCTAGTATTTATTTCTGCGTTTTTTCTTCTGTTGTGTGTGTTAAAACCTCTTTGCAGAGGTAGTAACAATAATAATAATTTATTATTTATACCCCGCCCATCTGGCTGGGTTTCCCCAGCCACCCTGGGCGGCTTCCAACAAGAATGTTAGAATACAATAATCTGTTAAACATTAAAAGCTTCCCTAAACAGGGCTGCCTTCAGATGTCTTCTAAAAGTCTGGTAGTTATTGTTCTCTTTGACATCTGGTGGGAGGGTGTTCCACAGGGCGGGTGCCACAACCGAGAAGGCCCTCTGCCTGGTTCCCTGTAACTTGGCTTCTCGCAGTGAGGGAACCGCCAAAAGGCCTTCAGCGCTGGACCTCAGTGTCTGGGCAGAATGATGTGAGTGGAGACGCTCCTTCAGGTATACTGGGCCAAGGCCGTTTAGGGCTTTAAAGATCAGCACCAATACTTTGAATTGTGCTGGGAAACGTACTGGAAAGAGGTAGAGGTATTCTAAATGCTGCTTGTTTCTTCCTAGCTAAGAAGTACAAAAAAGTTACGGGGAAGGAAATCTACTCAGATACATTAGAAAGTACACCTATGCTGGAAAAAGAAAAGTTCCCACAGGACTATTTCCCTGAGGTAAGTATAGAATCATAGAATATTAGCATTGGAAGGGACCCGAGGGTCATCTAGTCCAACCCCCTGCAATGCACGAATCTCAGCTAAAGTACCCATTACAGGTGGCCATCCAACCTCTGCTTAAAAATCTCCAAGGAAAGAGAGTCCACCACCTCTTGTGGGAGTCTGTTCTACTGCCGAACAGCTCTTACTGTCAGAAAGTTTTATAGGCAAGTATGTGCTTGATTGTGATCTCGTTTGTACTAGTGACCTGGTTGGAGCCATTCTTGAATTATGGACTTGTAATTCTGCCTGTGGATTCACTCGGAAGCAAAATATTCTTGCATGGTCACCAGCACGTCCACTGGTAGACAATTGATCCATATTCTTTTAGATAAACTTACTATGTCTGCTGTAGTGAGGAGACTGACATAATTAGGTAAGGTCAAGCATGAGGTCAAGAAAGGATAGCCAGCTGATTCACCAATGGGCAAGAGCCATTCAGGTGTAGTCTTTTCAGAACCAGCCCAGGTGACAAAGAGATGGAGAAGCACAGGAGTGTAAAGAATGAAGAGGCACAGAGAAGTTAAGTTGAAGCCACAGGTAATGTTCTTGTAGAACATGCTGACCAGGAATGAAAATTTGTATAGGGCCAAGGGAACAAGGTCACAAATGATGGTGGTGGAGCAAGTTAACAATCTACTGAGCCTAGTTGGCCCTGCATCATATTGATTCATCATTTGCATTTCCAGGGGGGAAACCCCAATCATGGCAAAAGACTCGAATCCACCCTGGAAACTCTTTCAGAGTAGCCCAGCCACAGCAGTAGATCACAGTCAGAACATCAGTGGGCAACCCCCAAACTCAACAGCCAGTCACATACCAGGCACAAAGGCTTACGGGGGGGAGGGGGGACATCAGCTGGATAGAAGAACTCATGCTGGAGGCCATAGTTTGAATCCAGGTTGCAATCCATATTAGGAAAGATGGGGAAGAGCCCCCACACTCAGGCAAAGCTGAGCCAAAGTACAGTGGTACCTCAGGTTACATACGCTTCAGGTTACAGACTCCACTAACCCAGAAATAGTACCTCGGGTTAAGAACTTTGCTTCAGGATGAGAACAAAAATCGTGCTCTGGTGGCACGGCGGCAGTGGGAGGTCCCATTAGCTAAAGTGGTGCTTCAGGTTAAGAACAGACCTCCAGAACAAATTAAGTTCTTAACCCGAGGTACCACTGTACCACCTCAGTGGGATAATAGCCTGGCTCCTGCATGGACCAACCAGCCCTTTTGGTATACCACGCTCCACCAGCAACCTGCATAACCCATTCAGCCCCTCCATTTTTCCTGATGGGTGGCATTTCAGGAGGCCTACTCACCCCCCCCCCCACCATCATCCCTCCATCCCTCTCTCCCCCCGCAGTCCCACAACTGACTTTCTCGTATACTCTTTGCAACTGGACCCACCCCTTGGGCATATTTGTGTGTGAAGCCCCAAGGCAAGGGTGGCTACTTTGCATGCTGAATTTTTCAGGGGAAATTTGCATCGACTTTACATTGCTGTGTGTTTACCCCCAGGCTTCTAATGTAACATTTATGTTCCTTTTTTTTTTTTTTTTTTTGCAGGTGGGGTTTGCCCTTGGTTTAAGACTGATTTCTTTTCTTTTTATTACTGCCGCTTAAGGATGATCTAAAAGTAATTACAATGATTGAGGCATAATGCAATTCAAAATAATTACAGCCCACTGCATATAAAAGTAACAAAACTTTCTCTGCTGATTTATGGCTTCTCTTGGCTGTGCATGAATCTCAAACGATGCCTTTGGGAGCAACACTCCAGATAATGTTAGGTCATTTTTAAAAAGCAGATTTGTGTAGTCTATCAGGGCTGAGTAATTTCCCCCCCTCCATAGTGAGAAATTGGTTGTTATCATAGATCACCGATACTGCTCAAAGCTCTTGTGAAAGATGAATTAATTTCACTAATGCTTTAATGCAAACCTTTCATGGAGAAGGCTGTATGGTGATAACCTTACCACAGTCTCTCCTTTCTCAATGATGATTTATGTTGTCTTTTAGTAGATGAAACTGCCTGTATTCACAATCTGTCGGCTGGCTAAAGGAATCTTATTAACAGGAAAACTAGGGAGAGACTTAATATTGTGTAAGGTGAAAGATGCCAAACTCATTTCTTGGGGTGTGGAGTTGCTATATTCTAAAATCCAGATAACACATCGCTGAAGAACACAGATAATCCTGAACAGTTTTGATATTTGGTGCTTCTCTAGACACAGGCGACCTGTTCTCTGAGACGGATCACTACATGAGTATCTCAGTGGGTTGGAATGGCAAATTTCAGCGTTCTTACCCTGTTCGATCCCATGATCAGCTAAGCTCAAGCCCCCACCCCCAAAAGCCTTGGCTTCCAATGGTTCAGTGCCAGACATACACCCCATCTCAAACTTTTGCTTACAATATGAATCTTGGAACAAATTTAAAACTACAGATTTGCCAGGATTTCTTAAAGCAACAGATGTTTCTAAGCCTGTTTTAGAGCTTCTATCTACTGCTGCTAGGGAGTCTAGAAATGCAAGGATAAACATCTCTGCCATTTTTAGCATTCTTTGCCACTACTGTCTTCTTCAGTCACCCCACAACTTCTGGCTTAACTCAATTGAGGGGTGGTGGAAGGGCTGACCTCCACCCCACAACGACAAAAAGAACATAAATGATACATTAGAAGACTGGTGTGAACACAAAGTGATGTGAAATTGATGCAAGCTCTTAGTGGTCATCATAATTTGCAGTGTTAAGGTCTTGAAAGAAGAATGGTTTTCTAATTAGGAACTGAAATATACTTTCCATTCACCAATATGAAGCAACTTGCCTTCAGGAAAACAAGACCTTAATTTTTAACATATGGAGTTCTGCTCAACGGCGGAATTCACATGCACTAGTAGGAAAGCCTGCTTTCGTGGTGGCCTTCTTGGAGGAAGAGCGTTCTTCTTCAAGGAGGAGCAGAGGCCAGCTGGTCAGTCTTTGTACTGATCCACACCATCTGTCCGTCTTCTTGGAGTTGTAGCAGGGTGACGCATAAGGAGAGACGAGGCTGCCCAGGAAGCTTTTGCTTTGCTTTTGGACTACAGTTCCCAGTGTCCCTGAAAGTTGGCCATGCAGACTGGAACAGGTGGCAGCTGGAGTCTAACAATACGTAAAGAGTCGCAAGTTACCCTCTCCTGCTTTAAAGGAGTAATGCTGGGACTGAGTTGCGTCTAACAGGGGTCGCCAACGTAGTGCCTTTCAGATGTGGTGACCTACATTGTCCATGACCATTGGTCTTGCCGGCTGGGAATGATGATGGTTATAGACCAGAGCATCTAGAAGGCACTACATTTGCTGCCCATGGGCTATGGGATGGACACACATGTGATAATGCACTGCCATGACCATGGAGGGCTTGTTAGCACTACTAAATTCATCACAGTGAATGAGCATAAATTTGCGACACTGTGAATTGTTCCCCAGTCCCACTGCTCAGAATGCAGCCTTCGATGGGCCTAATCTTAAGGTGTCTACTGTTCCAATTACACTTCTTCAGAAGCAGGAATAGGATTACTGCCATTGTCACTTCAAAACATCTTTCTTTTATCTCTCCTGCTTGGTATGGTTGAGTGAACCCCTGCTGGGTCACTGCTGTAAATTGATTTGGCTCCTTTCAGTAAAATGATGGTGAAAAGATGAATTAGGATGCTGTGCTACTCATTATCTAGCATGGCTTGTGTGCATTACTTATTGGTCTTGGTGATGTTTGTCACGTTAATGTTTCCTGGACATCCCTTTTTACTTTTTAACAACTCGGGGTTATTTATGTTGCTGGCCTTTCTTTCCAGAAGGATCCATCTGATACCAACAAATGCTATTAAAGGTGTTTAATATGTAGAATTGTTAAGTACTTCTCAACCTCCATAATAGACAGGGTTGCACAGGTTTTCCCTATTCTGTACTGCAATTCTTTCGTAGATTGGCTCTGCTGCATTCTCCTCCATGTACCCCTCCCATGTTTAACCATTATGCAAGAGGCAGAGCAGGCCCTCATTCATTTGGTCCCACCACCACTGAACCCTTACAGCTCCTGCCCCCAGGGGGCGGTTATGAGTGAAGCTTGCTCTACATGTAAAGGTACCCTTGTGATTTAGGGCCCTGTGCATCCTGGGTTGTAAATCATTGGTGGGTGCGGGCTAAACATGGAAGGTCGGTTTTCCGCTCCAGAAGTCTTTGCCCCAACATGGCTGTGCTCTCCACCTCATACCGTCCTTAATCACATCAAGGAGAATGCCCAAAATATGGCTTCCCTTTTGCTTTTTTCTGATTATTCATGAAGGATGGCTATTGCTGCACTTTCCTGCTGCTTTTATAGGCAGTCATTTTTTTCTGTGTCAAAAAAACATGTACATAAGAGAACACGCACATTAAAACACTCTGCATTTTTAGTCCCCTCCCCACAGACCTGCAATGGTTTATATAACCATCTTATCATTTCTTTTATTTAATGGAGAGGTGCTTCCTTCTCTCTTTCTTTTTTTTGTATGTTAGTGAGTCTCCTGGTGTGCACTCTTTCCTATTCATTTAGCCACTGAGACCTAGGTACATCTTTCCCCTTCTAGGAGATGGGAAAGAGGTTGCTGTATGCTTCTGTGAAGCCAGACTGCCTTGGTAGTGCTAATTTCATTCTCTATTATCCTTCTCCAGTGTCTTAGTGCTGATGTAATACAAAAAGCTCCTTCCTTCCTTCCTTCCTTCCATCCATCCAGAACATTAGGGAACTGGATAAGAAGTGTTAGAATGCACTGCCTAATGTCTTCCCACTCCTCTTGTAGACCACTAAGGCCCATCAATTAGGGTTCTTGTTCATGAATGGAACCTACATATGAAGAGCTGTCTGTCCTCTTCTGACCTCCCCCCCGCCAAAGCATGGATGCTGGGAGTGAGGCCAATGGATACAGCAGACTCTCCAGGTCCACACAGCTACACCCATGTGAAGCTAATGCCCAAATAGATCCAGTCCCGTCACAATCAGGTTTCGTAAATGGTCCACAACATAAATGCTGATCTCACTAGTTATCTGTGATGTATCAAAGCAATGAAACAGTCAGCTCACCATTACATAGCCACAACAGAGCTACAATAAAAAAAAATTGCTTGCCAAAAATATTACCCTTTTCCTCTGTGTATTGCTCTGAATAGGAGCAACACTTGCTTGTTGGCTGTTTTTTGTGTGCAAAGCTAGGGATAATTTTATGTGTAAAGAACCCCAAATCTCTTGAAATACCACTTCATGGCAATAGTTTATTTTTAGAGGGGGGGGTTAGGTCAAGGGCAAGATACTAATTGCTTCTCAGTATTTCACATTAGAAATTTATTCTGCTGAGTTCCTGAATTAATTTCTATCAGTCAGACATGCAGAGTTAGATTTAATATATGACCCAGATCAACATAACCAGCATTGTATTGGTTATCTTATTGTATTTATTGTATTATTTCATTGTTGTTGTAGACCACTTTGGGCCCTACACACAGAAAAGTGGTTTATAAGTGCAATAAATAAAAAATAGCGTGTTCTTGATCAAAATATCACGTCCCGTTGTGGAGGAAGGCATCTGAGCCAAATCTTACGTAGACATGATTCAATCTATGAATAAAAGATGACGGAAAATAAATCATTGTGCAATTTGCTTTTGCTGAACAACAACAAAAACAGAAACCTGTATTTGTGTGGGGGTTTTTTCTTGTTTTTCAATTCTGTCAGCAGCAGTGTTATGAAAGCAAAATTACAAGAAGTAACAACTGTTAGTCATAGAGGTTTTGAGAAGAGTAAAGAAATCTACAGGAATAGTATGCCAAAGTGCTTTCAAAGCTCACTGGCGTTTGATGAAAAAGGAACTTGTTCAAAATACACATCACGTTTCTCTGTCTCTACTTCTCACACCCTTCATGTTGGCTGGCTAAATTTGTTTAAATGCCCACTTCCTGATTGTGACTTTGCTTGGATAGCCCTTTGCTTAGGATTGCCCCTAACATCCACGGGGCAAGTGTACGCTGGTCCTTTTCTCTTTCCCAGAGATATCCCAGGAAAGAATGGGCACAACCTTTGTCAGAGTGAAAGGTTCTATAACCCAGTCTTGCCCTGAAGAGACTGTGCTGACAAAACATGGCCATCTCTGATACATCTAACAGTTGCAATGCATGGTTTGTATGTTGATTTGTTCATTCGCAAGCAGGCTCAGCTGCAGTTTGGTATATTAACAGAACCCACTGGGGCATTTTCACTAGCTACTAAAGCAGCATTTTTATTTTTATTCTTAAAGCTGATTAGAAGGTGGACAGATTGAACCAATGGCTCTTCATCAAAAAGAAGAAGAAATCCGGAGTGATTTCTCACAATTGTTTGTCAGCTGATCTGTTTTTGTCCCACACAAGGTGACTGTAGCTAAAGATCATAAAATGGCCATGACAAATAACAGTGAGAGACTTTTCAGGCATATCCTCAACACCCATGTCACGTCACGATGCAGCAGGTCTTATATCACCACGAATGTTTGTTCAGGACAGTTTCCTGCTATTAATACTCAAGAAGAAGCCTTCCTTCTTCAACAGGCTTGTGAAGTGTGTTAACTGAGTTGTTTTGCTATATGGACAACGTATTTTTATTAGGTGAGATCTAGAGGGTCCCAACCCTTAGTTTAAGGTGCTCCTGAGCACACAATGTGGGGTATTCCAATTTCCCCCTTCCAGTCTCACACTATTTTCTGGAGGTCTCCTGACTCTCAAGAGTAGCCTTTCAGGGGGTCACAAGAGAGTTGAGCCGAAATAAGGAACCAGGAAACCCACATTGTGAAAGCAGAATTTAGCTTGCACTTCTTGGAGTCCAAACCACAGTCATCTTCTTCTCCTTCTCCTTCTCCTTCTTCTATATTTCATTGCTTAGAACCCACTGTGAGCCTATAGAGCTGGGCAGGAAGCGGCTTTTCTAAACTAACTAACTAACTAACTAACTAACTAACTAACTAACTAACCCTGTCCTCAGTTTGCATCCTAATTCTGTTTCTCTACCAGTGGAGTAAATTTGTGATCACCTTTCACAGACATGGAAAACAATTCTTTTTCTATGCCAACCCTACCACGGCTTGTCACAAATTGATTTGTTGGTGGAATGGAGCATAGCTTGCTTTGATGAATGGAATGTCACACCATAGATGCCTTGGGTTGTGGAGCCCTATGGAAAAAGAATGGCCTGGCGCATTTCTATTTTCCCAGTATAGTTGCCACTTCATATTTAAGGAAAATTTACAAGGGATGACATTTCTCCATGATTGACAGCCGTTCAGGAAAGATGTCACTGTGAGTGGCAGTGTCATGATATATGCAAAGATGATTGCAGTTTCTTTTAGAAGGTTCGGTACCGTTATAATTTCCATGTGGGTGTTAAAATACGTGTTTTATTTCTGTTTAACAATAAGAACAGAAATTTAGATGGCTGTTAAAAAAATAACAACTTGCTGTTAGGCCCACAGAAATATTTAGCTGCACTTTTTGTTGTTGTTCATACATTGAGAGCACAGTCCAAAATATGTTACTGTCCTACTAATGTGAGGAGGATAAACATATGGTCCTCCAGATATCATTAGACTACAACATGCATTGACTCCAGCCAACATGGCATGGCCAATTACCAAGGGTGATGGGAGTTGTAGTTTTCTTTCTGTGGCTGATATGGCCATCATGGCCAGAACGACTACATTGTAAAACCCCCTGTGATCCTCAGATGAAGGGTGATATAGATATTTAATATTAAAATAATAATAATCTGGTCCTGGGATCCTTCAGAAGGGCTGGTTTAAAAACTGAATAATCAACAAAAACAACAAAAACAATAATAGCAATAGTTGTGTGAAGGGGCAACATGACAGAAAGAGGCTGCAGCCACCTTCTGGCAACCTGTGGCTCTGTTCTCTGCCTCACCTCTGCAGTCCATGCAGCAGAGAAGAAATCTGAGGTGGGGAAGACTACACCCTAGACTTCCCCTGCTCCGCCGTGTGGATGGCAGAATGGGGGGAGCTGGAAGCACTGCCCCATAACCCCTTTCTGCCCACATTGCCATTTCACAGAACAGCATGTGAAAAGAGCTTTAGTTTCCAAAGTAATGTTTAGATATGCCCTAAACTGTCACTGACATTGCTGTGCTGCAGCATGTGTGTTTGTCTGTTTTTTAAATTATTTTCAATACTCTCAGTATAAAAAATTAATTTTTTATTTAGCCAACCAAAAGATTGACTCTGTTTTTCCCCCTTTTGTTTTCTGTATTTTAAATGTGTTTCTATTGCATTTTGTTTTGCTTTTCAGTGTAAGTGGTCCAGAAAAGGCTTCATACGAACTAGATGGTGTATTACTGACTGGTATGTAAAATGGAAGGTGTTTTTTTAAAAAAGCAATGCATTTTGTATAGAATCAGGAAAGTTTCATTTCCCACCAGGCGGCAGGCACCTAAGTCGTTGCACATTTTTAAAACATGATTTTGTATATGGGCCACAAATGCTTTAATAAACGTATGATAAAATCAATGGATCCCACTGTGCGGTGATAGATATTGGAATGAACATTTATAGGTTTACCATTTCATTTCCTGCTTTATAATTTCACATTGAACACTAATGTTTAATCCAAATTTAGATGTAATGGCAAACTACAGTTAGCAGAACCTGACCCTCACAAACCAGGTTCAGACCACTGTTTCGGATGCTAGTTTAATACTTGGTGGTGTTTGATATTTGTGAGAATGTAATATAATGGGCAAGATCTGTCACGCCAGTAGATATGACCAGATTCCCCTTTGTCCCCAACTCCAGTGGGGTGGGGGGTGGGGGCTCCAGAAGAGGCTGGAGGAAGGTTAAGTCCCATTGCCACAACTGGAAATCAGTTGCACAAGTGAGATGCCACAATTTGATCTCGCCCTAGATATTTACGAGTTTTAAATGCACATACAAATGGAAACGCTGGTGGAGTTCTGCATATAGATCAGGTATATAATGGCAGACTCATTTCAATTGATTTCATTGCTTGTGTTTCAAAATAGAGCTCGTGATCTGCAGTCACTCAAGATCGTAGTGCAGTAAAATCAAATGCTTTCCCTCTTGCCTATGTCCTTACTTTTATTCTGAGTAAGTCTTCTCCTCCTTTTGTCACAGTGCCTTTGACTTGGTAAACATCCATCTTTTCCACGATGCTTCCAATTTAGTTGCTTGGGAAACAAGTCCGTCGGTTTACTCAGGAATAAGGCATAAGGCCCTCAGTTATGTACTTGACAGGTAGGTTGTCAACACTCTTTTTTAGCTTCTTTTATTGCCCTGCATTTTGCATTGTGTTCCAAATACGAAGTAATTATCGTTGCTGTGGCTTTGTCTTGAAATGTGGCCAACCTCCAGGGGATTAGAAAAACAAGCAATGAATAAGCACCAGAGGATTTATTTATTTTTAATTGCAAACTGTGGAAATGCCAAATATCTAGGGTTGTTACTGAGTTTTACTCAAGAGTAGACCCATTGAAAGCAGTGGACCTAAGTTAGCCATGTTTATTAATTCCAGTGGGTCTACTCACTGAGTAGGTTGTCCTAAGGAGGGCAATAGTATTCCTGAGTAGGACTGCCATTGGCTAGAACCTCCAGTCCCAGGAGCAGCTCATCTGAAGGGGCAGAGCCACAGCAATAGCTTTCTGGCAGCAGCATCGCTACTGCTGGGAGGCTTTTGATGCAGCTTTGCCCTACCAGGGCAGATGTGCCGGTCCAGTCCTATGCATTAACAAACTTACCAGATACCGATTTCATTTTCTTTCCCCCCAAAAGCCAATGAACTGAGGAACATGTGAGTTACTCTGTTGCTGGAAAATTAGGTATAAAGAGAGCATTTGTACTGCTTCTGCAGCTGACCTACTGATAT
This sequence comes from Podarcis filfolensis, assembly GCF_964270895.1. Taxonomy (NCBI): domain Eukaryota; kingdom Metazoa; phylum Chordata; class Lepidosauria; order Squamata; family Lacertidae; genus Podarcis; species Podarcis filfolensis. Next base: position 60,365,889 of record NC_139608.1, read on the forward strand.
AGTTTCCTTGGAAATGCCATTAATTTGTAGGAAACACTCTAAAGTTGGTGGTTGTGGATTTTTGTCAGCATCCTGTGATTTCTTAAATATTTTCAATATATTTTAATCTGTTTTCCATACACCAAGCATCTTTCTGTATGGTCAAGTGTTGGTTGCCCAGAGAACTCAAGCTGAAGGGTAGTCTGCAAATATCATTACTAATAATAGATAAGAAACTGAGAATGGACTGCTAATTTGCTGAAGGCCACTTAGGGCATCTGTGGTTGATCTCTGGCTGCTAATTGTGTCACTTTTGTGTAACTCAAAGTGCAGTGTTAGTGCATATTTGGTTACAACTCAGCTTTGCACATTGGTTCATACTGTATGTGATCATCAACCTAGGAAAATGCAAGAATTTTTAGAATAGTCTTAGAAACCATGATTGCTTTTCCCCTCCCAAAGCTAAGAAACCTTCTATAAAGCTTAGTATAAAATGTAAACTAAATGTTTAGCACTGACCAGTTCTTCCTGCCTTTTCACATCTGCAAGGTGGAGGACATTGCTAGCTAGAACAAACGTGGATGTGTGTGTGTGTGTGTGTGAGAGAGAGAGAGAGAGAGAGAGAGAGAGAATTTGGCATGGGGCTTGGATAGCTTACACGAGTTGTCTGGTAGAAGACTGATGTACTGCCTTGGCTGGCATGCCCCAACCTCTGTGGTTAAGGAGTCTACAAACGGTTCTTCCCCTCACTCAATCCCAGAACTAGAAATTCAATGAGTGTAGTTGTCATTTTTAATTCTAATATGGGGTGGTCTGGCTTCAATCTTTTCACGCGTGCGTACTAAATTAACAAAGCAAGAATACTTGGGTTTTCGCACCAGTTCAGGCATAGCCAGATCTGTGTTAAGTGATCCTGTGAGTGCAACTCTTCCTTAAGAATTTAAGAAGTGCTTTGCGGGAGGAGATTTACATCCACCTGGTCCAGCATTCTTTGCAAAGATCCTAGCAACCAGCAAGCACTAGGTGGTCCACCGGAAATTGGCCTGTAGCCCACATCTGGACCACGATTGGCCGTCTGTCCACCCTCCCCCCCTCATAATGTATGTTTATATTATTAAGCTATTGCCCTGACTAGCTAGGCTTCCTTCAGGCTAATATTATTTGAGGTGAAATAATGATTCATACATTTTTTTCCCATCTGGTATTTATTCCTCCATCTCTTTTTGTGGTCTAAAGGACCTGACAGAGCTGTAAAGCGCTTTTGCGTTGTTGTTTTTAACTTGCACTGTGTGTTTCCTTTTAGCTCTTTTGGAGACATTTAGACCCCCCCCCCTCCACAAATGCCTCGGCAAGCAAGAGTGAGGGCTAAACAGTGTTAACTGCGGGTCAAGGGTGTCATGGCGGTAGATCATTAGAATGTGACAGTGCCAAAACCAGACCCAGCTCTCCTGCCTTTTCAGGAAAAGAAGAAGAAGAAGAAGAAAACCCTCCATTTTTTTTAGGTGGCACTACCACTGTGGGGGCTTACATTCACATAGATTGCTCATTTTGAGAAAGCAGCCAGCCGCAGATCCGGACCTCCGTAGTGAAATGATGGGCTGCCCGGCACAAAAGGGGAGTTCTGTAAGAGCAGTGAATAATGGGAAACCCCTTTCATCAGCACTGCTAACCTTTTGGCAGCCACCAGCAAACTCTATTCTGATCTGCTGATTGGGGAGGACAATACACTGAAGCTCACTTTGAATGAATGCTACCACCAACAGTGCCCCCATTCAGAAGGTTTTGGGAACCATCTTGGACCATTGTCTGCCATCACTCCTTCAGACAGTAGGAAAGGGGAAAGTGAGAGTATCTATAGGAAAGAAACTACTTCTTTTCTTGGCTTTTAATCTCCCTTTAAAGCTTCATAGATCTACATTTCCAGCTGAGCTACAGGAGCAATGGCGGTGCCAGATAAACACAGAAGAGAGAAGGTTTCAAGGCAGGCCTTTAAATCCCCTTATCTGCATGCCCTAATAATGCAGATTTAGTGCTGTTAAAACCAGAGGCTGATAAGTCTTTTCCTCTAAAGCCTTTAAACTGCTAAAGAGCATTTAACAGCCACTGCAGTTCAAGCTTTCGGGAACAATGCTGAGAAGGAAAAGAGTTTAATGAGCTAAACCCCTCACTGAATGAAACTGAAACATCTTTTCACAGTTGATTTAAGTCGCTGTGGGAGTAAGTGAAGCAGTCCTGTCTGCTGGGCGCATCTTGGCCAGTGTGAACAGCCAGTTAAATAGCAGCAATTTATGCAAGACTCAAGTGACCATCATAGGCTGCATTCCCGTCTTAATTATTTGCAAAAAGGAAACAAATGCAAATGAACTTTTAAGGGGGGAGGGGAATAGGGTGGATAGAAAGAGTTGAACCTACCAAAAAGAAGAAGAAAAAGGCACATGTTGTATAAAGTAGTTATAATGTAGTTTAACATTTGGGAGTTTAAAACTGCTGAAAATCATGACCACAGAGAAAAAGATGGTACATTGATAAATAGAATCAAATTTTCCAAAAGGAAAACAGAGCAGGTGAATAGTGCACTTTTAATTATTTTTTAAAGCTGCTGTAGAATGGTTTTGTTAGCTGTTCAGTGCTAAATGTGGACACATAGCATTTTTTATATATAAATATATATATATTTAGCTTTACCATTGGAAAGCAATTTCAAAGCTTTATGGTAAGAACGGCACCAAACCTCAGAAACTTCTCATGGAAACGCTTTCCGTCGCGCTCTGTTCTTACGTTTTTCTGACCTAACAAAAAAACAATTACTCGTTAAATTTTTGAAAGACGCTTTGGAAACAGAATTTGCTCTTCACTAAGTTGCATAGCTACTATTTACGATTCTTAGCATTTCCCCCTGAATCATAGAGAGCTTTTGCTATTTTGAATCAGATCTGTATTCTAGCGGAGAGAGAAGGAACTCAACCAAGACACTTTTCACCCAAGCAAGAACTGAAGGATTTGGGTACATTCAGCAAAAATTATAGTTGCAACCAGGATGCTGAGACACCAGCCAGAGACTGAAACATCCTGAAGTTACTTAGAGTGGGGGGGAGGAATGGTGTCTCCCCCCCCCCCCCCCCCCGCTTTCGAACATGACAGTGCCCTTCTGTTTTAAAGAAAAAACGTAGCTTGGTCTAGTTGAACAGAAACTTTTTTTTAAATTTTTTTTATTTTACATTACAACTGTGAAATCTTGGCATAAAGCCCTGCTTTGTGACCTTCATTATTTTCTCACAAATATAGTCCATTGTAACATTGCTGAAGTTAATTTGATCAACATTGGGACATTTAACTTTTATGTCCAGTCAAAGGAGCTGTTTCATGCTCATTTTGAGTATTCAAAAGAAATGATTGCCAGAAAAATAATGTTACTATTAACAATTCAAAGCAATTAGTTTCCCAGGGTGAGGAGATGTGAGGCATAGGCTCCACACAGCAATTCTTTGTCATTTTATGGATGCTCATCAGTCAACTGTCACATCTTCTCAAAGGCCCCTCCGATCTAAATGTTTCTCTTTGGGCTTTTCCCAGAACTTGCAGCTGAATGAGAGGAAGAAAAGCCACTTCGTTTCTAGGCAGAGGCAAACCTTGTGTTAAAGATCTGGGTCATTTGAGCAATTGGAGGGCCTGGAGTGTTTGTAAATACTCCTTTATTCTTTTTATTTATATTGCTGTTGTTGTTGTTATTATTATTATTATTATTTAAAGCAGGGAAATTGTAATGTCAGCAGTCTCTCTTGGCAGATATTTAAATAAGTAGCCAGATATATTTTAGCTTCTAGCCAAAGACACCAACAGTGCATGTTTACTCAGGTGCAAGTCCCACAGTGTTCAGTGGGACTTGCTACTTAGCAAATGTGGTTGCTTCCTGGATCTACAGATATCACTACAATTTTAAAGAGTTTTCCCCCCAGTACATCAAACAGGATGACAACTTTTAATCAAACTCATTGGGCCATCTCAACTTTTATCTTATTTGCTTTCCTTCTCCTTTATTTTTATAAGGGTCTAAAATAGGTATATTTGTACCTTATCCCTCAAATAAGGGATTGCTGCCTAGATATCTTCTTACATTCTGTTTTGTCATCAATGCCTGATGTTTGTCTTCTCTCTCTCTCCCTGTTTTCTGTCTTTTCCTAGTTCATCTTTAAAGGTGCCTGACACCACTGGGCAGAAAGTCATGAATGTTTGTTACTCAGATAGCACAGACAAACAACACACAATCCACACACTGGTTTTGTACACTCTGCAAATAGTGCAGTGCATAGAGAAATGCAATCCTAGGCCACGGTTTGAAGAATCATGTGGTTAGTTCCCTGTACCCAGCATAGCCAGTTTGTAATGTTGCGGGGGGGGGGGGGGGGAGAGAAATAGCACTGGCCATTAGTAGCTGCAACTCCCTGGGCATTCATTCTTCTTGTATTTAGGTTAGAAACGGGGGGGGGGGGGAGAAAGGGTGCGGTGGGTGTGGGTGTGGGTTGCCCTGGGTGTTACCACTGAGGGGGTGACAAAATGCTGGGCAGCACTCACTGCGGGGCCTGCAGCACACCTGATCCACACGTCTCTCCTGGGAGAGACGCGGTGTCTTGGGCGCGCACAGGCTCCACGCTGCCCAAACCATCCGTCAGCTGCCTCCCCCCCACCCCCAGTTGTAAGGTGACCGAGTGGGAGGAGGCAGGCAGACTCCAGAGGCCCCCACTGGTTAGAAAGCAAGGATAGTTGTTGCAGATTACAATCTCCATGTAAGAAAATGTGAAGCACCAGACAGTTAATCGAGGGTGTGATTATCATCCTATTGCTGAACTTCTTTGATTTCTTCTTCTTGAACTTGGCATGAGGTATATAACACTGAGATAAATACACTACAATTATGCTTCATGGAGTTTTGAATAGTAACTAACTGACCAAAAAACCCCACCCCATAGTTTTACCCTGCTTATCTAGTTACTCCCACCAGAGCTGTTAGTTTGGTTCCACAGGACAGTCTTAGCACAAAGATTTAGACTTATGAGTCATAGGATCATTCTTATGAATGAACCGCTTCCCTACAAATCTGTGAACTGCACATGTTGGTTCCATGCTAATATGTGGATCGGGGCATAATTATCTTCAGATTCCACACGAATACAATACCAAAATATGTATTTTAGGATAAGTTTAGAAGTACAAACATTGATGTAAAATTTGTATTGAATTACAAATCTTTGTACGGTTTCTTTAAATAAAAAAATCGCAGATGAATGCAAAAATGGGACAGAGTGGACATATTATCCGTCCTAACTAAAAGCATTCTTTCTCGAAGGAAAACAGTTCTCACAGCAGCCTTGCCCATTTCAATAGGAGTAGAGCTGTGTTTTATTGTAGCAGAATTGACAAGTGCTTATATCATTATACATATCTAACATTGCATTAGGTGAATGTCAGTGTCAGATAAGATCATGGTTTTGTCAATAGAAGGGAAATATCGTTCCAACTAAAGTGAGCCAGTTTTCGAGCTCTAAAAATTGATTTTTATAGCTCTTCTTGTAATCCTTTCCCTGAATTACATATATATTATTGATGTGGTCTTTCTTGCCATCTTAATATCTGCTGACATGGTAATTAATTTAAAAAATATAGCTTTTTTGTTGTTGTTCCTGTGGCACTATATTGAAATTAAAAGTGAACTCGCATATTAGTTAAACGGTGCTGGCAAATGCCCTGAGTATTAAGATGATTACCTAAGCCTCTTGACAACACCTTTCATCTTGTTGTTTGCTATTTGACCTTTTGAAATGTTTTTTTGTATTATTAATAGGTTTTGGTTATTATATTTTTTTTTCTAAAAAAGCAAGAGGTTCAAGAATATGATAAAGTTGAGCTTTTTAATGTCAGTGTTACAACATTTCAGACGTGTCAGTGAAAGCACTTTCATTAGACCTTTTTCATTTGCTCTTAGATTGTCATCAATTATGTTTCCCCTTTAAGGAAGGGTTGTTTCTAGACAGTCCTTTCTAGATGTGTTCTGCAAGCCATGCTCAGAAGTACAGGGCAAGGTTCTTCTAAGAAATTCCAAGAACTATAGAACACGAGAAGAGCCCTGGTAGGACAGGCCAAAAACTTACCTAATCCAGAACCCTGTTTTTTCTCACAGTGACAAACCAGATTTTTACTGCTGTTACCAACAAGTGGTCTTCCAGGGTTAGGCACGCCATGGTGACTAGTAACCAATGAAAGTGTTACCCTCCATGAACTTGTCTGATACCCTTTTAAAGCCATGCCTGCTGTGCAAAGAAGTACTGTATTTTTTGCTCCATAGGACGCACCAGACGATAGGACGCACCTAGTTTTGGGGAGAGGAAAACAAGAAAAAAAATATTCTGAATCCCAGAAGCCAGAACAGCAAGAGGGATCTGGCTTCTGGGATAGCCTCTTGCTGTTCTGGCTTCTGGGATAGCCGCTGAAGCCTCTCCCAGGCAGAGGATGAAGGCACCCCGCCCTGCGGAGGCTTTGCACAGCTAAGCTAGAACAGCGAGAGGGAGTGCTGTGCAGCGCTCCCTCTCCCTGTACTGGCTTCTGGCTTAGCCGTGCAGCCTGCATTCACTCCATAAGACGCACACACATTTTCTCTTACTTTTTAGGAGGGAAAAAGTGCGTCTTATAGAGCGAAAAATACGGCACTTCCTTCCATCTACAGACGTGCCAATCTGCCCTACACTGAGACAGGCCATTGGTCCTTGTAGCTCGGTAATGTCTACTCTGTTCTGTAGAAGCTCTTCGGGGTTTCAAACACACACTCTTAGCACTAGACTAGGGCCGGTACCTGTGGTTTTTTACTTCCAGGCCCTTATTTATTCCTAATCATTACTAGAGTAGTGCTATGCCGAAACCTGTCCTCCAACCTTCTGTCACTGTGAAAAAGGCACCCATCTTTCTGCCAAGAGAGAGAGAGGGGTGACTTTTGATGGGTGAGAGTTGGGTTTACATTGTCATTGCAAGGTGGCTGAGGTGAATGTGGCCCATGTGTGGTTTTGTTTATTCCATTAAATGTTTCTCGTGCTCTGCAGCCTCCTCAGCTGCCTGCTTTCCTGATCCAAACTTACCTCATGATGTCTTCTTCAGAATCTTCAACAGGAAGCCATGGAGACTAGATACTGAGCTCCTGAGATTGGAGCCCTCAACCATTTTGGGTGGTAGGCTAGTTACATGTCCCATCAGCATAAGGAGTCTGCTTGTCAAACAGACGTTTTCACCCTCTTTTCACACTGTGTTCCCTCCTCAGATCTGCTCCAGAGGGTTGGGGAAACCCCCTAGAACGAAATTTAAGGGGGTGCACGGGCAGAGGAGAGAGGGATAACATTGCTTTGCACAAGAGAAATATTTGTGCTGATGGAATGTTTGTGTAGAACTACACAGGATACAACGCTTTGTAGCTGAGGGAAGTCCTTTTTTTACCTTAAAAATATGCACAGTGATTTCTTTAAAAGTAAAAAACAAAAAAGACAGTTGTCTGGCATATGGTAGGCACCCTCCGCATTTCCCCATGCTTACAGGAAAGCCCAGCAGAGGATTTCATTGGGTTTTTCAAGAAATACAAGCACCCAGAAAGGCTGCAGAGTAACTAGATAGATGGTTTGTAGACTGAAAGACAGGACACTCACAAGCATCATTTGATTACCATGAAAGTAAGGCAGTCCTGCATCCCACCCATGAGAATTTCACTTAAATGTTATCTCATTATTTTTGGATAATATTTCCTTATCGAGAACAGGTACTTTAGACCAGGCACATTACAGATCTATCAGTAAAACTATCAGTATGGAGCACTGTTTTGAAACTTTTGCCATTCCACATGCCTTCGCTTCGTCTTGGCAAAGGGGCCAAGGACTGAGCCAAACACTCCCCCTGGGGGAAGAGAGCTCCCTAGCTGTTCCATCACAACAGAATATGATAAAGTTGAGCTTGTGGTGGCCCTTGTGGTGGGCACTTAGAAGAGGGTTTCTCAAGAGTGTGAGTTCATGCATGGTGATAAATTCCTGTAAGCATTTAATCATCTTATTTGTCCTTATATTCAGCAATATAAGTCTAGTGTCTCTTAATCCAAACATTCTCTTTCCTTTGGAGCTGAAAAACGCTTCCTAACTATACTTTCTATAAAGAGCAAATAAAAAATCCAATATCCTCTATCCGATAACCTTTCTGTGACCTTCATTCTGGAACCACATTGAGATCCTTTTCTTGTCATTTCGAAAGGGGGGGGGATTTAGCATCCTTCATGTATGCAAACACTCCTATTGTCTCTACTTATCTCAACTGCTTTCTAAACCTTTCAGGGAGGATACATAATGTGAAAAGAATTGTTTGGGCTTGCATGTTGAGACCTACTGCAGCTTTATTCTTTTACTAGATTCAAATTGAAATAGACTCTGGCTTCAAAGTTTAGATTAACTTGAAAGTACGACAACAACAAAAATACCACCAAACACTAACACCAAAGTGATACAATTCATTGGTCGTGTTGTTTGGCCTCTTGTCAGAGCTACAGTATTTCTTGTCTTAAAAGCATTTATTTCATTATTATTATTATTTTAAAAAAAGTTAAATAATTGCCATGCTCTTCTAAAAAAAAAAAACTTTATAGATGTCATGGTACATTTTTATGTCAGCTGCCTTAGTAGATTTAATATGCAGTATGGGACTTTCAGAACATTACAAAGCTCCCTTTAAATATGTTTTGGAAAGAGTTTAAACTCTTCTCTGCGTCGCTGCTGAGTTCGCAATGGCTTTGCTTGTGTGCTTGAATTTCGTACTAAATATTTGTTCATTATTATTATTTCCCTGTGTGTCCTTTCAGAGTGTGTGTGTGTGTGTGTGTGTGTGTGTGTATTCCTCTTTCATTGTTAGCATCAAATTACCCTGCAACACTGTTTAATGTCACTGCCTTCATTGGTACACAAAGCACACCCATGGTGGGAATTGCCAGCTCTCGGAAAAGTAGACATATAAACATGAGAGTAGATAAAATATTAATCTTTAGCCTCCCAAGTTTTCCGTACAATTTCCATGTCTGTGCGAATTAAATAATGTTGACCTCCAAATTGTTTCTTCCCTAGATATGTGACAATGCTGCTTCTTTCTTTTTTTCTCCTTCCATTCATCCTGTTTGGCCTGAGGTTGGGATTTTTGTTTTGTTTTGTTTTGTTATTCATTAAAAAAAAAAAGAGTGAGAGAAGAACCCCCTTTTCATTGGTGTCAAGCTAGGATGAATCGGCCAGGGGAAGCATGTTTATAGACTGTGTGAAGAACTTTGTCTTTGTGTGGGAATGTTGGTGACACTGTTACTGCTTGCCTGAATGAACTGCGATGACGTGGGTAATAAGGTATCCTGCTGAGAGCCACAGCAGGCCCTTCTCAGACCTCCCACTTAATGCCATTCAGCTCCAGCCCAGTGTAGCTAATTTTTCCCATTCCCTCAATTCTTTTGGCCCCCTTACAAACAGAAAAGTCAACTTTTCACACCGAAGGCGAGATAAGTGCTTTAGGAAATAATCTTGTAAACAGAATGTTACCTTCTGACCTGCAGCTGATACCTTGACTCGGGACAAAACCCACTAGCCTATTGCATTAGACATGGCTATTAAAGGAATAATGCAGCTGATCCTCCTTACAAAGTGCGCTGAGAAATGGTTTAGCCAGATCACTGTGCCTCTTGTCACACTGAATCATGTTCAGCAGCTCCCCAACACACACACACAGAGCTGATACGCAACTGCTTCCTTCTTCCATCACCCCTCCCCAAAATCCTGTCCATCTCGGTTGCAGTATCTGAGGGAATAAGTGGCGAAAGCCAGCTGCATCTCTCCTTGTCTTATTATTCCCTTGGAACGCTGAAATGAACTTGGGGGCATAAAATACATATTGCAGAAGCCAGAAAAAATCCTAAGGACCTTAAACTACCTTGCTGCAAATTTTGAGTGGCATTTATGGAATAAAGTTTAATTACTTTAAAGATTACATTTCACCTTTTTTGCATATGAAGAAATAGGTAGGCATGCCTTTAATGTACTGAAAATTAGTCAGAAAAGTTGTACTAAATTAATACCGTAAGTCAGACCTCAGTCCTAAATGTATTCATTAGGGAGTAATGCACTGAGATTTACTTCTATGTAAACATGCATTGGATTGTGGTATAAGTAGATTCATAAACTGAATCTGTCAATTTAGTTTTCTATCAGTTTTTCAGTGTTAATTTCAGTTTACCACATTTTCTACACTGGCTTGTGATTTATGTTTTCAAAAGTCCTTCAGAAAAATCATTAGCATTTTAGCACACATTTCTCCTAATAGACACTTTTTTGCATACGTTTTGTCTGATACACAGATTTTTGAAATCATTCTCTCCCCCCCCCCATGTAATACTTTTTATGTTAGATGCATACTTTCCATATATGTGCATTTGTTGTACCCATATCTGATACTAAACTTCCATAAAAATCAAAGAAATGCAAATTTTGAAGGATAGCTGTGCTTTAATTCATGTATTGCTTCTGGAAGTGTGAATAAGAAGGCTTGCATTTTTATGAATTCAAATGTTTTCCCATCCCCCAGCTTGTCAGTACTGAAGGCAAAATAGTAAAATGCTGGCTGTCTAAAGTTGCTGCATCTTCTTTCTTACTTCTTCTTTTAAATAACCAGATTCCTCTGACATTAATAAATATAATAATAATAATAATAATAATAATAATAATAATAATAATAATAATTGCTTAGAAAGGTTGTTGTTGTTGTTAAGGAAAGCCCTAAAGTATCAATTATTAATGTGAAACTTTAATCACTTAAGACACCAGGAAAAATATTGGCCTCCCTTGGAACAATAGTAGCCATCTCTCTCCCCCCCCCCCCCGAAAAAACTCTACTCTACCTTCTTACCATCCATCCATCCATTCATTGTTGTTCTGCAGAATGTATTCAGACATGTACCAGCTCTAAACAGACAGAAACATACGCAAATCCTGATATGATTCTGCTCTGCCTTTCTTCTACAGCCTTGGTGAATTGTTTCCAGGTAACTTGACAAACCTTAAGGCATATCAGACTTGAGTGAATGTGCGACTGCGATAGTGGGTCTGAATAATATTTTTTTAAAAAGATAAGACTTTGAAAAGTAAGATTATGAATGCAACCCCAAAGCAGTGATTGATTACCCTGTGTATATTCTTCCCACTTGAACAAAGCAGTTCATCACAAGTGAGTCCTGAAAACTGGAATTCCATTGGAAACCAGACTCCGCTTTCATTAAGCGCCACAATGAGAGTGCTAAAATGTGGGCCACAGAGGTACAGTTTCAGTAGCCCACTCTGGTATGAAGCTTCTGGGTGGCCACTGTCTCCTTACCACAAGGTGTAGTGATGGCTACCAACTTAGACAGCTTTCAGTGAGGATTAGATCCATTCATGGAGGAGATGGCTGCCAATGTCTGGTGTGCATATCAAAGGACATACGCTTCTGAATGCCAGATGTTGGAGAGCATAAGTGGGAAGACTGTCCTTGCAGTTACGTCTTGCTCGCAGGCATCTAGTTGGCCACTGTGATTACAGGATGCTGGCCTAAATGATCTTTTGGTCTGGGCGCTCTTTGTATGTTCTTATGTTTCCCCTAATCCTCCTCAACGGGATGCTGAGATTAATTTGAGATAACGCCGACCTAATCACCTTGGAGGAAGCATGGGATTCCAGTCTAATGAATGTAGTGTTCAGTTTTAAGTAGAAATTATGCATATCTGTGTTTAAAGGGCTTATTGATTTGTTCCATTTAGAGTAATGATTTAGAAATTCTTCCATTTCTTTACCGGCAACATCAGCATAATCTCCTTTTCAATCACGCTTTATGATGTCTCATCCGTTGAGATAAATTTGAAAGGTTCCCTCCCCCCCTCTTCCCTGTGCCTTGAAAGTACTGTATTCATTATTATCCTTTTTCAGCGCTTACTTTAAAGCGGGAAAGCGAGTATCAAGGGATTGCAGGGCTGCACTTTTCCCCTTGCCCCCTATTGTTGCAGTACTTGCATTTTCACTTCTGCAGCGGGGAGACTGCTGTATTCATGGAGTTCCCTGAGTGATTTAGAACCCGGGAAGATCAGCATTCTACCTCACACAAGAAGACTCCATGAGCAAATGAAACTCCCCGTTGCAAAAGCGACCACGTGTTAGTTGCCTACACAAGCTTTTAGTGATACTGAAAGCGCAGCCCCTTGCTACTCATTTCCCCTCTTTACAGGTAATAACTGAAGAGGCCCTTGTCATGAAATGAACTCCATCAGTGCATTGTGACTCTGAAATTCCATTTATGTCCATGTTAGTATAAATAATGGAATAAACTGGTCAGCTGCCTACAACCTCTTAACATTTGCGTGCCCTCCACTTCAGCTTTCATTCAAATTTTTCTTTTTTAGAAAAGCAAGTTGTGGAGGGAAATTTGTGGATGGGGCATAGTATGGGAGACTGTCTCTCAGTTATGCTGAGCTCAGGCAGTACTTGTAATTTACTGAGGGTCAAAGTCAGGAATTCATATTGCAGTTTTATGGTTCATAAGTTAGTCAGTTTTGAGTATGGATTTTTATATTTGCTACAGCCGTTGCTGCAGATATTGAACTGAGTAAGAGTACTTAATGTGGCATGTGAATCATTGCTGAACAAGAAGGAAAGGCACCGTCACAGATCTAACAACAGCAAGCAAGTGAATCATAATTGTGATAGATGGTTGCTTTCCTTCCTGCCCCCACCCCCGCTGGAATATTTACCTATGGAAACACTTCACAAAGCATATGTTGGATATGACGGATACATTTAGAAACGTGGAATGTCAAGACTAAACTGCAGAATTACACTTTTTCTGGCCGTGGGCTGATTCAGACATAATGCCAAACCCTTGAGTTGGTTCTACATCAACAAGGCCAGAAGTACCCTCAGGCTCAACCACTTCTCCATTCTTCTTCCCCTCATGATCAACTGTTTCTGGCTTCCCTTCCTGCTTTAAAGCAAACCACTGTTTCTCATTTCACTCACTCAAACAAGCAAGCTGTGATTTGCATGTCACCTAATCAGCCAGGTTTATAAGCAACATAGTTTTTCCTCAATTCAAGAACAAAGGGAGGAAACTGAGGCAGTATGGAGAGAAGGAGGGGACGGAAGCATAGCAAGGTACTATGGACATGGGGGTCTTCAAGCTTGTTCACAAACCATGGTTTGGTGTGTTGCAGCTGAAACAGTCCAATGACATTTTCTAATAGTGATTTTTGACTATTCTTCCTGCATGTTCAGTTAAAATCTTAATAGTCATTGTTCCCTGGAGGGCATTAGGTCACTCAGTCTGATTGCTGATATCATAAGTAACTCAAATATAGTAGCATTACATATAAAGGATGTGTACACTTGTGAAGAAATCTATGACCTGGAGCATGAAAAGCAGATGGATAGTATATGGGTAAAAATTGTAGGAGAAAGGAACAACAGTGACCTTACTATGGGTGTCTGCTATAGACCACCAAGCCAGATGGAAGATGTGGATGATGCCTTACTAGATCAGATTACCAAACATTCAAAACAGAGAGAAATAATAACCCTGGGGGACTTCGACTTCCCTGGTATCTGTTGGGACTCAAACTCTGCCAAGAGTGTAATGTCTGACAAATTCCTCCATTGCCTCACTGACAATTTCATTTCCCAGAAGATGGAAGAACCAATAAGGGGATCATCTATCTTGGACCTGATCCACACCAATAGGGAGGAACTGATTGATGAAGTGGAAGTGCTTGGAAACTTGGGAGGAAGTGAGCATGTTCTCCTGGGTTTCAGGATACAGAGGCAAAGGAAGCTGCCTTATATTCAGCATGGGTTCAGCAGCATTATCTATTCTGCCTAGCAGTCAGACCAGCCCAAAGAGATGGAGCAGCAAATGGTGGCCTTATTCTAGTGGTGGGCTCCTTTAACTTGATCGGTTGTGGTAGCGTCATCGGATTGGGTTGTAAGTCTTGCAGATAAATTACAGTATTTTTGGTAATGCAATGCGGACATCAGATAAGAACTATGTGAAATAGAATCAGATCCTCCCACTGTGAAACATTAAATTAATGCTGGTGACATGACTTGGCTGCTTCCTTTTTTACACCATTGAAATTTATCACTCCATTGGGTGATTAATTGCAACCTTTTATAGGAAATTTTGATTCATGGCATGTTCAAAAGGAAATTGTAATGCAGGATTACAATGAAGCAACTTCTAAAGCTCTCCTGGTCAGTTGGGGAGGGGAACACCCTCCTGAATATATTTGATATTTGATGAGCTGTCGGGATTTATAGTTGTTAACTGCTAAAACCTAAAGGAGTACATGCTTTTCATATGCTGCTGCTTCAAACCCATTCATCTCTCTGAGATCACTCAAAGCAAGGCTGCAGATCGAGTTAATCTGGCAGCATATTCTGATGTCCCCCACCCACCCTCTAGAAAATTGCTTAACACAAATTATTTTACTAAGCAGTAGGTCAGTTCGATGTATTTATTTCATGCCTTCAGGATTTCCTGTTTTTTGCAACAGGTAGTTTTCCCGGGAGCAAAACTATTCCTATAGTCCATGTTTAACTTTGTCTTAAAGTATCAAAATTGTCATAGAAACAATATTCCCCATCACTCCAAAGCTATAGCATCATAATATTTTTCACCTCAAAAAATCTCATAAATCTCTTTTCAAATTTGCCTGCTTCAATCTGAGGTTCATTCCTAAGGAATATACTGGGGGGGGGGAGGTTAATACTAGTTATACTAGTAGTAATATTGCTACTATTACTAATAGTAGTAGCAGTAGTATAGCATGGATGGAACTCTGAACAGGAGCACTCGACACTGCAACATTTTGTGACAGCCTATACTTCCAAATTTGTTCACAATAATGGACTTCAATCAGCACCTGCAAGAAGCTGGTTTATTTATGATCAGCTGTTTGCCTTGCCTGATACAGTCGGTGCTTCTACAATGATACCTCTGGTTACGAATGCTTCTGGTTATGAACGCTTCAGGTTACAAGCTCCGCTAACCCGGAAGTAGCTGCTCCTGGTTGTGAACTTTGCCCCAGGATGCGAATGGAAATTGTGCGCCAGAGGCCCCATTAGCGAAAGCACGCCTCAGGATAAGAACAGTTTCAGCTTAAGAACAGACCTCCAGAACGAATTAAGTTCGTAACCAGAGGTACCACTGTATTTTTGATAGGAGGGCTGAGGCTAAGTGACGAGAGACACTGTCCACATCAGTGGCTAGACTTTACACTTTTTGTTGCCTAATCTAGCAACGAAAAAGGTAAACTCATCTGGTCGCATGCAGACACATCCAAACATGAGCACCTGCTCATCAATGTTTTATTTAAGTGGCAGAGAAGCCCCTCCAGGTTGGCTCCAGGCATCCTAGATCAAGGGTGTGCAAAAGCTAGATCTGGCTGTATTGGTAGATCACTGGCTGAATTTCAGTAGATCAACAAGGATTTCTGATTCTGGATTGTTTTAACAATATCAACAATGGAATGACATGCACTCCACCACCACCCTAAATTAAATAATGCTGAAATGAAGAAAGCTTGGTGTGGCCGGGAGTGGGTTTTTGGTTGGATCCCACTGAGTGAATCCCACAATCCTCAAGTCTTCCTCTCCCTGTCAGTCTACCTTAGTTCTTCTAAGGAACTTGTGCTCTTGCCCAGTGCCACCTTGAAGACCCTCTTCCCACCAGGGAAACTTGGCAGGGTTTCAGTGACAGAACCGTGAGCATGCACATGTAATCTCTTTGCAGTTACAATTCTGGGTATTGTTTTTAAAGTGAAGGTACTTTACAGATTCCTTTCTTTCACATACAGCTGCGCGTACTGCATTTAATTCTTTTCCCCCTCTGTTGTGCCTTTTCAGAATTATAGATCAGCGGTTTGAGAGAGTTTCATATTTTGTCTTTGGAGATTTCAACTTTCGACTGGATGCAAAGTCAGTGGTAGAGGTAGGACCTCCTTTTCTTCTTTACATCTGGACCCCACTGAAAATTCTTCAGTTTTTTAAAAAATTGCTTAAGAAAGTTAACTGGCTTTTAGGCTTGCAGAAAAATGCTCAGTAGACCAAGTTGGTCACAGCCATCAAAAATGTTCCATCTGGATTTCCTTAATTGCTGTTGCAACGCTACCAATCCACCCATGAAGTCCAGCATAGATGTTTTGGGTAGTGAATTTGCTGTCACTCAGCCAGGGCTCCGAAGACCACAGCATTCTGGCACAGCTCTGGAGACTGGAGATAACTATAATTGGGTCAGAACTGAACTGTGTGTAGTTTGATATCGATACATTAGTCAGCTAGTGAATTTGTGGCTGAGGTGGGATTTGAACTAAAGACCTTTCAGGTTCACAGTTCACATTTTCCTTAGTAATGACATTCCTGAATTTGCCGTTTCCCACACAGCTTTCCCCCAAATTTCATTCCACAGAAATTTCAGCTCAGATTTTCGGTTTAAAATGGGTGTATTTGTCTTAAAAAGAACAAACCTCTCATCCCTTCCTTTTTTCCCTCCCTGCGATAAATCATAGGCAGCTTGAGAATCGCACAACAAGTTTCTTATAATGGGAAATCCTCCTAATAACCTTCTCTAATCCTGATGTGGCTATTTTCATTTCCAGAGTGCTTTATGAACATTAATGAATGTTATGCTGCGACCATACATCTAAGGTTAGAGACAAAGAGTGCAACTTGTGCATGAATCAAACTTTTACACGTGTCAACGGTACCAAGCTATAGAAGAATAATTGCACACCCTTTGCAATGTCTTAATAAGAGAACCTGCATTGTCATCATGTAACTTAACTCTGTGATTAGTGTTAACTTTGTTTATAGAGAGTTCCAGAAGGAAGGGTCCTTAAAGTTTCCTGGGAATCCAAATGGGGAGGAGTCAATGAACTCACTTGCCTGCTTGCCAGGAACAAGTATCCCTTCCCAGTCTGGCAGGTGACTGTGCTTCTTGGAAAAGCCACTCCACCTTTCCTTTCCTCTCCCCCCCCCTTTATTTGTGGAAGAAAGGAGTGGTGGTATCACTTCTATATGCTGTTGGCATATGTTCACACAATCCAAATGGGAAGGGAGAGAAAGAAAGAAAGAAAGAAAGAAAGAAAGAAAGAAAGAAAGAAGGAAGGAAAGAAAGAGTCTGCCTGTAGGAAGCCAAGCCCAGTACTTTCCCCTGTAGCTAGGACTTTATCCATGAATGCATATAGTTAAATGCTGAGTTACTGTGCTGGGAAAAATACTAATAATTTACCTCCAACTACAAAATAAGAGGCATGAAACATGTGCACAGAGGGGGATTTTCCTATGATGACTTCTTTACCTGCAGAAGTCTTCCCTGGGATGGGGGAGGTGTGCTATGATGCCAGGATGTGCTTTTGCTCTCTCCACTTTTAAGCCCATGTGTGTTCCTTTTAGTGCATTAATAGGGCTGCCATGACGATTGTAACATGGCTAAACCAGATTTCATTGGGGCAAAGGTGGTGTCGAAGGACCTGATGGAGCCACTATATTATTCAGCCTACCTGTAGGCTTATTCATACGTTGCACTGAATACAGCTACAAGGCATCTCTACACATGTTCAGGTGTTAGTTGGTGTGAAAGAGTGTACACTGGTTGATTTATACAGCTGAACTGTTGTGTACAAAGATTGTTAAAGTAATGTGAGTGTCCCCGTATGTTACTGATTTGACACTGGAGCCAACTGACGAATGCTGCTTTGTCATAGTATCCAAGCTTTGAAGGTAACCTATAAATTAGCTCTTTCTTCTCTCGTGAATGTAAGTAGCTGTAAAAGACTTTCCCTCCTTCTGCACCTCTTTGTCCCACCCATTTGGAAATATTTCCTTGTGAAATGATTCTGCCAAATGTTTAGGTAATACAAGAAGATCCAAGCGCCAAATTTGATGCATTGAACTATTATATCTGCCTACCTAAACAGCAACACAAGGCAGTATATTCCAAAGACATTCTCAGCAGGGCTACTGAAAGAGAAGATATATGGGTTGTTTCAAAAATAGATTTTCTTATGCTCATACAGAGTAACATAAATCAGCTGGCACCTTATTGGCCATATTAAATTGTAATTAAGAAGCAATAAATCATCATTCAGGGTTTGAGGTGCAGGAGGGAAAAGACTTCTCCAAAGCATTAGACAGACCGTTTTTGCTATGAAATTCCACAATCCACGAGAGAGAGCCATAGGTGGTCAAGGAGAAATGCACTTATAGGTCACAAAATGTGCCTTGTCAAACTGAAAATGAATCAAAAATTATAAAATGTGTAACGGGATCTTTGTCATGATGGTCTAGATAGAGCCTTGCACAATCACTGAGGTATGTGCAGAGCACGCATACATGTGCACTGCAATATCTCCATGAAGACGGCAAATGAATGTGTCTGCAGATCTGCCTCTTTGAAATAAATACAGCAACACTTGTGGGTGAGTGTTCTGTACATGGGTCAAATGCGAATTGGGCATCCAAATCCATTCTAGAGGGCTGCAAAGACTAGAATGCATCCTTAGAAATTCACCAGGAGAACTAAGTGCATTCTTATGTGATATGAAGGTTGGGTATCCTCAGGCCTGGAAGACAAATGTGGCCCCCGGACCTCTCTCTCTGGCCCTTGGGACTCTTGTCTCTCTCCAGGCCACATCCCTTTGCAGCTTCCTTGACTGTTTTTGTCTGGCTGGAATGAGCCCTTGAACTCCAACCAGGCTCTTGCTTTACTTGGGGGGGGGGGAATAGAAAGGAGTGTGCAGATGTGTGTGAAAACTAACCTGTTGCGCAGAGTTAAACTTCACAATTGCTTCTCTCTCCACATTTTTTTCTGGCTCTGCTCACCACTGGCATGTGGCCCCTGGAAGCTCATTCAATAGGGAATGTGGCCCTTGGGGTGAAAAAGTTTCTCATTTCTGTGCTAAACAATTGGAAGAATACCTAGTCATCTAAATTATACTTGCTTTGTGTATTGTAACATCATTAAGCTTTTTAGCATTATATATATATTACTATCAAAAGATAGGAGATTTTAAGCAGTCAGGGAAAGGAAACATTCAACTGTTTGTCCTACCAAGTCATTTGTAGCTGCTGCATCTAATACTCAAGGCTAGAATTTTGCTAGAAGCCCACTCATGGGGTGCTAAGTATGTGATCGTACCTGCTTGCTCTTTGGAAGGTTAGCTTAAGGGGGTAGCTAGCCTATTCATTTGGAGGCTGTGGAGAGGAGACAGGTAGCAGCAGTAGGACTGCCGCTAGTTCACAGGTGGATCCCACCTTTATCCTTCCCTGTTGTTCTCACCTGAAGAACAACAGCCTGCTAAGGAGCCAGGAGGTTTGGCCAGCTAGCACCATTCACAGAGAGGAAGAGGAAGATCCATGGCGGTAGCTGTTCCTAGGGGGAACCCTACTTATTTGGAGGCTGCTGTGGGCTGTGGATCAACAGCAGAAAGCCAGATCCAGTGGAGCAGCCCCAAAGCTCATCCTAAGCAATGGTTTGTGGATGGGCTTGTTCCTAGATCTGAGATTAGAGTGAGGGGAGGGGGGACTTAACTTGGCTTCCACAAGGAGACTGTTAAAGCCCTTTTCAAATGTAGCATTTGATTAAAGAAATGTCTCCTGAACCAGCTGCAGTTCAGGTATTACAATCTTTCATCTGGGCTTTTTCCCATCTCACCTAACTCTCTGGGTTTCACTCCCACTTCTTGTGCACTGTAGGGAACTGCTACAACCCAAATACATAATATTGCATGGGGCAGGCATCTTTGTGGGGTGTCAAATACCTACCAAGATGCATCTCTGCACAACACAGAGAAAACCATCTTTATTTTAAACATCTGTAAGCTGCAGCGCAGCACTCAAAGCAACATACAAAGTTTTGTCAAGGGTCAAACAGCAGTTTAAAAATATATATCCACCTGTTGTTTTCTCACTGGTGATTCCTGGCAAGGACTTGATGTAGCTCTAATTGACATGGGAATAATTTCCCTGGCCGGGGGGGGGGGGGACACCCTTTGTAATGGAAACATCTGCCAGATTGTTAGCTCTAGTGGCCAGTGTGTTGCTGTAGCAATAAGCCACCAAAGTTTAACTTGGAGCTAAAAGCTTTCTGGTAAATCACCAGTCTTCCCTAACTACATTAACAGACTAAAAGAATAAACATCACTTCATTGCTTTGCTACCCTGCACACCTAATCAATGGCTGGATCCTCTAGCCCACTGTTAATTGGTATCTACTCTGTCACAGTTCAGATAATGTAGATGGAGGTTTTAGCTCATTATTCTTTTAATCGTAGCTGCTCCAGCTGTGTTTGCACTAGTGGGGGCATAGCAGCTTTCCTTGTTTGTACCAGTTCGTGGATTAAGGGCAGAACCCTTAAGTATGCACTGCTGTGACGCAACCTCCGTTTGCTTCTGCATCGTTTGAACACAAGTTGTACAGCAGCAGCAACATTTTTGGGCGGTGGCGGGGCAACACGACAGCTTCCCTAATTGGAATGGGTCTTTCAGAAGGCAGATACCCCAGGTCTCTTGTACGTTGCTTTTGCTACAGCCAGACAACTTCTCCACAAAACTTAAATGCTGATCCTATGAGATGCAGGCAACTCTCAACTTACACCAGGGTTACATTGCAGGGATCGCACCTAAAGCCAAATTCATGTGCAGTCAAAACATACTGAGTTCAATGGCTGGTAGGATTGCCAATGTCTTTTTTCCACCCAAGCAGCTTCGGCTCTGAATGCACACAAGTTAAATGTGCCTAAGTTTCAAGTTACCTGTATATCACTTCTTACTCCTCAATAGCCCTTTCATTTAAACTTCAGATGAAGATCTGAATCGAAATGCTGTCAGGTGGTGCTCAGTTGATAAGTGCTGTCTTAACAGTGGTTGTCCTAGTTCAGGAGCAGCCAGCACAGTTCCTTCCAGGTGTTTTAGACTACAGTTCCCATCGGTCCCAGCCAGTATAGCTAGTGGTTGAGAATAATACAGGAGTTGTAGTCCACAACATGTGGAGGGGAACCATATTGGCTACTGCAGTGCTTGTATTTTGGGGAATCCCTTGAATTCAACTAGAGAACTCCTAGCTCTGCAACGTCTCCCATTTGTTAAAGCCGAACTGCAGGTTCTGATTGGGAAGATCTGCATGTATCATTTATACTGCAGAAAGATTGTCAGCTGTTTCATAGGAAGCCAAATGAAAATAGATTCACCAACATTGAGCAAATTAAATGTGCAGCGTCTCTGTTTCAGCAGGCAAGGAGTTCTGTTCTGTCAATCACAGAGAGAAAGAGAAAGAGGACACAGCTTATCTCCACCCTCTTTCATGCCCGTTAATAGACCACACAAAGTTTTTTTTAAAAAAAATAAATATTTTGGCTGATTAGAGTTCTGCATTTTATTGCTTCTTGCTGCATTTCGTTAATCAGAACCCAGGGCCCAACCTGCAAACCTTTGCAGCTGTTTTCAAGATAGTTCCCTACAGTAAATTTGGCAGTGGAATTAGTCCCATAAATCATTCCTTTCCCCCTTAATTCACATGAATGTATGGAAGTGTCAGTGGAAGGGTCACAACCCCTGTCTGTAAATTTGTAAGGCTGCCTACACATTGGTGTCCAGGGCTGGCTGTCATTTTGTGCTTTTAACATGCAGAGGTGCCCTTTCCCCTGCGTTTTTTAGAGCAGCTGTCCTTGATTGATTTGCCTGGCATGAGGGTGGGGTTTGACCTATAGGGGGTTGGCCTTTCTTTCTATAGTGCTTCAGGCAATGAAGCAGGAAACAGCAACTTTTCCATGGAGTGGGCAGGTCTCTTCTCTTAGGAATTGCTAATCAGACTTTCTGCCAGTGGTCTTCCACTGTGGCCGAGATGATCAGGTTAACTCCTTGTCCTACGGATGGAGACAAGGCATGTTTTTAGCTGGCTTCCTGAGTTTTCTTTTCCATTCTGCTGCTTTGGGGTGGGGTGGGGGGTGGGGAACGGAGTATTGCTTCCTCTCTTTAAAACTGTCCCACCCGTTACTCAGACCAAGCAACTTCCTTTGAAACCGCTTTTCTGATTCACCATAAGAAATAAAAAAAGGCATTCCTGCACTGAAATGCATAATAAAAATAGCAATTGTCGTCAGATTTTCTTCTACCTAACTATGCAAGGACATAATTGCATCTATGAAATCCCATGGCATTATGAAAGTGGTACCGTTAAGTAGGACAGCAGAACCAAAGCTAGGACCTAGTCATTTTTAATAATCTGGTAATTGTTAATAGCCATGCTCTTAAAGGCATCCAACTCAAAGTGGCCACGAACATAAGAAGTTGCCTTATACAAATTCAGACTCTTGGGGCACAGTTCAGCTAATGCATCACACTAGCAGAAGCCTGAGCAAGGACTTTTGCTAGTGCAGTGGGGCTTTCTTCATTGCACTGCTATGCTGGAACATAGCTGTCTGGACTTCCCATTCTAGTTTTCCTCCCTCCCTCAAAGCTGCTGAGACTAAAGTGAAATCTCTCTCGTGATTTGGCTGACCAGCATGATGTAAACAATCCAACATTACAGGCACAGTATGGAAGCTACATTATGACTTCATTTTGAGAGAAGGTAAGAAAGCTGTGGGGTCAGTTGAAATGCTGCTTCAGATGACTAACTATCGGGGAAAGATAGGATGTGGAGCCCCAAGAGCAGAGGGACTTACAGGAGCTCCCTAAGAGAAGATTCTAAACCAGGGATAGAGAGAGCCTGTCTTAATTCCCATCAGCCCCAGCCAGCATAGCCAATGGTCAAGGATGATGGGAGTTGTAGTCCAATAATATCTAGAGGGCCACAGGTTCCTCATCCCTGCTCTAAAGGTTTTTCTTCCTACCACATTTGACTCCTCAGGGGCAACCTGCCAGATCAGGTGACAACCTCTAGGGTACCATATTCTCTTCCCTTCCCATCGTCCACCCATCCTTGAAGAGGTACCTTCACTCTTATTTCTTTCTCCCCATTCTATTTTTTTGGAGCGCCCTACTTTGTCTGTATCAATTTGGGGTGGTCTAACATGAATTGGGTTACAAATGACATTTCAAATAGACTTAATTAGATGTTTATGTTGAATTATCAATTTGCATCAATGTAATTGGTTGGGGAGGGTGGGGGATCACCATCCGTTTAATTACCTATTATTCAAAAAGCATACAGAGGGCAAATGTGACTCCCAAAAGTCGGGAAATCTCATTTATTTCTTGGCAAACGTTTTGTTACATGAAATGCCAATCAACTGATGATGGATTTTCTGACCCGGCTACAAAATAACTAAAAGATTAATTAAAGACCTTCCAAGATTTTATAAAGTGCACCCAATCTAATTGAATGCATTTTTAAAAGGGATGTTCCCTTCTCTCCCCCTCCCCCAACTTGCCCACTGCACACTTCCAAATGGGCACCTGCTGTTTGTCAGGCTACATTGATGAGGGAAAGGAGTCACAGACTTAGCTGTTCAGAAAGCTGATATGCTGGCGCCATTGCTCATCCTCACCTCCTGGCCTCTTGGAGGTGTCAGGTTGGCAAGGAAAAGGGGCTGTTAGCTGAGAGGGAACTATTGATTGAAGACATATGAGTATTTATGCAAATATGACTGATGACTTTGTCAGATAAACCTCATACTGTTTTCAACTTAGATTTCTTTCATTGGGTGAAAGCCTAAACCACATCCCACTTGCAACCTTGGCATTATCATCCTCATGTTCTAACCAACTGAGCTACTGGCTCTTCCTTCACTTTACCTACCTAACTACTTTGGACCATAATGCTTCTATGATCCTAGGCAGATACCATCTGTGTTGCGCATGAGGCAGCACAAATTGTTTCTGAAGGAAATACAGATAGGTAGACATGCTCTGTTTCCCACCGCTTTTGATTAAATCTGGTCAGTATCATGTTTCATACAGTCAACAATTCAAAACTATTTATCCTTCAGCAATTTGATAGATTAATGTCACTGTGGGGTTGTTGTTTTTTCATATGCAGAACCATAATAAACTATTATATCAGTATGCTAATTTATTTCTGCAGTAATTCAATAAAATAAGTTGTTGTTAAGCTTCATAGTTGAAAATGTCATATTAATCTACAAATGGAAATGTCATCCAGTCTTGCTATGCAGCAAAGATGAAGTGATCTAATGCCTTTCTGAGTATCATTAATGCCTTTGATCCAAGTGTGGCAAATTAAAGAAAAGCCGATGATCTATGTTAGGACGGCCACAGTCTCCTGTATCATGCCAAGGTGTCAAAGTTTGATATCTGACCTGTCTGCTCAACAGTGGGATGTTTAGGGCAACTTTTCATACCAAGTGGGCCACAAGAGTACTTTGACATGGAACCCGCAATCCGCACACTGCCTTGTCATGTGGGAGGAGGCTAAAATTTGACACACCTCAGCCCTCATGCTGCCTTCCCACAGCCGGATAAGCAAGGCGCTGGGCTTTGGGAAGGAGATGCAATCTCTGGCAGGGTCCTAGAGCTGTCCTACCTTCTTCCTAAAGCTGGGAAAGCACTAACTAGGCTTTGGGAATGAGGAGGGAGGACTCTAGGACCATGTCTGAGCCCTCACGCCTGCTTCCTGGACTCAGTGTATCCTTTGGCTCTACTTACCATGACTCCCTGCAATGGACACTTAAATGAAGAAGTTGACTTACAGGGTATCAGTCCCCACCACCTCATGCTTAAGTGTTTACACATGTGCAGCCCAATCCTGTGCATAGTTATGCAGAAGTAAGCCCCAAAGTTGTGATACGCATTTCAAAATTGGGACTGCATAAGATTGCAGCTTTAATGTGTAACCTGGCATATGCTGTACATGTTTATGGTATGAGTTCTTAAGAGTCGTGGTAAGGGCAACCTTATAAAGCAACTACCGCCTGCACTTTTGCTCATACATTCTTCTACACTGGGGCTTTGCAGCAACAAATCATGCAGCGTCAATTTGCAGAAGTTTATTTATTTTTAATTACTTATTTTTTAAAATAGTGTGGATCAGTTTCAATGTGTTTTTTTGAAAGAAAAGTGGCAACATGGATTTAAAACTTAAACTTTATGGTCCTTTTTAAAAGGGGTTCACATAGGCACCCTATATTGTACAGGATGAAATACTGCATTTCCAGCTCTCTGTTGTCTGGCATCTTGTGCCAGTGTCATTTAAAACAAAAACAAAAAACCCCACCTTTGTTGCATGTTTCTGGAGCAGAAGTATTTTCTGGGATTTGTTTAGCCTCCAGCACAGAACAATTAATTGTGGTAAACAGAGAGAATTGACTACAGTTGACCCCTATTCAAACAGCCTTTCACACTGAACAAAAGGCACAGCCGTGTGGATACTAATGTTGTCACCAAGCTCTCCTGAGGTGGTCTCCCTTCCAGCAGAAATGGTAAATTAATGGAGGCCTGACTGGTACTTGTGGTCAGCCAGGCCAAAATTACTTATATCCTATTATCCATCTGTAAGCAGTTGAAAGAGGGGCCTTCTATTAAAATGGCACGTCCGATGGGAAAGTTCCCTATTCATTTATTCTCAGCAGCTACTCCATGACACTTGTTGTTGCTTTCCATTTTCATTTTCTAGCTGCCTTCCCCCACCCTCTAAGGTAGTTTGTGTCCCCTCTTTCCTTCCTCCTCTCATTGATGTGCTCTTTGCACCTCAAATAATGACCAGTGATGTAGAACACAGTGGAGTTTCCTTCCATTTTTGCCGAAGCAAAGCAAAACCCATCCTGGTGGGGGGGACGGACCTCAATGTTATTCTTGAGTTGGTTTGTCACTGAGGAGAAACCACTTAATGACTGTCCTACAGACTTTGTATGTAAGTTTACTCCATAGCAGGCAAAAATGCATAGCAAGAGATCTTGAATTCCCACTAGAACCCCCTGCCCACATATCAACTGCTCCCCAAGCCCATCTTACCTACCGAGTAAAGTCAAGGTGAGTCCTTGCACTAAAGAGAAGAACTGTTGCGACAACTCTTTGGATCCTGTGCAAAAGGGCAGCAGAAAACTATTTGCTTGTGTCCCCACCCACCCCATGATCTTCCCTAAGAACACCCTTTATGTTGTGCCCATTCTAAAGAAATAAGATGAAGTCATTCCAGTGGTAATGAGGAGTCTGATAACTCAGCACTGGCACAAAATGGCTTCTCTGAAGCATAGTTCTCGCCCATAGCAGATGTCTTGGAGCTGAGCTGCTTCAGATTGCCTAGGGGGTGGGAGGTTGGATTGCTTCTGCCTACCCCCACCCCCAAAAGAACAGCACAAGGTGACTGGTATTAGTCTGAACTAAGCCCGTTGCTTTCAGGAATGGACAGAAAACTTGAGCAGTTGACATGATGGTCACAAAATGCTGTCTTCAGAGCGCACAAGTGCTTGTGTGGCTCCTTGCTGTGCATTTGAGCTGGGGGCAATGAAACAAGCTGGAAGAGGAACACAGGTGGAGGAAAACACCTGATGAGTTCACTCAAAGACAAGTTAGAGCCCATTATAGGGCCTACTCTGGGACTGTGGTCAGCACCAGCAAATGAACTGTTACTGGTCGTCACAACTTACTGTAGTTGTTAGCACCACTGGCAGAAAAGGAGTATAACGAAACTTACAACTAAGGCTGGGAGTGCCACAAAGTCTGTAATTACCTACGGCCATTAGGCACAGTGTCATCTTAGGTACGCTTCCTTGGGAGTTGAATTAAGTGGGACTTACCGGTAACTTCTGAGTAACATGCAGAGGTTTTCACTGTAATCAGTGTCACAACATCTCTACTTCTTTATGGGATAAAGTTTCCAACCAGCATCTCTGATTATCACTGGTAATATAATTCCAGTGGCACATGTGATTGTATGCTACCAATGCCATTTAATGAAGTTGGAGTTTTTTTCTGATTTAGTCTCCTGGAAGCATACGCTTTGCCAACAAAGGGAAGAAAAGCACCTCTGCTATTACCCCACCTCTGCTGGTACTGATATGTGCTGATCATGGGGCATTCGACACAAGAAGTCTTAAGCAGCCCTTTCAAATCACAGTAGAGCAGCCTGACTTCACCCTGTGGTTGTAACGGTTTGGTGTGGTCTTAATTCATAGAGTTCTGTGTTGCAAACATGACCTCAAGTGCAATGATAATGTGATGAAGGTTTGTTAGATTAAAAGGTATAAACATCACCTCTGGTAAGGACGGCTTTATTAATGAAGGCAAATTATATCTGTCCATCTGAGGCACCTGCTAAATGTTCATTATAAATTATGGCTGTGGACGTTGTGATGAGTTTCATATTGTCGCCAAGCTTGATCGCCTTCCCAAGGGACTGTATGTTTACTTAACAGCATTTTTATTGTAGTTGTTTGTTTTCTGCCGGTGGCAAATCACTTGTCCATGTGCACAGCACGTATGTAATAAGGGTTTTTATATTTTTCTTGTTCCTTCCTGTACTTTCTGTTGACTATTTAAATTTATTCAATCAAGATCCATAGGAAGTGTGTACAATCCTTGTGCAAACTTGTCTCTCCTCTTTGTAAAGTTCATTATTGTTATGTAATTATTACTACTACTATTATTAAGGAGAACACATTTTGATAGGTAGAACTGGACTCAGCGATGCTGATTACCCATCTCTTCAGCTGCTTTTTTGACACATCCAGTTCCACTCTGATGCTCTCACACTTACTGGCAAGATTCATTGGAGGTTAATTAAATCCATCTTCAAAACAACGACGGGCCAATGAGCCATATCCTCTTTGCAATACTAAATTAAATGATGCCTTTGTTTCTATCTCTATCAAGGAAGGGAGAGTGGGCTTGAATGGACTCGTTCTTGAGCAGGCTTGCGGCAGGGCCCTAGAGGGGCCTAGCCACATGTGGTCACAAACCTGCTTTTAATTTGTGGCTACAGGAAAGGAGGACACAGTTATCAGTAGGCATGTGGGGTTTTGTTCACCATCAAGATGTGAAAGATGACACCATTTAGGAAACAGAGAGAGAGAGAGAGAGAGAGAGAGAGAGAGAGAGACTTTCCTCTCAGCAGGAAATAGCATGCAGTTCCTCCCCTGCTTCAGATGCAAATTTAATACAAACCTGGTTATGGAGCAGAACAGAATATGAACGATAACTTCTGGCATCGTTTGTGGCTGTAATTAAAAGTGTACACAAATTAAACACAATTACTGCGTGCTTTCTAATAGGGCTGAGCGTCATTAAACTAATTAATAATGCAGCCGATGTGCTCTGTGCCGCTGCAATTGTTCCAAGGGTATGTTTTATGCCTTGCATGGTGGCAACTGGCAGCTGGGGACTCAGCTGGCACGGGGTGACAAAGAGTGAGAGCAGTACCAGTAGCGATCGTCTCGGCACCATCCGGGGTAGAGCTGGGTGCTGCCGCCACACCTGCCATTCATCACCTAGATGACAGCGATTGTGATAGATGGCTTTTCAGAAGCTTTTTTTTCCCCCTTCTGTGTTACTGCCATTGGGTTTGTTTTATTATCCTCCTCATTGTTATTATTGGTCTCAACTATATACTTACATATATTCCTCACCAGGCATATTTGAAAAAGAACGTAGGTTTTGTGAAAAGAGCCCTTAAAAGGCATGCCTGACTTCATCAAGAGTGATCTGGGGAAGCAGCAGGTGTAAACCGTTGCTTTTTCTTCTTCTTAGGAAAATGCACAAAGCATGTTTTTCAGCGCGGCATGTGTTTTAGAATTTCTCCAAAGAAAAAGGCACACTTGGCTGTTGGTTATGATATCAGGAATTCTTACACCCTGCCCCACTCCCTGTGGATAAGGCCCACTGAAATTAGGGGAACTGTCTTCCGGGTGCAATGTTTATAGACCAGAGTGCTGTCATGCTTAGAAATGACTGGACAGGGGGGTTGCTGGAAGCAGGCGAGCTGCTTTTTGTTCAGCACACTGACAACAGTTACTCAATTGTCCGATTGTTCGGCGCTGTCATCTCCCCAAGTTTCTCCCTGACAACAGGTGGCAGGCACGAATTGAGAAATCTGTGGCGGCGTATCTATGGTAATGGCTTCACACATTTTAAGTGTAGGCTCACTTGACATGTCACATACCGGGTCTGGTTTCTATGACTTCTGTCACATTGCTGCCAGTTGCCTGTGGCTGGGACCCACACCAAAGGGGTAGCTTCTGAATGTGGATGAAGGCTAGCCATTAGCTACCGTTGTCATGTGATACCTGGCTGAGCTGATGCAGCAGCGTCTGAGGTGTTTATCTGACTGGGATGTAGCCTCTGTAGTGTGGGATCACTTTAACCCTGGAGGACTTCCAGACAGTTATTTTTATACTGGCAAGAGCTGAATATGTGTTTTACTTGATTTAGATGTCCATTGTGACACATTTGACAGTCATTCCCTGGTGTAATTGGACCTGTTGATTCCTTGGTTTGGTTTACAACTTTCCTGTGTGGTAGAGTAAGTTACTGCTACCCAGCATGGTGATTCAAATACACTAAAGGGGCAATAAATACCTGATTGTCTCTGTAGCGAGAGCAGCTACTTCATTATGGGTCTATCTAAAGCATGATGGTTCACCGTACTTTTATTAGCGCCAAGTGTGGTGCATTTTTCTTAATTGCGAAACAGCTTATTCATCCCATTGTTTTCAAATGGGTATCAATATTTAAGACTGTTTCACTTCCCTCTCACCCCTTCCCCCCCCCATCAGTTTTACTTCCTGGGTTGTTCTATCCCCTACTGCTCCTAATCTACTATAAATTTTATATAATTTCTTTCTTTTAATTGCCTGTTTCCACTGTTGCATACCTATCCATCAGCAAGTTATTGAACTGTCCTTTCCAGTAAAGAAAAATTATGGATTTTGTCCACCTTCACCAGTAAAACAGCTTTTTGGAAGGAAACTGTAGAGACGAAAGATCACGCTGACACATAACATCGTAATTCAGACCTTCAGATGAAATTATCTTTCAGTCCTAGCTCTTTAATGGTGTAGGGCTTTTTCTAAAAATAAATAAATCTCAAGCTCATTCAGCATATTCTGAGCTCAGCGGTATAATGAGACTGCTCTGTTAGCAAACAGGCCTTGTCTCCCGGCAGCTACTTCTCACTAACCTAGAAATTGGAATATAAAACTTTACAGAGCTCAAAACAATTACATGAAGACCTGGGTTGTTTTGCTGCCTCTTGAAGAAAAGCCACTGGACAAAACACAGTAAAGCTGCAGTGAGGGGGGAAAGACCATCTATATTTTGCATCTGCTGTGACCTTTGAACTTTCTGCTTATGGACATGACCACCACAGTTCCTCAGAAGCCCACAGTAGGGTTGGCTGTGCATCCTGCTTTACAAAATATAGTTTGTATTTGAAGGGCTGGCAGTCCTCTCTAGGAAAGAAGTGTCTTATCTGAAGAACTGCCCAGTTTAAAGAGACAGAGCCATAAGAAGGGAGGTAGAAGCCATTTAGCACCTGGGCAGCACACAGGGCACCTGATTAGAGTCCCCTCCTCCAATATGTTGAAATATATTGATTGTCCATTCAAAATCATATTTTGGCTTACATGACAAGGCTGCACCCTCCTCTTGTAACTCATCCACCCCCAACCGACTGGTATGTGCCCACCCCAGTTCCCCATAAGCAAACATCCATGTTTGGAAGGGGAAGCTTTCAGCGTACCTACTGTGGTCCCCCAGGTTGTTTGAATGGCTTAAAACTGTCCGAATCATAATTTTCCACAGCAGGGGACATACCTTGACACAGCCGGTAAAAATAGAAAATATTAATTGAATTGGAAAGAAGATAACGCTACAAAACTAGAGGAAGTGTGCCCTCTTTTTCCAGCCTATTTGTTGCTCCTAGAAATAAACTGTAGTATGGTATAATAACACATGAAACCCATATGCAACTTCTTAACGGAAGTCATAACATCTAAGCGAGAACGCTTTGATAAATGTTGTACTGGACTCATCAGCATGTTAATGAGTTAAAGAGTGGGTCCTGCAAGCAGGGATTATAGGATCTTTATCACATGTTGTTTATCGGAGCAACACTTAACAGTTTAGGACAGCATTATTCAAGGAAAAAGAAGATTTGTTTTAGATACTGACATAAACATCTCCTCATAATAGTGGCTTTTCATTTACTGCATTGAAATGCACCATAAGCTTAGAAGCACAACAGATTCTTTGTTGTGTCTCAATACTGCTTGTACAGAGTGATGTCAGTCAATTTTTGACCTATACAGTCTGGTGTTATTCTCAACAATCAGTAATAGATTTTTCTTGTGCTCCCCTAACAACCCAGGGGGTAGGCCAATACAGTTCTTGGAAACGATCATTTGCTTTTATGGTGTCTTCCTCTAGGAAGTACGAGGTAATGACCCTCATGGAAATCCCAGCTGAATCCATTCATTTCCTTCTATTGACCTCTCCCAGCTTGTCTTTTATTATTTCCTATTAATTTCTACTGGCTTCTATTGACAAGTGGATTTGGAGCTTGAGAAAACTAGTATCCTAGTAGTTCTGGTCATCCTTTTTCCTTATTCTCAAAATTTAGATACATAAAAATACCCCTAGATCTGTTTTCCATTTCATCTTAGTATGTAGGCCAGGGACAGCCAATGTAGGGCCATTCAGATTATGTTGGACCCAACTCCCACCAGCCCCAGTTGATGGTCATGGGAGTTATAGCCTAACAACATCAGGAGTGCCTGGCGTGCTCTGGTCCATGGGGTCATGAAGAGTCAGACACGACTAAAGTGACTAAACAACAAGTATATAATGAAGAGTGTACCTGCTTGCACCCATATATACAGTCAATCCTCTTTCGTAGTGGATGGATGTCCAACACAGGGTGTACGTGTGTGTACAATTAGATATAGGCACATTGACAGACCCACCCACTACACAACTGTCCTGATATCTCTGAGCTCTTCCCTTATCCCTTTGGAACAGATCTCTTCCTTTGCCCCTCTTGTTCTCTTTTCCCCTTTGATCCCTAGAAAGACATCAGCCAGCCTCGTGACCATTAGAAATTACCTTTCCTGGTTACTTTCCCACTTACCTCTTTTCAGTAAAAAGATGCACAAACATGCAATACAGGTCATCAAAATAGGTTACGTTATAATACTATTGAATTGTGTTGTAGACAATCAATAGATGGAAAATAGGCAGACTCTACTGCAGAGGTATCCACTATCCAAAGCCGGGAGTGGGGAAGCAATGGTGTGATTGAGATGGGGAATAGAAATCAGAGTTGTTTTCTAAACTTCATTGTGGGGGGCTGACTGAACCATCTTCTCTCTCTCTTCCTCAACCTTTGGGTTTCTTAAATGGGCAAAGCTTCTTTAAAACAAGCTTCAACATTAGATGGGCACAATCATTGTACTCTTTTAGATGCCCACTGAAAACTTTTCTTGTTTCACCAGGCCTTTCCACAGAAAAGATTTGGTTATATCTGTTCTCAAATTTTGTTTTGGGTATTTTATTGTTTTTAGATACCTTTAACAATTTTTAGATATTTTAAATATGTGGGGTTTTAAAAAAAAAATTGTGGTTTTAAAATATAGAAGTGTTCCTGGGCTCCTTTGAGAGGAAGGGCAGGATATAGATTTAATTAATTGGCTATTTAAACCCATAATGTATACATGTTAATTATGTAGTGGGCAATCTGGTTGGCCACTGTGAGAACAGGAGGCTGGACTAGATGCGCCATTGGCCTGATCCAGCCAGGCTCCTATGTTCTTACCTGTTAATTTTTGTTCTGTATTGTCTACTGTCACAATGACAGTCACTCTCCAGGGTCTTAGGTAGAGGACTTTTTCATCACTTGATCCTTTTAACTGGCAATGTCAGGGCTCGAGCTACAGGCCTTTTGTATGCAGTGCAGATTCTCTGCCATTTAACTACAGTCCCACCACAAACTGGCCCACACACTGACCTTCCGAAGCTACAGGTACATTATATGGAGACATCTGTTTCTTTATATGTGCCTGGCTACTGATAGGTTTTGGCAGGCATTTGTGTATACACACACACACACACACACACACACACACACACACACTTCTAGATTATTATTTCTGTATGCACTATAGAAAATTATTTATGTTGTGTATTCCATTTCAGCAGCAGATTGTACATTTTGGACAAATTCTTAGTACTGGGTTCTAACAGTTCTGTCTCCAGTTTTGATTTTTCCACCTGGAAGCCAATTTTACTGTCCAGTTTAAACGCTTCATTTATTTGATGGTAGTGGAACCAGTCTCTCACCTTCCCTTTTAATTTCTCAAAACTCTGCAATCTCAATTTGTCCCTTTCCTTTTCCAAAATTTCCCAGTATCTTGGCCACTTGGACTCCATATTTAACTTTTTAACTGCCTTAGCTTCCATTGGCGACAGCCACCTTGGAGTCTTATTTTCCAGCAAGTCTTTATATCTGTCCCAGACATTTAGTAGTGCTTTTCTGACAATATGATTTTTAAAACTTTTATGTGCTTTAACCTTGTCATACCACAAATATGCATGCCACCCAAAAATGTTATTAAAACCTTCCAAATCCAAAATGTCTGTGTTTTCAAGAAGTAGCCATTCTTTCAGCCAGCAAAAAGCTGCCGCTTCGTAGTAAAGTTTAAAGTCTGGCAGGGCGAACCCCCCTCTTTCCTTTGAATCCGTTAGTATCTTAAATTTAATTCTGGGCTTTTTGCCCTGCCAGACAAATTTAGATATGTCTTTTTGCCACCTCTTGAAACAATCCATTTTATCAATTATTTGCAATGCTTGGAACAAAAACAACATTCTTGGCAATACATTCATCTTTATAGCTGCAATACGGCCTAACAAGGAAAGCTTCAAGTTGGACCAAATCTCCAAATCTTTTTTCACTTCTCTCCAAATTTTTTCATAATTATCTTTAAACAAATTCACATTTTTAGCTGTCATATTTATACCCAAATATTTCACTTTTTTAACCACAGTCAACCCTGTCTCATTCTGGAACCTTTCCTTTTCTATCTGTGTCAAATTTTTCTCCAAAACCTTTGTCTTAGACTTATTCAATTTAAATCCTGCCATTTGACCAAACTCTTGAATTATTTCCAAAACTCTTTTCGTGCTAGCTTCTGGCTCTTGCAATGTAAGTACTAAGTCATCTGCGAATGCTCTCAGTTTATATTGTTTAGCTCCGACCTGAATCCCTTTAACCAACTGGTCCCTCCTAATCATATTAAGCAAAACCTCCAGGACCGATATAAAAAGTAATGGGGAGATAGGGCACCCCTGACGTGTCCCTTTTTCAATCTTGAACTCTTCTGTAACCACATTATTTACAATTAGTTTGGCTTTCTGTTCAGAGTATATTGCACCTATACCATTTTCAAACCCTTGGCCTACCCCCATCCCCCGGAGGTTCTTCAACATAAAACTCCAAGAAATGTTGTCAAAGGCTTTCTCGGCATCCACAAATATCAAAACAGCTTTAGTGTTTATGTTCACTTCCAGCTTTTCCAAAATGTCAATTATATTCCTTACATTGTTCGACAAGTGCCTTTTTGGGAGAAAGCCCGCTTGGTCCCCGTGAATCTCCTCCATCAAAACTCTCTTCAGTCTTTTTGCCAAAATATCAGCAAAGATTTTGTAATCCACATTCAATAACGAGATGGGTCGGTAGTTTTTAAGTTGGGTCTTTTCAGTCTCTGTCTTTGGTATAAGTGTAATGTAGGCCTCTCTCCACGTATCAGGTGCCCTTTTCCCCTCCATAATCTCATTGCAGACTTCCTTCAAAGGTTGTATCAACCCTTCCTTCAAAACTTTGTAATATTTGGAAGTCAGTCCATCCGGTCCAGGGGATTTGCCCAGCGTCATGCCTTGAATGGCATCTTCTATTTCTTGTGCTGATATCTCCTGGTTCAATATTATCTTACTTTCATGCGAAACCTTTTTCAGCCCATTTTCCTCGAGGAACTGTTGTATGTCCATTTCTTTTTGCGGCCCTTGTGTGTAAAGTTGTCTAAAGTAGTTCTGAAAACAATTCCTAATTTCCGCTGGGTTGCTTATGTTTTTTCCTTCCACTTCTATATTTGTTACTGTATTGAGTTTTTGTCTCTTCTTTATTTGCCAAGCCAGTAACTTGCCACATTTATCAGCAGATTCAAAAGTCTTTTGTCTCATTTGTTTAATTTTCCACTCTAATTCTTGATTCATCAGTTCCATATATTGTGTTTGATGAAATTTGATTTCTCTTAGAATCTCTTGGGATTTTGGCTTCGATCTTAATTGTTTTTCCCCTTCTTTTATCTTTTCCAAAATTCTCTCCTTTTTCTCATTTTGCTTTCTCTTCTTTAAAGTATTTTGCTGAATCAAAAACCCTCTCATCACGGCTTTGCTTGCGTCCCATACTATTCTTTTTTCTACTTCAGACCTTAAGTTGATTTCAAAATAGTCTTTCAAGGTTTTTTGGGCCTTCTTGCAGATCTCCTCGTCTCTAAATAAGGTGTCATTCATTCTCCATCTGAAGGAACCAGTTGTTGTTTGCCTCATCACCATCTTTACAGCATTATGGTCGGAGAAAGTTTTTGGGCAGATTTCTACTTTTTTTATATTCGGAGCCATACTGCTAGTCACCCAGATTTGGTCAATCCTTGTCCATGTCATTTTGGCTTCAGAAAAGAAGGTTCCCTCTCTTTCTAATGGGTGTTTTGTTCTCCAAATATCAATCAAGTCCATATTGTCAGTCATTTCAAAAAAAGTCTTTGGTAGTCTTCCATCTTTTGTTATTACCTGTCTTTGTGCCTTGTCCATATTTGTTGAAACCACTCCATTCATATCTCCCATCAAAATTAAGTTGTAATCCATATGGTCCATCAAAATTTCATGCAACTTCTTAAAAAATTCAGCTTTCCCTTCGTTTGGTGCATAGATTCCCACTATCAAATACTTCTCTCCTTGAGATTGAATTTCAATTGCCAAATATCTTCCTTGATCGTCTTTAAAGATTTGTTTCGGTTGCAATTTTTCTTTTGCATAGATCACCACTCCTCTCTTTTTTACTCTGTCTGAAGATATAAATTCCTGTCCCAGTCTTTTATTTATTAATAATTTTCTGTGTGCTCTTGTCACGTGGGTCTCTTGTAGGCAAATCAAGTCCAATTGGTCTTTCTTTAAGGCATGAAATATACTTTTTCTCTTCCTGGGAATATTTAAGCCATTACAATTCCAGGTTAGAAGTTGCAGAGCCATGATGGGATTATTTACTCCTTCCTCCTACAGCTCCCTGTTTTTGTTCCTCGTCTGTCGGTAGTACCGTGTTCGTGTCCAGTGATGGATGCCCTTGTCCTGGAAAAGTCTCTTTCTGTAGGTCTTCTTCGTGTTCTCCCAAGAACTTGTCTTTATCACTTACAGTCTTTATTCTTCTCTTCTTTCCCTTATATTTAAAAGACAAGCCTTGGGGAAATTCCCACCTGAATGGTATGTAGTTCTTCTTCAGCAGTGTCACCAGGTCCTTATAATGTCCTCTTGCGTCCAAGATACTCTTAGGGATGTCTTTAAAGATCTCAATAAAAGAGTCTTCAATTCGAAGGGCTGTTTGGTAGTGCAGGTTCAATATTTTATCTCGCTCCTCCTTTGATCTTAAGGTAATAAGACAATCTCTGGGTCGATTTCTCTTCTGTCTTATTCCCAATCTAAATGCACTTTCTATCTTAAAATCTTCTTTCTTCAGCTCCTGCTTCCAAAAATCAGAAAATTCTTTTGTCAGATCATCCACCAAGTTCTCTCCTTCCTTTTCCGGCACAAGTCTGATCCTCAGGTTCCTCTCCTTGCGTTGCATATCTTGCATAGAGAGTGCCAGTTCATATTCATCCAATTTCTTATAAACTGGTGGAAATTTTTCCTCCGCAGCAGTTGCAATTTCCTTAGCTTCTTCGGCTATCTTTCGTGTTATAGATGAATCTTCCAATAATTTCCCAATTGCTTCTGCATTTGAGTTCACTTTATTCCCTAGGTCAGTTATACTTTTAGTATTTAGGTCAATTTTCCCAGAGATTTCTTCAATTTTTTTATTTGTTTCAGCAACTTGTACTTTAGTTTCAGCAACTTGCAATTTAGTCTCCGCACCTTGCTTTTTTAGTTCCTCCAAAGAGTCATTTATCTTCTCCAATACCTTAGCAAATGATTCTTCTGTAGACATTGCTTTCACTTTTGGCTTTGCAGCCACTATAGTTCCAGAGGCTCCTGTTACAGAAGCCCTTCTTTGCATGTAAGTGTCAATTTTGTATTGTCTGCCAGATCTCAAGGTTGTTTCTTGTAACTCCCCTTTCTCTTTACCATCTGCCATAACAAAGTCTTTTAGTCAAGGTCATTCCCAGACTTTGAAACTCACAAACAAAGTTCTCAAATTTTAAACTCCACTTGTTGCTGAAACAATTTGTAGGTCCTCTAGGGGGCGTAGAGTCAGTTCTATGCTTCTCAAAGTAATCCCACACTCTTCAAAAAAGAAGGAATAAAAGTTTCCTAGTCCCTTTCAATTTTTCTTTCCTTTTTCAAGGGGATCCCAGTCAATAGTGTCCTATAAGTAACTTTGTAATACCGCAGAAACAGTGTTTCAGATTGGAAGTAACCAAAGTCAATTTGAGATATTTTTTATCTTCTTATAGCAACAGTCCTTAGCCGGTTCCTTTTCTCCGGCAGTCCGATCCCAGGTTAAAGAGCAGCGATACTTAATCCAATTCTTTTGAATTGGCAGGGAAACACTTTTAAAATCTTCTTTCCCCCCCCTCCTGCCTTCGGGGGGGGGAGTTCTTTGCTTTGGTGGTGGATTTCTTAAATCCCGCAAGTTTCCTCTCAAGCAGTTACAGCTGGAGTGCCTTTCGCTTTGATCTTGCTACAGAACGGAAAGCAGACTTCCTTTTTAGTGCTTATCCGTCTCGGTACCCAATTTCTTAATTTTAGAGTCCAATTTCTACTTTAGCAGTCAATCCTACTCACGGATAGTTGTTCTTTTAATCCAATTTCCCGGGAAGAAGTCAGCGCTCTCCGCTAATGGCGACGCGGCTTCGCTTCGCAGGCTGGGTGAAGACGACTCTCAGCACCGCTCCAAGACCCCTCCGCTCCTCCGGAGCCTTTAAAAAGGCTATTTCGCAGCGTCGGGGGGGCGCAAAGGTGCCCGCCGAGTCTCCAGTTCACAGGCAACGCGCCTGTGATTTTTAGGGGTCCCCGCTTCGCCGTAGCTGACAGGACCCGAACCCACGAAGCAGATCTCTCCCGGAGCTCCGGTTGAGATCCGCCATTAAGCGCCGGCGCTAACCGGAAGGCGCATAACCGGTTAAATCGGTT
Organism: Podarcis filfolensis; assembly: GCF_964270895.1. NCBI lineage: Eukaryota > Metazoa > Chordata > Lepidosauria > Squamata > Lacertidae > Podarcis > Podarcis filfolensis. The sequence goes on from NC_139608.1 coordinate 60,404,273, forward strand.
ATGATTAAATGGGCTCAGGACATTGGTCATAATATCTTGTTTGCTGATTGGGAAAAGTTGTGGACCACCGGGATAAAATTTACGGCATGTAATGCCTTAAGAGAAAACATTATGAAAATGATATATAGGTGGTACATAACCCCAGTCAAGCTTGCAAAGATTTACCATGTGCCTGACAACAAATGTTGGAAATGTAAAGAAATTGAAGGTACATTTTTTCATCTTTGGTGGACTTGCCCGAAGATTAAGGCATTCTGGGAAATGATCTATAATGAACTTAAAAAGGTATTTAAATATACTTTCCCCAAGAAACCAGAGGCCTTTCTCTTGGGTATTGTCGGCCAAGGGGTGTTAAAGACGGATATAACTTTCTTTATGTATGCTACAACAGCAGCTAGAATACTCATTGCGAAGTACTGGAAGACGCAAGAACTACCCACACTGGAAGAATGGCAGTTGAAGGTGATAGACTATATGGGCTTGGCAGAAATGACGAGCAGAATCCGAAACCAGGGAAGAGAAGCAGCGCAAGAAGAATGGAAAAAATTCAAGGACTATTTAAAGAAATATTACAAAGTTAATGAAAGTTAGAATGATGTTGGACTGGAAAGTAAATGGTTACTATTAGTAATGGTTAAGACAAGGAAAATAAGGAAGAATAGTCTAAATTTAAATTAAAATAAGGGAAGATTTGCTGAACAATCGATAAGAATTTGGAATACAGAAAGGGGAGGCATGAGGAAGTCGGGGAAGATAGGACATGAAATTAGGATATGAAATGATACATGTTTTTTGTTTTGTTTTTGTTCTTGTATGTTTATGTTTGTTGTATTGTGTTTATATGGAAAAATAAAAATATTTTAAAAAAAAAAAATAGAAAATTATTTATGGTTAAGGAATCACACTTTCTTAAAACCAAACTTTGTAAAGATGGTAGCCATGTAAATAATACTTTAGGAGAAAATGTTTTCAGAAATCTGCCTCTAGTTCGCCAAACCCAGCCAGCCTCACTAGCATACGAAAGGTGTTGCCTCTTTTCCTTGTTGTGGTGTGGAAGTTTTATCAGGCAGGAGCATTTGCTCAGAACTGGACAAAGCTACAGGAAATATGTGAGTTTGCAGACATATTCAATAGATTCAGCATCTTTTGTTAAGGTGAATTTTCACAATGACCCGACCAGTAAGTTTAAGCATGATAAATAGTTCAGAGAAACATGTCCAGGAACAGGCATTCTTAAAAGATATTTCCAGTTTCTAATTTGTTTGTCCCCCAAAGTAATATTTGTGCCTCATATTGCTTTGATGAGAGTTGCTGCTTAAATGAAATAGGCATTCTAAGCTGATAATAGTTGACAAAACGCTTATTTTAGTCTCTCCCCCCCCCCCCGCAATTTATATTGTGTGTCAATAAGAAAACTATGTAAATGTGAAAGGGTTCAAGTGAGGGCTACCCATAGCAGGCTTTAAGTTATGCATCCTCCTTTGTGCTAATTTTTCAAGGATTTCTCCCCCCTGTGATGAATACATGAATTTTGTGCACTGATGCATAGTGCTGGGCTTTTTGGATAGCAGGCTCTGCAAGAAAGAGGAAGAGAGGTTTAATCACAAAAGCAAAAACTTCACTCCGCACTTTGTTCCATTTGCAAATGGTGCATATCGCCTTTTGTGAAAAAGAACCTATGGCTTGATTCATGATGACGGCGCTTCGTAGATTCTTCACATGGTCCCCTTTTTTTCCCCCAGCCCAAAATAATGCACATGAAAAGCAAAATAAACTGAACATAATTGGGACCAGCAGCTAGTATTAGGTCCTTTTCCAATCAAGATTCTCTGAGCATAACCTTTTCTGTTGGTGCTCTAAGCCTCTTTCCAGAACTTAGGAGCTTTGGCTCCTGTTTCAGGACTGAACAGAGCGGTTTCAATAAATCAAAGTGAATTTGAAACTTGAAGTCACTCTTTGCCAGTAGGGTTAAATTGATTTTTATAGTGTGTCTCTCTACAAAAAAAAAAGAGGGACATCAGACTTGTGCAATACATGGAGAGTCTGAAGGAATCCTTGGCTTGAGATTCAGAATGTGTGTTTTGTTTTGTTTTTTAAATGAGGAAGGGAAACTGCAATTGAAATTCATGGTGGCAACTTGCTTTTATTTGAGAGATTTATCTGTTGAAATCCCATCTAGCCTCATCTAGCCTTTTATTCCAGATTCTTCCATCCATTGTCTTTAAGGTCCATTTCTTTTACAAGGCTTTTCCTTTCAGCTTTCTCAGGGATCGGGTCTTATAAACATCTGTTTGTGGCTTTAAGGGGGGGGGGGGAGCAGGCAGGGCCCAGCCTGTATCTTGCCTCTCCATCCTCTGCTTTTGTTTCCACAGGCCATTGTTTCCAATTTCATGCTATCAGAGGAGCTGCATGTTTTCCTGCGTGAAGTTGTCAAAGAGATAAAAGCCTAGGAGCAGGGTCACATTTAGAGGGATGGGCATGAAAAATTGGTAAAATGTATCTTGGAGCCCACCCACCAGAAGGTTGCTTGGTGCAGTTCAGAAATCGGGGGAGAGTTATGTGGTGTTAAAAGTTGCACACATTTGGGTAGAAATAAGTGTTGAGGGAAAGATTCTAGTGATAGCGAATTCCTGCAGTTCTTGACTGAAGCTCAGGCACTAGTAAGTCATTTTGTAGCTGGACTGCTGGGGTGCAAGCCTGAAGAAACAATGTGAAAGGAAGACCTCCAATAGTATAAATCATGGGACATTATAGCCACAGGTGGACAATCATATATTGACTTAATTAGCTGAGATATGAAAGGGCCCCATTCCCTCACATGCAGCTACTTTGCTCCTTTCATTGAAGTGAGCAAGCAGGCCGGGTTTCTAACTCTTAATTTCCCATTACATCCAAACTGGGAAGCTGTGTTGAATGGCTTCCAGAGAGGCCAGGATATTAAGTCAAGTTTAAACAATAGCTTCATATCCTAGCTTATTCAGAAGCCATCAGCCATAGTTTCCTGGTTTTGGACGTAACAGGAAACTATAATTAACCAAAAACATCTGGCTTTTTTCCAGACTCTTGTGAAATGCATTATGGCTTGTGCCTATAATAACGTATTTTGCTGTGATATGATTGTCCGAATGTGGCCATATTGTTTGTTTGTTTATTATTTCGTTTACCCTGTTGTTCCTCCCAAAGGAGCCCAAGGTGGCAAACATCAAAATGTTGAAACAATACACTTTTTAATACAATACATAATGTGAGAGAGGGGCAGCACAACTTGGAGAGTTAGACCAGAAGCTACTGCTGTGTTAATGAAATCCACGGTAAGAAATAAATAATACTTTTTACATGCTCAAAGAATATCACATACATTATTTCAGGAATTGTTGTGGTAGCCTTGTAAGTAGATCTCTGTTATTGACCCCATATGAGAGGACTTAACCTGAAGATCTGTTTTGTTGTCCCATTATGGTGAGAACTTTAAGCCCAGTGGGAGTTTCAGGAAGGCAGCTCCTCCCCACCACACTGGCTACTACTGGTGGACTAGGTAGCAATTTTAGTGTAGTATCAGCCGCCCAGAAATAATGGAATTTGCTGCTCAGGTCATCGGGGGATGCCACAAATGTACATTGTACTGCCTACTCACTTGTTTTCTCCTTATCATGAAGGCAGAGGGCGTGCAACCCACAATGTCTTATGAGTACCGTATTTTTTGCACCATAACACTCACTTTTTTCCTCCTAAAAAGTAAGGGGAAATGTCTGTGCGTGTTATGGAGGGAATGCCTACGGGTGGCATGCCTACGCATTTTCCTTCTCTAAAAACTACGCGCGTGTTATGGTCGGGTGCGTGTTATAGAGCGAAAAATACGGTACTTCCCAGAATGCAACAGTGGCTTGGCTAAACTCTAATGAATTTGTGACTGCAGATGATCAAAACTAGATTTTGCTACCCAAGGGCGGACTTGTTATGGGGCTTTGGTTTAATGGAGGAAAATGGCATGGGAGTATGCTGTGTATCTCCAGAAGGGGAGACTTGAGAGGAGAGGGTCCAAGAGGCAGAGATGAGTCAGACCAGGCTGTCTCCCCCTCCCTGCAGATCTCCCAGGACCAGAAGATGTGTGAAGGGGGCGGAGCAGAGACAGACACATTGACCGAGTCTCAGATTGCTTGGGAAGGACCTGGGGAAAGAGGAGGCTTAGGCTTCTGTGGGAAGGCAGGGACCTTCAGTCATCACAACTGCCTCATAGGGGCAAGATCTACTGGGAAGCGTTGCTAAGCTTTCTAGGCCTGGCCTCCTGAGTTGCCTTGTTTCTGTGAATAAAGAGTTAACTTCACTGAAGCTGTGTGAGTTATTGCTGACCTGCTCCCAGCACCCACTCCTGACATTCTGCAACAATGTGTACTACAGATGTGATTGTTTTAAAATGAATAGGTGTTGGAATTTATATAAATTCAGCCAATCCCTATGTACCTGTAGAGTTGCATGTTGCCCGCATGTTGTTAAAATAAGCCATCTCCCTCTTTTTTTCTGGATGTCAAAGCAGTTCAGATATTATTTGTTTTAAGTAAAAAAAAATATTTTTCAGTATAGAGAAGGAAAAGGAAAAGATACAAAATAACATCTCATTGATTTGCAATCTTTAGTATGGTACAGTTTTCAAAAGTTGTTTTTTAAAAAAAAAAAAATCTTAATGGACCAAGGGACTATCTAATAAAATATTTTCAAATGAGACTAAATATTTGTAACATAAATGAGGTTTATAATGGAACACTGCAAAGCATTCAGAGATTGATTTTCAAAGTATATAAGTGTAATTGAATTCCCATGGATTATAAGTGGCAGTTCAGGGCCAAAGAGACTCTGAAAATATAACAGCATCATTATTTCTCTATGTCATATGACACTAATATGAAACTATAAATGCTGTTATTGCTGTTTAGGGCTATTGCTTCATTTGTATTCTGAAGATGTGTGTACCATGTCTATGCTCTTACCTTATCTATGTTTTTAAAAGCAGTACTTGTGTCACTCTCCAGCATGACCAAGAGATGAAACCTAGACGTGGTTATGCACATAGTGGCAGGTTCTTCTCAAGGGTTTTCCCATGAGAGCAAGATTAAGTGACTGGAATGTCAGGGAAAATCAGCCCATCATTTCAGCCCCTTGGAGACTGAGTCATGCCAACTGTGTTGTCAAATGGCATTTTTTAACTTTTTACCATATAAGTGAGCTCACTCCTGTGAGGTGGGGCAGGGAGCTAAGGGCTGCGCTTGAAGAAACAGTGCTAGGGAGGACAAAATCTGCCCTGGCAGAGAGAGCAATATGGACCCAAGAAGGGTTGCCAGGACAATCTGGAATATGTCCAGAGGACCATGGCAAAGATGGTCAGACCACACCTGGAATACTATGTCCAAAGCTGAGCACCACAATTTAAGAAGGATGTTGGCAAGCTGGAACGTGTGCAGAGAAGGGCGACCAAGATGATAAAAGGTCTGGAAGCCCAGCCTTATGGGGAACAGTTGAAAGAGCTGGATATATTTAGCCTGGAAAAGAGGAGACTGAGATGAGCTATGATAGCCACCTTCAAATATCTCAAGGGCTGTCACATGGAAGAGGGAGCAAGCTGGTTTTCTCCTGCTCTGGAGGAGAACCAAGGGCTTCAAGTTACAAGAAAGGAGATTCGAACTAAACATACGGAAAAACTTTCTGACAGTAAGAGCTGTTTGACAGTGGAACGGTCTACCTCAGGAGGTTATGGACTCTCCTTCCTTGGAGGTTTATAAGCAGAGGTCGGGTGGCCATTTGTGATGGATGCTTCAGTTGAGATTCCTGCATTAACTATGGAACTTGCTTCCACAGGAGGCAGTGATGGCCACTAACACAGATTACTTCAAAATACATCGAGGTTGTGGCTGTCAACAGCTACTAGCCACGATTAAGGCTATGCTCTCCCTCCATGGTCAGTGGAAGTATCATTCTGAGTACCAGTTGCTGGAAACCACAGGAGGGGAGAGTGCTCTGGCACTCTGTTCTTGCTTGCGGGTTTCCCACAGGCCGCTGTGAGAACAGGAAGTTAGATTTGATGGGCCCTTGGCCTGATCCGGCCGGTGGTTCTTATGTTCTTAAACTACAGGCGGCGGCCATTTTGCATGTGTGTAATTGACATGTGACCGCTGACCCTTGGGTTCTTTTGGACCCAGAAAGGAGCAGGACAGTGGGCTTATGCATTCTCCCGCTGATCACGGGGCCAGGAATGGAACCCCTGTGCAAAATGGCCGGCGCCTGCACAAGAACAGGGCTTTTAACCAAACTTCAGGATGTTGATAGAAGCTCCCTGGTAGTAACACAAACTGACTCAAAAGCCAATGGGCTGTTCTTTGTTAGGGATTTTTAAGCAGAGGCTGGATAGGTACCTATTAGGGACGCCATAGCAGTAGATTTTCTGCATCAACAAGAGGTTGAACTAGATGGCCTTTGAGGCTTCTCCTAACACTATAATCCTTGGAATCTGAGTTTCCTTGTTTAAGTCAGCCCTTCCTGTGCTCCCCAGAGTCTCTGGGTTGTAGTGTACAAAGACGTGTTGCAGGCCCTGTGATCCTTGCCGTCAGCCACCACCATACCCAAGCAGCCAAACTGTAAATCAGACAGCCATCTTTCCCTGCCTTCAGTGTTTTCCCCTTTGCTGCCATCGCTTCCATTCCTCTGTCATTGATACTAATGATGCATCTGCTGTTGCTTTCTAGCTAGGTTTAGAGTGGGGAGCAGAGGAAAGGAGCACAGCAAAGCTCCAAAGGAAGCAAAGGGAGTGTTGCGCCAAAGTTTGCCAGTTTGCTGCTTATCCAGGTACGGTCTACTGCTGTCCTCTTGAGATCAAGTGGAATTTGCATGAGTCAATCTTGTAAATACATGCAAATGCACATGCACACCCTCCTAGACAGACAGGCAGGCACCTTAAGAAGAAACCCAAAGCTTGATGCTGATGCCAGGGAATTTGATGGGGGAGAGGTTCTCTAGTGCTTCCACTGTTATGCTATCACTGCAGGATACATAAAGTACAGACCTGCCCTTAATCCGCGAAGAGGAGGTTGTAAGTTGCTCCAGCACTAGTTTCCCCTAATGCTCTTTTGGCATGCAGCCTGCCTCAATTCTGCCTCAATATGCATCATTGATTAACTTCGTTTGCCTGCCTTAACTTTGACCACATATATATATTGTTTTTGTCTGCGTGGTTGTTTTTGATGGTCCGGTGCTTTGAAGGAGAAGGAAAAAATTAAAGCCCATCTTAAAGCCCATTACAGCATGCTTTCTTCTTCGGTGAAAGTAAGTGAAATAAAGAAGATGGCATTAGACCCCTTTGCTCCTTGCAGGGTGGGGTGGGGTGGGTGGGTGGAAGCTTTCTGTATGTTAAACAGTCTTGTGGACATCTGGCACGATTGGTTTTAATCTGCTAGCTAAAAAGTCAGGATTAAATCTTGCTTTACACCTCTTTGTACTGCAGTCAGTAAAGTGACAGAGCTGCTTCTGAAACAATGACACTACTTATTCCACCCAATATGCCATGTGGCAGAGAAAACCCCCCCTCCCCCCCTCCTAGTACCACTTCTCCGCAAAGACAATGAAGCATCTGGTGGGCTTTTCCTGTGTCCAAGATATATTTTTGTCAGTAATTTCACTCAGCCGGCCTGCTTAGTTCTCCCCTGGTGCTACTTTTTGAGACATGGTGTGCCAAGCCCAGTGGTAAGAGGTCAAGAGGCCAAAGTGATGAATTTTTATGTGCCTGTTCCTTGTGTTTCTGCTCAGTCACGATTCTTTGCGCGCTGCGCTGCTTCTGAAAGGGAGCCACTGTGGGCAATTTGTCCTCCTGGCCTGGAGAGAATGAAGGAAGCAGATGAGTTAAAATAGCATGTATGACTTCGAACAGAGGAGCACACAAAATGTGTTCCTGCAGTGGAACAGAGCATTTCTGTCACCACTGAATGTTGGGGGGGTGCCCTGAGATTTGTGGCTTCTTGGAGTCTGATCAAGTGGCAAACGCATTTAGCATCTCTCAAAAATATAGAGGAAAGAATAGCACTTCACTAGCTGTTATTGTTAAAACATGGTGCAGGGAACGCTCTGCAACCTGCTGGGGTCGATTTCTCTAAAGCTGTTTTAGCCTATTCGGTCTCCAGCTAGCAGTTGTCAACATTTTGTGTCTACTTCCTCCCCTTTCCTCCTTTCATCAGTGAAAGGTGCATTGTACCTCTCTCAAATGATGAGGGAGAAAGGCACATTGTCACTATCAAACTGTGAAAAGTTGTGTATTTTACTAAACCCTATCCTCCTGCGCACAGAGTTTCTGCCCTCTGCATTTATCCCTTGCTTTTTGCACCTATCTGGTTGATCCTACAAAACAGGGGCCGTGGGATCTTTCAGAAGATATATAGGAACCTACTAAATTGTAGTCTATTTTTTGCATAATGTTGGGGATGGGTGGTAATTGCCCTGGGATAACTCTGAGGGCAGGAGGGTACATTGTATAATCATCAAAAATGCAAAAAAATTGACAGCTTTAATATCAAAATACAGTGGTACCTCGGGTTAAGAACTTAATTCGTTCTGGAGGTCTGTTCTTAACCTGAAACTGTTCTTAACCTGAGGTACCACTTTAGCTAATGGGGCCTCCCGCTGCCACCGCACCGCCAGAGCACAATTTCTGTTCTCATCCTGAAGCAAAGTTCTTAACCTGAGATACTATTTCTGGGTTAGCGGAGTCTGTAACCTGAAGCGTCTGTAACCCGAGGTACCACTGTACTCCTTTCCTAACCACAAAGCATCTTTCTGCCTGAGGTGAAGGACGAGGTCCCCATCCTCTGGCCGCTTGGCATTCCACCTACAGGTAGATGTATCTTACTTCAGCACTGGTGATGGGACAGTGTCATCCACCATACATGAGGACAGAAGGCTGGTTTAGAGGGCATGAGTTAGACCCCATGGCATAGACCGCTCTGTGCTCTCAATGCCTTGCCGCCACCACATACTCACCAAGTTCCCTGGCTGCTTTCTTAAACAAATGCTTCCATAGCAGTGCTAGAACATGCATGTTGGTTGGTTGGCATCCATCCGTCCCGGGAGACAACAGAGGAGTGCACCTTTGGGGTTTTTTAAATGTCTTTAAATTGATTTTACAGAAAGATTTATTTAAAATAAAAAGAGAGGTATGAATGTGCATGCCTAATTCTGAACATCTCACAGGTCATTGGCTAGAAAGGCAGAAATGCTTTCATTAGCTGTGAGATTTGCAATACATGAACCACCACATGGGCTAAAGAACATGGAGAGAGAGAAGAGCAATCTACCAGGGGAAATGCCACTTTAATATATCTAGACACAGACATCCTGTTTTTTTGTGTTGTTTGCCAGTCTTGACCAATAGGATTCTTAAACTTCAGGTACCCCAGTTGTTCCTAACTGTAATAGTTGTAAGTAGTACTGCAGTATTAACACCCAGTAAACTTTCTAATGCTTTAGAACCCATCTTTAGTTCAAAGCCCGGGGGCTGGATCCGGCCCAATTGCCTTCTAAATCCAGCCCGCGGGTGGTCCGGGAATCAGTGTGTTTTTACATGAGTAGAATGTATCCTTTTATTTAAAATGCATCTCTGGGTTATTTGTAGGGCATAGGATTTCGTTCATATTTTTTTTCAAAATATAGTCCAGCCCCACACAAGGTCTGAGGGACAGTGGACCGGCCCCCTGCTGGAAAGGTTTGCTGACCCCTGGTTCAGACAATTAAAAAACATTTTCCCTTTTCAACTTTATTTTTTTGTAGGTAAATTTAAATATCATGCATGAAAAATGTGGGCAAGCTAGGATGTATTCCTGGTGGAACAAAATACCAAAGATGGCAATGCTATAAGTATGGAAACTGCAATTATATTTAAAATAGAACTGCAGTTATATAGCGAGAAATAACATAGTGCAACCAGGCATCTGCTCATGCAGTGAGGCTTCTCCTTCCTCCTCCACACTCCCAAAATCTGTTTTGCAGGGGTTGGGGTACCTCCACAGCAGATTTGGGGGGCAAACAGGAGAGGAGAAACCAGAAGCCTTGTCACACAAATTGCCCGTTGGATATTATTCACAGAAGTAATGCACACAGTAGACTGAAATAAGTAAAGTTAAGTAACAAGTCCGCTGATTTTTATGGGTATATTCTGAGTATGACTTTGTTGGATATCCCCTGATCAAGTAAAAATACTAATATCATCTGTATATATCGTAAGTAAATAAGGTTTATTTAGAGACACAAAATGAAATGACCTGTTTGAAAACTGTATTTATTTATTTAGTGCCAACAGAAAGAGTCAGTGCAATATTTGATTATTACACTCTTTGGCACAACTCTCTGAAGCATATTATAACTACCGAAGTAAAATAAAGCATATTCTTAATCCTTCTTTCCCTTTCCTAAATTGTCTCCCTTTGTTGAATTATATACCAGCCCAGTTCACTCATAATGGTAAACCATAGTTAACCCAAGTCTGGAATTATAGATGAAAGGCAATCTAAAAATACTGTTAACAGACAAATAAATAGCTAATGGTTTACCATGAATGTGTCCATCTGCTCCTTGCTAGCGCAGAGAGAGGAAGAAACATGATCTCTGGCTTAGCATTATGATCAGTAAGTGAAGAACAATTTACAGAGCAAAACAAACTACAGTCTATGTTTGGATGTAACACTAAGCCAGAGATCATGGTTTGTTTCATCTGTGTAGAGGGCTGCCCTCTGGTACTCAGTAAAACACCACACACGTTAATAGGGCTATATAAATAAATAAACCTCATTCTCCCTTTGACATCTCAGAGTGGCTTACATGGGCTCCCGGTAGTCCCTCTCTCTTTCTCAGGCACTGATGAAGCCCAAAGCTGGGCTCATGCTTTGTCTTTCTTCAAACAAACCACAAGCTGTGACCAAGGTTTGTTACGTAAGAGCCTTAAGCCAAACCATGACTTCACTTCCAACAGCACAGTAGAAATCAAAGAGATGTGAAGCAATCTTGCTTTTTTACTCTGTTCCCCATCATGTTGTGTAGTTGCTTTTTAACTGTGATTTAAAGTGGCATTATTATTATTATTATTATTATTATTATTATTATTATTCATTTCTATACTGCCCAAGTGGAAACAAATCCCAGAGATGCAAATGGAAGACACTACCAAGTAGTGAATGCAATATACAGCAGTCCAGTTCAGACACTACCACACATCACCAACGCCATGGGACTTCCATGCATTTTGAAATTTTTAGAAGTTCTTGAGCTTGTGCCCCTCTTCAGATGATCTCCCTCTCCCGGCTCAGAGCCTAGTCTGCAGATCCATTGTTAATATTTCAGTGCAGGATATGATGGCGTCATCCAGACCTGCCAGGTTGTTTGGACATGCCCAGACATTAGCTGCAGATTTTTGCTGTTGGCTTTAAATTGGAACCGTACCCATTATGATTAGGACAAAAAAAAAAGTAGTTCTAAACTTTTCAGCATCAGAACAATTCAAATTCACATTCCTATCAAAGAAAAGGTATGCTATCACAGCAAATCTGTTTCTTGCTGTGTTCTATAACAATGCAAACTTTTTCCATGAAGATTGGACTTCTCTATTCTATGGCACCTTTCCTTATTTTTCCCATGCCGTATAAAGCTCAGACATGGACTCTTTATCCCCATTGCTGTCCCTCTGGAAGGCAGAAATGGCAATTTTCTATAGGAAAAAGCAACCGTCTGCAATTAAACGAGAAAGCCCTGGTATTTTATTCTGATTTCTTTGTCTCACTTCTTTCCCCCAAAAAAGTACCCTTCAAGAGACTGTAGAAGACTGAAAAGAGCAGTGTATTTTCATAGCGTTTTACTTTCCCCCCTTCTTTTTAAATACCAACAACAACAAAAAATCCCTTCATAAGGAAGCAGGCTTGCCTTTAAAAAAACCCCACCACGTTTCCGATAGTTTTCTGCTTGGGTGACTACGACTTTGTAGAAAGCGAAAGGAGTGGGGAGTGGGGGGGGGGAGGAATTCTCCAGATTGTATAAGAAATGAACCTTTGCCTAATCACTTGTTTGTGAATAAGGTAACTTTTTGAAAGCAACATGAGCTCTTTCTCACATTGGTCCTCAGGAGTCTCACATTTTTATATCATCATCATCATTATCGCTGCCACCACCATTATTCTTTTGGAGCAAGGCTGAAGTTGCGAGATATAAAGCAGTTCCTGGGGGCAGGGGGTGGGGAGGGGGGGAATGTTCCCAAGCAGATGCCTTTAAGAGACAGAAATCATGAATTTCTTGAATTGCGACCACTCTGGGGGTGGCTACAATGACTTTTCGGCAGTGACAGTAACTCTGCCTTGTCTCTGGGAGCCCTTCTTCGGCCCATTCACTACGGAAAGCTGCTTAAATGCACTTAAGCGCATTAGCATTTGGATGCTCGGGGACCACATTGACCCTCATTTGGAAGGTTTAAATGAGTGAAAGATGGAGCGATTTGTTAGGGCTTTAGAAAACCAGCTTTGGAGAGCAGCGGGTTTTCCGCTTTGGTTTGTTCGGGTGCTTGTTCTAATCTGGTGTGCTGTTTAAAGGCGACCAGACTGATTTGTGACACATGAGTCCAAAGAGCTATTTTTTGGGGGGAGCTTGACCTGATTAGCTAATTTGTGCTTTGAATTTCAATGGTCGGCATCAGAAGTGGGGAGTGGGGGGGGGCGGCGGCTCACTTTTGGGAATGGCTTGGCGGGGGATTACCTCACTGGTAACTGCATACAGACACAGATGGCAAAATGTTAATTACTTGTCAAAAGAGACAAAATGGGGTATGAGGCAAATTGTGAGGATGTGTGGAAAAAGTGATTAGCTGGGGGTTAAAGAGGAGAAAATAAAAAGTAATGGCTGCCTCCATTGGCTTGGTGTTCTCTACCTTACCTTTCCCTTCTCTGCCTGTGTTCCCCATAACACAATCTCATTAACTGAGAAACCTTTGGAGCTTGTTTTCAAACGTCTGACCTAGGCAGGACATCGTTCTTCCAAGACATGACTCTTTTAAAATCTAGCCTGTGCAGGTTCCTATTGGTTACTCCAGTGTAACAGCACAATAGTTTCTAGGTGGAAGAACTCAGAATCTGAAAGCGACTAGAAGTTCCTGCAGATTGCTTTGTTGTACCTATGTGGAGCCAAAGGAAAAAGAGAGTTAGCTTTCAAATTCATACCGCCAAGAAAAAAAAAGTGTATTTCTTTTATACTGCACTTGGAAAGCTGAAATGGTTTTTATTTTTAAGATCCCAAATTCATGGAGTTTGTTGCGATAAAAGAGTAAAAAGAGGCAGATCTGTTGCTGCTTCCTTCCCTTTCTTGGATTCCAAAGACATCAGTAGGGCTAGTCACCATAATAATAAAAAAAACACCAGGGTTTTCTGTATCGGTTTGCGGGGAAATCATGTCTCAGTGGTAGAGCACATATTTTTTCATGAAGGTTCAGTTTCTACCATCTCCAGATAAAATTGTCAGATGAAAGGAAGGACCTGTGCTTGAAACCCTGGAGAGCCTATCAGAGTAAGCAATGTTATGGACAATTAGTTGGACCTGGTAGAAGGCAAGTTCCCCTGTTCCTCTTAAGATGGTTGTGGGTCGGCGGATACCCAGAGCACTTATTATCAGGACAGTGATTCTCCCATGTCACCCTGAGCCTCCTCAAGTTTTAAAGACGCTTAAGGAACTCCCAACTCAAAAGCCAAGTGGCATCTGAGGGCAGCTTCTGTTGTTAACATGGGAGCACTGGGCAGAAGATGCTTTCTGCACTCAAAATGTAACATCCTAAACAGGGATGCATGCATTTTCCTTTGTGGGCTTTTGCAGGAATTGTACCCTTCCCTGAAACACATCCATCCTGCTTTAGGAGAGCGGTCCAGCTTCCCATTTTGGTACTTTCTATCCTACAAATCTGGTTGGCCTTCCAAACTGCCTTTTCAGAATCAAAGCAAAGGATTGGTGAAATTTCTCACATAGGTGGGGTATAAATATGCTAGTATAAAAGATTATGAAGTTCTCCTAAGGGGAACAATTAAAGTCTGTGGGGTTGTATGCAGAAACTGTGTTATCCTATCTATAAATTGTCTTCTTGAATTTTACAAATGATCATCTGATTTTTTTGTGGGAGCAAAGGAGCAGTAAAGAAGGTTACTCCTTTTTTTTTTTTGACTGTGTTGAAATTGGGACTTTGGTGGGAGCCAACAGTAGTCATATTCAGAACAGACATATTGCAATAAATGGACCTACTCAGATTAAAGTTGTCTGTTACTCTGTAACTTCAACTAACATTTTGCAAAGGAGGTGGAATTCTTCTGTGTCGTGTCGTATTAAAAATGTTTTTAACAAACAAATCTTTGTTTCTTTTCTCTCTCTCTTTGTATATGCTTCCCTTTAACAGACACTTTGTGCAAAGGCTACAATGCAGACTGTCCGGGCTGCCGACACTAATGAAGTAGTCAAGCTTATATTCCGTGAATCCGATAATGACCGAAAGGTAGGTAACAAAATGCAGTCCTTGACACTGAAGAGAGCACAGATATAACTGAACATCCCCCACCCAGTCTACATTCTAGATTCCAAGGAACAAAAAACACTTGCTGACTTCAGTGGAATAAATAAGCCCATTTAGTTACAAAAACGTTTGTCTAATTTTGAATTCTGGGCAATTGAGGAGCCACATTATTCAGTGACTGGGCTTCCCTCAATAGTCTGGGTTCTCAGCCTTGAATTATTGATATTTGTTGAATCCCAATAAAACCCAAGGAGTCAAGATTCCATACTTTGAAACATCACTTGACAATTTTCTGCGACAGAGCACACGACTTCTGTACTTCTAAGGCGAATATGTCAAGAGCAGAATATACGGGGTTGTATCCAGTGCCGCTATTCTGTTCACACAACTGACCTGCGTGCGCAATGGAACTTCTGCCCACTTTGGGAACCACTGGATTAGAGTATTAGAGTATTGAATCCTGAGATTCTAGGATTCAAAGGCCCACTCAGCCATGAAGCCCTCTGGGTGTCATTTGGCCAGTCTCCGACTCTTAGCCAAACCTACCTCACAGAGTTGTTGTGAGGGGAAATTGGAAGGCGGAAGAAGAACCATGTACAGCACCTCAAGTTCCTGGGGGGAAAATGTGGAAGATAAATGTAATCATAGTAATAGTGGGGCAGTTTTAGATTTATAGTACCGGCATCCCACCCACTTATAGACATTCTGCTTCTACGCGGCCGCTTTTACGTGGGATGCCGTGAGATAAACAAATCAATTGAAACAGTGCGCCTTCCCCCATTCAGGGCCACTGCCCGGAAGTCACTCTCAGCCTCTTGTTCACTGCAGTGGGAGGGCAGTGGCCCTGAGTGAGGGAAGGCTTGGGACAAGCCGGTCAGGAGCCCTGAGCGGCTTCCAGACAGCAGCCCTGGTGGCACACAAGTCTCTCTTTCTCTCTTTCTCCTCCCTGCACACACTCCCTATTAAAGTGGGGTGCTCCCCACTTTACGCAGTTTCAGTGATGCGTGCAGGGGCCTGAAATGTAACCCCCTCATAAGCGAGGGACACCTGTAATGTCTCCACCCCCCACCCCACCCCATTTGCTGGATTTTACATGGGTTTTATATTGATTTATGCTTCTTGTGCTGGCGTTTAAGTTGACCTGCTGCTGATTTTTGGTGTTGTTGGTTGATTTTAGGTAGTATCCAATGGTGTCCCTCACCCTGAAGGAAGGCTTTTTGATCCAGTGGAGGCTTCTGTAAGTGGAATGGGGGCACCCCACCCCTACCCCGCAGCTCCACCACATTGGGGGGGCACATGAGAGCAGGCATTGGGTGGAGGCCACAGGGGGGAGGGGATATCAGCTCACTTAACAAATAACTGTAGCCCCCAGTAGATCAAAGAGCCTTCCATCAGCATGGGGGAAACCCACTTGTGATCTTTGAAGTTGCTATATATATATATCTGCCCAGACTTAGTTGGTGGCTGGTATAGAACTTGTAATTAATATCTAACTAACCAACCAACCAACCAACCAGCACCCATCTAAGAACTACTTCTCACATTCATTTCTCCCAGTGCAAGTATAGTGGCATGTATGAAAATATTTGTAATCCTTCTCCTAGGGATGTCCCAAGGATATAGGCTTCCTGCATCCAATTTCTGACTAGCAAATTTATGGAGGGAAGTTGCATAACAAACAGTTGTTTTGGATGGGGAGGGGAAGCACAATGTGAGAAGGGCCCTATGTATCCTAAAATTATGTTGACCCTCCTCTTATTAAGAAATAATAGTAATAATTTTATTAATTATACTCCACCCATCTGGCTAGGTTTCCCCAGCCATTCGAGGTGCCTTACAGAACATATAAAAACATATAAAAACATTGCCAAACATTAAAAAACTTCCTGATACAGGGCTGCCTTCTGATGTCTTTATCTCCTTGACATCCGAAGGGAAGGTGTTCTACAGGGAGGGCGCCACTACCGAGAAGGCCCTCTGCCTGGTTCCCTGTAACTTAGTGTCTTGCAGTGAGGGAACCACCAGAAGACCCTCGGTGCTGGACCTCAGTGTTTGGGCTGAGTGATGGGGGTGGAGATGCTCCTTCAGGTATACTGGGCTGAGGCCGTTTAAAGGTCAGCACCAATACTTTGAATTGTGCTCAGAAATGTACTGGTAGGCAGTGAAGATCCTTTAGGACCAGTGTTTTATGGTCCCAGTGGCTGCTCCCAGTCACCAGTGTAGCTGCCACATTCTGGATTAGTCCTAGTTTCTGAACTACATTGTTCTTAAGGCTTTGTATGTTTGCTTTGGTGCGGGGGGGGAGGTTGTTGTTGTTTGTTTGTTTGTTTTGCTTCAAAAAGTCAGAAGGAGTCTTGATTTAATGGTGAAGAAAACATGGATTGAGAAACACAATTTGGGAGAATGCCCTTGTTAATGCCCATGTGAAACTATGATTTTAAAAATACTTTACAAGCTCTCTTCCTTCTTCTTTTCCAGGTTATGCTACAATTAGAAAAGAAACTCTTTGACTATTTTAATCAAGATGTTTTTAGAGATAACAATGGCACTGCGGTGAGTTTCCAGCTGTACAATTGCATTTTATAAATGTAACGCTCTGCTCTTGAACCCTGGACGCTCCAAGGAATATGACTATGCGTAGCATGGAAAACATTAATGTCTCTGACATGAGTTTATTTTATTTGTTGGTTTTTTATTTTTACATTTCTAGGAAATAAGCTCACCTTTTAAAATTCATTTCAAAGACAAGCAAGCTAAACAGTTTCAAATGAGTAAAATTACATGAGCAAAACCACCACACTTTACAAGCAACAAATCACAACTTACCTTGTCATGTTTGTAGAGTTTGTGTTCCTAAGGTTCTAAGCTTTTCTCCCCTAAAATGCTGGATCTTTTTTCAGGTTGCCGCTGAGTATTTCAAAGCAACAGTTGCCAAATTTTAAGCACCTTTTCTTTTTAGATTTGACAAAAGACCCGTGTATTTTGTACATAGGTTACTTGTTCCAGGAACAGCTGATGTGGTGATGGGGGGTGCTGCAGAGGCAATCCAAGACTCCTGCTGGTGCACTCGTGCAACCCCCACCTCACTGCCACCCTTGCCCACCCACTGTCCAGGTAAGCCACTGTTTCTCAAACTTTAAGTCTCCAGCTGGACTACAACTCCCATCACCCCTGACCCCTGGTCCTGCTAGCTAGGGATAATGGGAGTTGTAGTCCAACCACAGCTGGGGACCCAAATTTGAGAAAAACTGTAGTAAGCAGTAGCCTTGCCAGTGTTAGGAAGGCAGCTCTGTGGCACCACCCTGGCTGTTCTTGCTGTACATTCATTCTCGGAGATAGTTTGAATGTGTTACTGAATCCTAGGCTAGCACCACAAAGGGCAACTTCAGTATCTCACACGCCTTCCTCTGGCATAGCTATGTGGGGGAGCATGGAAGCTTTTTCTTCCCTTTTCAATCAATCATAATCCCAACCCAACAAACTCTGGTTAGTTTTCACTGTGGTTTGTTGAAATGAGACCATCTTCAACCATGGTTTATGAAGCTGTGGCAACAAACCACAGTTGAAAATTAATCATAGTTTAGGGTTTAGGAAATAAGTCCCATTGAGTTCAGTAGGACTTAACTCCCTGTTCAGTGGGTATGGGGCTGCAGATTTAGCTTGATTGTGCTCAAGGTTAAAGCTCTGAATTCCTTTGAGAGTAAGTACTAGGACTCAAATATATATTGGCCGTTTTGAAGGAAAATTCATGATGCAACAAATGGTTAAAAATATTTAATTCTGTTCTACACACAAACACACATGCTCATCAAGCTTCATATATGTTTACTATCTTCATTTCGTCTCTCATTTGACATTGTGTTAAAGGTAGCATGAAGCAGAATGTTTTCATTAGTGTAACAGAATCATAGCCTGTTCCTACTTGGGGGGAAAACCTATTATTATCAGAAACCATAGGAGAATCAAAGAACAGTGACACCTTGAAAAGGTTTTTCACATTTGCAGATCTTTCTTGTTGCGTTTGTGGCCCCCAACACCGGCGGGTGTAAATTAACAATGCTTATTGTAAGCCACAAACCTCAATAGTATTGATGTTTGCAGCAGTAAATCTGACTAATAAGGAGATCTACTGCACAAACTAATTTCTTGGAATATCAGGTACTGCTAGGGATGTTCATTTATTTCATTTTTTTATCAATATGAAGACAGGGATACCTTTTACCACGTAGGAATGCAATCCTCCTTGTCAATTCCCATTTCTTTATACAGTGGTACCTTGGTTTTCAAACAGAATGTGTTCTGGGAGTCCATTTGACTCCCAGAACTGTTCAAAAATTAAAGCGTAGCTTCCGATTGGTTGCAGGAGCGTCCTGCAGCCAATCGGAAGCCACGCCGGACATCCAGCTTCTGAAAATAATTCGAAAACCGGAACATGCACTTCTGGGTTTCGATCGTTTGGGAGCCAAGGTGTTCGGCTTCCAAGGTACGACTGTACAGTAATATTATGCCAAAGGATTTCTGTTTTATCTTTGCATATATTAATACATATGCCATTCCTATCTTGTTCTTACACTGATTGAATCAGGGCTCCTTCAGTCTTCAAGCATGAATGACTATTGTACACATAATCACATTTTGGAGCTGTTTACTGGGCTTTGTTGGTGCTGTGGTTCAGTCCAGCATTGGTTTTGAAGGTAGTGAAAGTGCAGATTCACTGGGGTAACTACACAGCAATTGGGGGGAGGGGTTCCCAAATCAGAAGGTGGTTCTTCGAAGCAGATTGAACCCCATCAACACTTTATATACAGTGGTGCCCCGCAAGACGAACGCCTCGCAAGACGAAAAACCCGCTAGACGAAAGGGTTTTCCGTTTTTCGATGCGCTTCGCAAGACGAATTTCCCTATGGGCTTCCTTCGCAAGACGAAAGCCCATAGGGAAATCTCCAGGACAGCGGGGAAGCACAGCGCGTCTTCCCCACTATCCTCGGACCTCCTCCGAAGGCTGGCGGTGGGGCGAAGAGACCTCCTCCCGCCGCCAGCCTTCGGAAGGCTCCTCGGAAGGCTGGCGGTGGGGCTGAGAGACCTCCTCCCGCCGCCAGCCTTCGGAAGGCTGCTCGGAAGGCTGGCGGCGGGAGGAGGTCTCTCCGCCCCACCGCCAGCCTTCGGAAGGCTGCTCGGAAGGCTGGCGGTGGGGCGGAGAGACCTCCTCCCCGCACCAGCCTTTGGAAGGCTCCTCCGAAGGCTGGCGGTGGGGCGGAGAGACCTCCTCCCGCCGCCAGCCTTTGGAAGGCTGCTCGGAAGGCTGGCAGCAGGAGGAGGTCTCTCCGCCCCACCACCAGCCTTCGGAGGAGCCTTCGGAAGGCTGGCGGTGGGGCGGAGAGACCTCCTCCCCGCGCCAGCCTTCGGAAGGCTCCTCGGAAGGCTGGCGGTGGGGCGGAGAGACCTCCTCCCCGCGCCAGCCTTCGGATGGCTGTCCCGAAGGCTGGCGGTGGGAGGAGGGTTTTCCTTCCCACCGCCAACATTCAGAATGCTGTTCTGAATGTTGGCGGTGGGGAGGAAAAACCCTCCTCCCACCGCAAGCCCCGGGAACAGAGGAGAAGCGCTGCGCGCCTTCCCCTCTGTTCCCGGACCTGTCCTGAAGGCTTGCGGTGGGGAGAAAAGCCCTTCTCCGCACCGCCAGCCTGGCAAGCGGTCTCCATAGGAACGCATTAATTGATTTTCAATGCATTCCTATGGGAAACCGTGCTTCGCAAGACGAAAAACTCGCAAGAAGAAAAAACTTGCGGAACGAATTAATTTCGTCTTGCGAGGCACCACTGTATCTAGAAATAGTGCAGTAGCTCCTTGCATTGCTCCTCTGAAATTGCTCCAGCCGGAATTGACCTGAGCTTCTTTAGAATAGAATATATGCAGGGTGCATATATGTTGTGCAATAGATGTGTATTCCATGTGATGGCATATGTCAGCTTTCATCATCGGTTTTGAACTACAGTTCCCATCATCCCTGACCAGCTGGACCTGATGGGAGCTGTAGACCAAAGGGCATCAGGCTGGGGAAGACCGGTGTATGCTGTGGGTACCATATATCTCTGAAGGGAAACTTCTTTGCTAGTCCAGTTTCCTCCTCCAATCCATTTTTGAAAAGCCTGGCTACATGAGCTGTTTATTATTTGGGGGCGTATTGAATCCCATTCCTCACCACTGCACACTTGATGGTTTATAGACTTATTCCAGGACGATGCAGATGATCCTTGAGATGTTTGACTTCATCTCCCATCACCCCAGCCAGCTTGGCCAATCAACAGGGGTGATAGGAACTACAGTCGAGCAACATCTGAGGGCCACAGGCTTGTCACCCTTGATGTGCAGGAAATGATAGGAATAGCAAGATACGGCCTGGAGGAAATGCCCAGTCTTTTAAATGTACTTTCACCTCCAGTGTGTTACACCTTTGGCCTTTTACCCTACCTGTTCAGGCATGTGCACATCTGTCACTGAAGGATGATAGGCAAGCAGAGAGCTGAAGCAACATACTAGCCTCTGAACTGCCCCCTGCCATGGAGCTCTTAACATTCTACCTATTTAGAAGTCGACAGTCGTATCTGGAGATGAGGAACCTGCTAGTGTGATCTCCCCATTATGGGTGAGGAGATACATAAGGGCACAGTCCTAGGACAGTGGACTGTGAGTGCCGAGGGACTCATAGACCTTGAGTTTATAGTCCCTGCTAAATATATGAGTATATAAAAAGTAATGGGCATTGGCTGTCTGCTTATACAGATCATTCCCTCTGCATGGAAGGTATGGGAAATTCATGGGCATTATGTAAAAGCTATACTTCAGCGCATAATTTTTAACATAGTGCTATCTCACTAGAAATACTAGCAGCCATAAATAAACAATGAAAAAATCCCAGCTTTCCTCTTTTGATGTATCATATGTGTGTTTCAGTTTATTTTTTAAAGCAACTCGAAAGATTATAATTATATTTGTGCAGTATTTCAGTACCATTTTTTAAAAAAAGAAAAGGGGGTGGATGGTGCTAAAGATGATCATTCCTGTTTATGGCAGTTCTTGGCATTCCAGCAGCATTCTGAGCCTCGGTTGGGTTAATTCCCCATGCATGGCTCTTCTCACGTTTGCTTGCAAAGACACAGGCAGGCAGGCAGGCCACTTTAGAACATTATATTTCAAAATCTGTTGCCGTTTCATTTACGCACCGGGAAGCAGGAAATCTTCCAGATCAAGAATGGAAGAAAAAGATAAATGATATAATGAGCCATTGGAGATAATCTAATCTTCATGGTCTAGTTAAACACGCAGCACCATGATCACTAAAAACAAACTACCTATCTAAAAGGATAAATGTCCCTGGGCCAAATTCAACCCAAAAAATCCATCGCATCCTTCATCACCCACCAGCCTTGTACCAGCCTGACAGAAATTTAATTCAAGCTGGCTCCTGAAAATAATTATTGTATTTTAAGAGTAGTAATCATTGGTCGGGACATGATTGAATGTGTCCATGCCTATTGACTTTTTCTATGATTTATAGCTTTGTTTAGTCGATATTCCCATCGAAATTGTATAATTAATTATAAGTGGGGCTGTCAGGTCTGCAGGATGGAGTGCCCTGATGAGTATTTGGGAAGATTAAATTTTCCTTAGCTATACCGACGCAAGGCTTGGGAATTTTCACAGCAATATGGCTGTTGGATAGAGATGTTTTCTTATGTGTATAGCAACTGCTTGAGCTCAAGATCCATTGATTTTCTTCAGAGCCACCTTTTTTTTATCAGTGTGGTGTCTCTTCAGCAACAGTGGAATTTGTGCAGATGTGACAACACCTGACAAATATTTATTATCAACAGGCTACTTTATCATTGTCCATACACTGTTATCTCTTCTTTTTTTACATCGTAATCCAGAAGAAAAATTATTTTAAAAGGTGTAGAAATGGCTAGCACGCTTGTGAAAAATTTGAAATACATGCAAATAACTAGTTCAACAGAAATACTGTACGATTTCTATTCAGAGCTGCATTTTCTTTAGAGCTGATCCTGTATTTTTATTTTTATTTTTTCTTCTCATGACAATAATGTGCTGCTGTTCACCAGCCTTTTAAGCCTATGGGGCCATTTGGATTTTTAATCAGATGCCATTTTGCTAGCACCGTGGCCCTAATGTACTAACTTGGAAATTATTTTCATAGGTTTAGAAACTGGACTTTGTATAGATGAGACAACAACTGACAAATAATTCATTATCTGCAGGCTACCTTATCATTGCCCATACACTATTATCTCTTCTTTTTTTTAACATCACATTCCAGAAGAAAAATCTTTTAAAAGAAATACTCTCTCAGAAACCAGTGGTGGGTGCCACCCTTTTCCAAAGCTTAATTCTTACATGGGAGAAAAAGGTAACCCCCCCCCTTAGCAGCTCTTGGCCAAGGTGGCAGTGAGTGGGGAGGTCTTAGAACCTTTTTAGGCAGCAGAGGATTACCTCAAAGAGGCACCATTGTGCTCATGGGCACCACGTTGGGAAGTTCTGCTATATACACTTACATAAGGATAAGTCTTGTTGAACTGAGTTGGACCTACTTCTGAGTAGACATGCATAGGATTACAATGTAAGACAAAAAGAAAAATACTTAGGGCCTCAGTAATTTAACAGTGCAATCTTTACTATACTTAGCGAAAGCAAGTCCTGCTTAATTCGGTGGGGTTTACTCCACAGTAAGCAGGATTAGGATTGCAGCCTCATACAAGTTTCCCGTGAAAACAAGCAGTAAAACTGTGTTTGGAGTTAAATCGCTGGCTAACTGGTGAAATTTGTTGCCCCTCCAGAGTAATTCTACATTGTATATAGCTTGTGTAAGCAAAAGAAACTGGGAAGAAATAGACGTAAACTGAGGCAAATTTATCCTTGGATTGTTATACTATACGAGTTTCTAACACCCCTCTACAAAGAACACAGCTGAGATACATAGGTTTAGAAACTGCTCCTTTTAATTCTAAATTAAAGCTTTATATATGCTATGACTGGGAGCTGCACAAACCATGGGAAGCAGGAAGTAGGTTATGTATCTAGGCTGCACTCCAGAGAGTTTGCTAGAACTGGAAAAGAGCAGAGTTTGATGCTTGTGGTCTCCAGAAGGATGCATGCATCCATTTTCCTCCAATGCAGATTGCACCAGGGACTGATTCCCACAAGCGTATCCACACCTTTGAGATGATACGGGGAAATATTTTGCAGTTGTGGTCTGTGGTAGCCCTTTCACACATACAAGGCATCACCTTAAGTCAGAGTTACTGAGTAGTGATCCAAACATGCGCCTCAGTTTCCTGAGCCCTCAGCTGCTGATAACTTTAAGATTAGGGGTGACTGCAGAATCCAATTCCAGCCCAGTTTTTGAAGTTCTACTGTGTCTGATCATTCTTATCAGCACAGAACTCAAACTATACAAATCTGTTATTGAGATACAGTTCCAGAGCTTTGCAAGCTAGGTGAGAAGAGATTTGTGCTCCTCCTTCTATCTGTTTGTAGTAAAAAAAAAAAACAACAACCACCAAGTAAATGGTTCTTTTGTATTTGTTTTTTTTAAAAAAGTTGTTTTTTAAATGAACTTTACCGCTGCCACAATGCACTCACACACACAAACCAATTTTTCTTTTATGGTTTTTGCCTGTGGAACTGCGCATTAGGGCAGTTGTGCAGCGTTTTAGTGAAATTGGACATGCCCACATGTGCAAAATGCATTCCAAAGTCCTGCTGAAATTCAACCAGGGTGTAACCAAAGATATGTTAGAATCTTGGAACAATTACAAAGCAGAACTGAAGGGATTCGATCATGACTCATCCCGATTTAAGATTAACCTTCAAAATATGAGTCAAGTGGTATTTCACTGGGCATGACGTGATTCACATCTTTAGCCCAGGAAAAATAAGCAAATGAAGAAGTACAGTGCATTCTGCAACTGACATTCATTTAGAACACAGGGCATGGATTTACAATAGGGGTGAGGAACCTCCAGTTTGTGAGCGTAATCTGCCTTGTCAGGCTTCCCCATTTAGCATGGTAGGCCAAGTTTTGAGCAAGCCATACCTACGTGTCCTACATTTGGCATCAAGCACCAGGCAGTTAAAGACAGACCTTCGTCAAAAGGGGCTTTGCAGGCACCACCACTTGACAGTGCCTGCGAAGCCCCGTTGCTCTGTGGTTCCC
Organism: Podarcis filfolensis; assembly: GCF_964270895.1. Lineage (NCBI taxonomy): Eukaryota > Metazoa > Chordata > Lepidosauria > Squamata > Lacertidae > Podarcis > Podarcis filfolensis. The sequence goes on from NC_139608.1 coordinate 60,429,058, forward strand.
AAGCACCTAACAACCAACTGAGAAGCACCGCACAAGGGACTTTTATTCCTCCTTCCAGTAGTTTCATCACCCTCTCTAGTAGCCTGAGAGAATGCAGCCATGGCTTATTCCTGATATTAAATTCCCCTTATTTCCTATCTGAAAGTATGTCTGACAGTTTGACTGACTTTCTCATATGGGCCCATAATCCTTTCTAATCTTTGGCTTTAACTGTTGACCATATCTGGAACATGGTGTTTGATCTGCTTGCCGATCATTCAAGAGAAGAGTATGCTTCTGATTGTTGAGCATTATTCTCGTCATTAGTTTTCTTAGCATTTGCTGTATCTACGCCTCTGTCTCCTGATTCATGTGGTACACCTATCAGTTCCGATTGCCCTTCGGTTTAGAGTGTGACTCTTTGAAATTTGCTTGGAAAAATATTTTCTGTTGGCAACAAAGAAGATGCAGGAGTCATAAAAATAAAGAGAATTGAACCCCGCCCTGGGATTGCTGTGGTCTCACAGGATGACCTGAGAGAAAAGTTCAGACAGAAAGGATTGGAAAGGTGGAGCTAAAAGGGCTGAATTTCCTATTTTGAAGGCATTTATAATTCTTGCTGGCTTCTTGGTAAAAACTGAGCTGAGTTCATTTTTAGCGAGCCAGTCAGTATACATGTATGTTGCTGGTTGGATGAGATAATATTATTATATGTGGAGGGCCGAATTTAGAATAAACTTGCATTCTTATATTTACAAGCTTCCCCCTTTGGTTGACTTAATCCCAAACAAAAGGCTGGATTCATATATATCATCGTGACATTTTCTAGCAGATCCAAAATATTTTGATACATTTCATAAAAGAGATTTTTCCCTGAAGCATATATTCTGGTTAACAGCTGGACTTCGTTAAAGGGAACACTTCCAATTGCCCTTTGATTATGGAACTTTGTTTAATAAATTCATATAGAGAAGAAAAGTTATCTATAATAAGGTGCAAAGCACTTCTGTTTACAAAGTGTGTATATGTATTTCCAAAATTTAAAATAATTTGGTATTCAGCATTTCTTTCTTTTTTAAGAGAATCTAGCAAGAATTTTTAAAGGGGGGGGGACAGGTGGCAGAAATCTGATATTTTTTTTAAGAAAATGCTTCAAAGTAAATCCCAAGAAGAACAGATGAGAGAGGAGATAAGATAGAGGTTTCCAATCAGCAAAAGACCTTTTACGAAGCTTTGATAAGCGTGTGTGTGAATGGGTGCACATGAAGGTTAAGGAAATGGCATCACTGAAAATGTATTAATCAATAGACAAGATATAGCACAATGCACTCTTCCCAATGGCCTTGGCTCTGACCCTTTTAAAGATAATGGGAATACTGCCCACTAAGAACTAGATTAGGGCGATCAAACGCATTTCATCAGGGTTTGACTTGAACCCTGATCCCAGAGGTGAAAAGGCAGAGGTTTATCCACTACGCCATCCAGCCCCTGTCCAGATAAAATCTTGAATATGATGTATAAGGGGTAAATTAAGACGAGGGAAAGGAACTGATAGCTCAGCATCACAGTTGCCTAGGATTTGGGGGGAAGGGTGAATGGGTGGTAAAATGCAAAGGAATATTAGAACAATCAGTGTGTTGGTCTCCTTAAAATGAGAACCGTTCTGTGAGGAGATTATAGCAAATAATTTAAAGAGGAATGCAGCGCTTGGAACCAGCATTTTTTTCAGAGGAATTCTGCTTTCTGTCCATGGCACAAAGTGTTGTGGACTATAGCACAGTGGCCACCCTTATTATACAATCTTGAATCCAGGGAAAACATGCATGGATGAGCCCCTAGATTATTTTGGAACTCACATAATGCAGATAGTGGGAATGGAGGACTAAGCTACCTTCCTCGGCCAATAGCTCAACAGGTCAGATTGCCATGCTGGTAAAGGTAAGGCTGTGGGTTTGAATCTTACGAAGAGAGGGCAGATGACGGAATGCAGGTCCTCCTTCATACAATTGCTGTAGCTCAGTGCCATGCAACAGAAGCCATGCCTGATCACCAGCATCTCCTGGTAAGATCTAGGAATGGTCCTTGTCTGGAATGCCGAAAAGCTGCTACCAGTCAGTGTAGGCTAAGGAGGGAGGAATCTCTGTTCCTGCAGATGTTGCTGGCCTACAGCTCCCATCATCTCTGACCATTAATCATGGTGGTTGAGGCTGCTGACAATTGGAGCCCAACAATATCTGGAGAGCTACAGGTTCCTCATCCTAGGTGCAGATAAATACTGAGTGGTACAGACCAATGGTCTGACTCGGTACAAGGCAGCTAGCTTCCAGTGTTCCTGGAACTTCTCCCACTGCTGGAGGAATCTCTGGTAGTTTGGTGTCCCCTGTAGAATGCAAGTCTCCTTCCCCGGACTTCTGTTAATACATCCCAGGTGTATTTTATAGTACTGACTAACTCACTCATACAAGCTCATATGGAGGCACTTATCTGTGACATTTTGCTTTTGCTTTTATTTGAAAAAATATAAATAAATAACTAAATCCAGTGACCAAACTAGCACCCGCGTTCAGGGAATAAGCCACAGGGCAGAGCATATCTCAAGGGCCTGAACCTCCATGCAGTTCGGTGGAAGCACAGGTAAAAGTAGGTGGTCAATTCTTCTTTATCATAAAGTGGAAGATTTAACTTGGGATGCTTCTGCATCTTAATTTTTGTCATAAACTCATAGAATTGGAAGGGACCCCAAGGATCATGTAGTCCAACTGCCTGCAATACAGGAATTTTGAGACTTCTGTTTCCGCAGCTTCAGATTTGATTGGTTTCCCCCTCTTCCTGTAGCTTTTGTTTTTAACACTCAATTTATCTTTAGTTTAGGAAGTAAGAACAGGCTTGGCCAGTCAGTCTGTGAGCCCTGCCTTAACTAGTTTGCAGTGAAGACACAAAAGCAAAGGGTTGAGAGGACATAGAAGAGGATTTGAGAAGAACGTAGGTTGAACTTCTGTATCGTATCACATAATTTTCTGTAGTGAGTCCATAGGATCTAAGTAAAGAATGCACTGTATAGAAAAGAATTTTGAGACAAGGAGATAGGATTTTTTCCAATGCCCTCTGCAACTCATAATGGATGCATTGGAGCTCCTTTCTAAACACAGCTTACCATGCTCAGGTTTTCCTTTAGTGATGCTAGCTGTCATTTGCTTGGGTGGTGTCACAAGGCACCAGTAGGAGTATGATGTATGGGGTGTGATGTAGAGATATAACACTGACTGGACTTAGAATAAACTTCAGGTTGTTCCTCCCTTCCTTCTGTTGAAGGTAATGTCTGATATGCTGTGGTTATATGAATGCATAGCAAATCCATTAGAGTAGGGGCATTGAAATACTGGCACTAGAATGTACTAGATATGTACTAGAAATACACATTCACTAATATATTTCAGTCACACAAGAATGACAAAAAGGGAATTCTTCGATCCACGTTCCAGTGTTTTAAATCTCTATGACTACTTTTTGTCAGATCTTCTCTTGTAGTTGTGGTGTTGAGTGTGTTTTTGTTCTTCCTGAAACTTCATTTCCCTTCCGCAGCTGGGAATTCTCTGGTGGTTGCTGCAGATAGATTTGATAAATGCTGCTAATATCACCTCCTGATCTAACAATGCTCTGACTTTGGTCTGTAGGTCTTGATGAGTAATTGCTGTTGTTCTACTCCAATGACTGAATTAAGTTGCCCCCTTATAAAAGGTTCATACTTCTGTGATTTTAGCCAAGGCAGCTTATACTAGCGTCCCTATGGACAGTGATTCCGCCCCCTGCCTCCCACTTTCAGGGTAGCTGTTTTGCTTTGAGCCTAAGCAAGCAATATTTACACATCTTATTTAACTATTCAGACTGTGTTCTTTCTCCAGCTATTTGAAATGTCAGATTGTTAATTTCAAATGCAAATGTAATCATTGTGTACATTTATATTCTAGACAAATACTCCAGTAGGCCCATAGCTTGTCCTTGGTTCATAAGAGTAGAAAGACTTTCCATCCCTAAGATAGTTGTAACTTGTTGGCATGACAGGTGATGAAGGAAAGACTAGCTGGTGTGACTCCATACGACCAAGAGCCATTGGGCTCTCAGCCCATGGGTCTTTAACCTTTTTGTACAATAAAGGTTGTGTTTTGGTACACTTCTTCTTTATGGGCAACCATGTTTTCTTACCATTGCAGAGAGATTAAAATTCAACTGCTGTGTTTTTCTTTCATGGCCATGATCCAGTGAAGCTGTGTGCTTGTATGACAGAGAAATCTGCAAGCAGCCAAGGGCTGTTGTTTCTTTAAGTTTTCCTTGTAGCTGCTAAAGAGACAAGCTGGTTTTTTCTGTTTAAAACTGAGAAGTGGATTGCTTCTTCAACATGTTGTGGAAACATCTGTCTGTACATGTTTTTCTCCTGTTGTCATCATGGTCTAGGAAGCCACCTGTAAGCAGTGCACCAAGGACCACTGGTAATCATGGAACATAAAAGAACAACTACAAGTCCATTGCTCCAGTGGAACCTTAGGCACCCTTTGTAGAGAAGCTCTGCATCTCCTCCTTTAGGTTTTAAAGACGACTCCCACAAGTCAATCTGTGGTTCCAAATGCACACAAAGGTCTTGTCCAAGTAAATAATGCATGCTACTGACAACCAGACTGCCATCGGTGATTTGTCCCATGCAGTACATCCATCCTTCGGAGGCATTGAGGATACTACACTAACCGCTGTTGCTGTCTGTACAGTAGTTGCAAAGTTATGCCTTGGCACTTGGTGCAACAGGATGCACAATTCCATACACTAATGTGCCATCCCACTACGTCATAGAATTAAGACCACTGACCTTAAAACCTACACTTGTAGGGCTGTATGCAATTAATCCAGCGGTTTTCAACCTGTGGGTCCCCAGATGTTGTTGGACTACAACTCCCATCATCCCTGAGCTCTGGCCTTGCTAGCTATGGGCGATGGGAGTTGTAGTCCAACAACATCTGGGGACCCACAGGTTGAGAAAGGCTGAATTAATCTATACCAAGAGTAGACCCACTAAAACCAATGAACTTAACTTACTCATAGCTAACTCTTGATTTCTGTGGATCAACTTTGGATGTGTCTTAGCCTGTCACAGTCCATAGGATTAACGTGTATTAGAACAGGGGTCAGCAAGGTTTATCTTGCCTGGGCCGGATTGGTCCCGCGGAGATCCCTCTGTGGGCTAGATCGCGTGTGCACCCGTGATTTCCAGCATCTGCGCGTGTGCACCCGTGATTTCCGGCGCTGCAGAAGTGAGTCCCCGCACTGCGCTAAACAGCGCAGCGCATAAGCGGGTAGCTCAATTTGGGGGCTGGTGAAATGACCCTCCACAGGCTGCTTCCGGCCCATGGGCCTTAGGTTGCTGACCCCTGTATCAGAATGTGTGTACCCTGCTTCCTGTTTCCTGCATCACATGGGAGCTACATCACTAAGTTTGCAATGCATGTGCTTAAGTTGTCCCAGTGCCGCCGACTCCTTATTACGCTTGAAAGGGCTGTTTCTCAAGAATGGCGTTACGAAGAGTAAACTAAACAGAACATTATATTGATTTTCACCTGCAAGCCATTTGCGATTTCTGCGAGGAAAATATTGCACAGTCCAGGGCCAAGTGGTGTGTGATGTATGAACTCATATTCCTGTGCTCAAAATTGCTATTTGTGGTGAGATAAAGCAGCTCCCCACCCCCACCCCCCATTGCAACATAACACATAGCTGGCTTTTAAAAATGGTTTTACGGTACCTGTACATTAATAATAGCAGCCTAATGCTCTGGTTGCAAGGATTCAAGGGGTGGAACAGGAAGGCACCAGCCCTCCCATATTGCCCCCTCCCCCCAAAAAAATGTTATACAAAGGGATACTCTTTCTGAATGAGGAGTTACCCTATAGCCATCACAGCTGATAGCCATTGAGAGATTTGTTCTCTGCAAACTTGTCTAATCCCCTTTTGAAATTATCTAAGCCAGTGGTCGTCGTCACCGAAACTTGTGGCAGTGAATTCCATAAATGAATTAGGCATTGTGCAAGAAAGTCTTTCTTTTCTTTTTTTCCTACTGCCAATCAATTCCTCGGGGTGGCTCATTTCTCAAATCTCATGAGTGGGAGGAAAAGGTAACTTTCCCCACACTGTGCATAAGTTTGTTTTCTTATATATAAACCTCTGTCGTGAGCGATAGAGAAAAAGATCAACCAAATTTTTAAACACATAACCTGCTAAATAATTTATAGTTCTTAGTGTTTGGAGGGGGGGACCTCCCCCCAAAAAAACTAAGTGCACACTTTCCTTGAACACAGTTGGTCTTGTTTGTGAGTAGACATGCATAGGGTTGTGCTGTTAGTTGTCTTTTCCCCCCTGAGTTAAAGCACTCAAAATAATTCAGCCTTCCCTCATAAATAATATGCTTCAACACAGTGAATATAAAAAACACAAAAATACATAACACGGCAAGAAACAATAAACACACATACACACAAACAGTTTAAAAGGCCATGTTGTTGTTGTTTAGTCGTGTCTGACTCTTTGTGACCCCATGGACCAGAGCACGCCGGGCTCTCCTGTCTTCCACTGCCTCCCGCAAACTCAAGTTGGTAGCTCAAACTCAAGTTGGTAGCTTCGAGAACATAGATTGTTTAATTAGCCAAAGACCTGAGAGAAGAGGAATGTTTTTGCCTGGCACCTAAAGACATGTAATGAAGGCACTAGACGAACCTCCTTGGGAAGAGCATTCTGCAAGTGGGGAGCCACTGCAGAAAAGACCCGTTCTCATGTTACCACCTCCCGGACGTCTCACGGAGATGACCTACGAAGAAAGGCCTAGGATGATGGTTGCAGGGTCTGAGCCGGTTCATATGGGGAGAAGCGGTCCTTAAAGTACAGATGACTCCTGGCTTACTGAGAACAGGCAAGAAGGAGTACACGCAGTACTTCAAATATGGCAGTGGCATAAATTTCATACAACCTCACGATGCTGTTCATTTTATGTTTGATCCCTTTCCTAACAATCCGAGACATGACATTTTAATTTGTCACCACCGCCGCACGCTCGGCTGGCATTTGGAGAGGGGTGTGTGGCTGAGCAGGAAGAGCAGCTCAATGAGAGTCCTAAGAGCCAGGCAGATAGACTTTGGCCTCTGGGCCTGAGCTTTCCTCTCTCTGTACTAGAACTGCCCAAAATAATAACAGTAAGAATGCCTATCGTGTCCCTCCAGCAGCTGGCGCTTGCTTACAAAGCCCAGCATTGCAGCTGTAAGGATGTCCCTGCTCCTTAAAGAGTTGGGAGAGGCTACAGGAGGCTGCCAGCACAATTGTGTTCCTGTTATCTGTCATCTGTGTCACAACAATATCAATAGCTCCTCTGCAATACACAGCACATAACTAAGCAAGCAACCACCCACAGTACATAAAAATGTCAGAAATGTCTGCGGCTGTTACTGGGGAAAGAGCTGGGAGCTAAGTGTCTGAACCACCGTTAACCCTTATATAGGCCCTGGCCTTTCTGTCAGATCCTGAATATTGTCATAACAAAGCAAACTGGATGTACACACTGTAGATATTTTGAATTCATCTAGGAAGACAATGCAGCTATTTAGCTCCCCCCAGCCTCTGGAATTCTCAATGAGTATTCTTTACCATTGTGTTCTATGAAGCATTGTTTGCTTATTCTGTCTTTTGCATTTTTATATTTTACAAGCAGCCCTCCTTTCTCAAAATGTTCTTTTGTCTTGGCTTCTTAGATAAAAAAAATTCTCACAGAAATGCTTCAAAACCGTCAGTTTGTAAACATACATTAAGCCATGTCTGCTCAGGAGTTCCAAAGAATTTAATGGGGTTTACTCCCAGGTAAGTGGGCTTAGGACTGCGGCCTAGTGTGTTTTTCCCCCCTCCATCATAATTGTATTGAAAGGCAGTTTTGCACCATACTTCCATGAGGCTGTAGTCCTATACCCACTTGTCTCATTGAACCCAGTGAACTTACATCTGAGTAGACACAAACAGGATTTCACTCTTCATTTCTGTTAACAAAGGATGCATTGAATGTAGTAGCAAACAACTGCTAATAGATGCTATTGATTAGTCGTATTATATATGTAAACACCATGTTGGCACTTCACCAGTTCCATAGATGAACTGAATATTATGGGACAAAATCCAGTGTTCTGTTGAAATGCACCCATTGGGCTTGTGCAGTGCTCACAAACTGTTGGACAAAAACAAGGCAGTATCTGCAGGGCTTTGTCTATCAGCTCAAGGCATTTATCTATGTATTGAGTAGCACCTGCTCATCTACTGTACTATGGTTGAATGAATCACAAATGAACACTTGCAGAATGAGTATCATATGCAAAGAAAGGGCTGTGAAATCAGAGGACTTGATGCAGATCTAAGACTTCTGGCTACTGTTGGTTCTGCTGCTCTGATGGGACTGCATGCTCTCTCTGTCTCCAGCGCCTCTCCTCTCCTAAGAGTCTCCCTGCACTGCCAGCCTTAACTACAGTTTTGTACTACAGTGGTACCTCGGGTTACAAACTTAATTAATTCCAGAGGTCTGTTCTTAACCGGAAACCGTTCTTTCACTATTGGGGCCTCCCGCTGCCAACACACCGCCAGCGTACAATTTCCATTCTCATCCTGGGCAAAGTTCTCAATCCGAGGTACTACTGCCAGGTTAGCGGAGTTTGTAACCCGAAGTGTTGGTCACCCAAAGCGTTTGTAACCCGAAGTACCACTGTACAGCTGCACTAACATTAACCATGGTTAAAGCTAATGAGGGAAACAAGGGAAACTTGTTTCAAACCTTAGTTAAGTGGAAACACTGGTTAAGGTTGTTGGGAGAAATTTGAGCCGGAGTGAGGAGAAAGAGTCCAGTCCCCACAGCTCACCCCAACTCTTATAATGGCCAGGTTTGCACACCACACTAAGTCCAAAGTTGGACATTATTTATTTCACACAATTTATATATTGCTTGATTGTAAGAAAGAAAGAAACACTCAAAGTAGTCTACGAAAGGAATAAAACAAAATTATCAGCTATTTAGAACATTCACATAATCATTAAAATCAGCGATGAGCTGAAAAGAGAGTAAACATTCTACATATCTGAGTAGGCTTGCCTAAACAAAATTGTGCCAGAGAGTTGTAGTAGATTTACTATTGAGGCCGCTTTGCACCTCCCCAGTCATTTTGCTGCTGTGCCACCCTAAGGCATGGCATGGCTGAGCTATTTCCAGAGTAACCAAGAGCTGTAAACTAAGAACAAACCTTGGTATTGGCTTGGGGCTAGTCTGGGGAGAACTAAGCCAGGCTTCCTCAACCTCGGCCCTCCAGATGTTTTTGGCCTACAACTCCCATAATCCCTAGCTAGCAGGACCAGTGGTCAGGGATGCTGGGAATTGTAGTCTCAAAACATCTGGAGGGCCTAGGTTGAGGAAGCCTGAACTAAGCCATGAACCCAGGTTCAAACAACACACGAAACCGTGTGTTGGGAGGAGTAAAGCATTTGCAATCTCCTCAGGAGCTTGAGGCTCGTGTCTCTGTGCTAATCCATGAGCTGGTGCATGTAAACCAGACCATTGTGTGATCATCTTCTAGAGTGACTTGTTTGTTTTATTCCAAAGTCCCATGATCAAAGTCCACGTGGCCTTTATGGCGCCTCAGGGACTAGACAACTCTTACAATGCTTTTGGATGTAGATTGCTTGCCTTAAAGTTCTTATAATTTGCATACATTTGCAATGAGGGTTGTTTTTTTTTTAATATAAAGCATCTTAAACCATTTCTCTGTTTTTTTCTCATTGGCATGAGCTATGCAAGAAAAGAAGGAGTGGCATTTCATGCTCCTGTGGGCGCATATTCGTACACCGACAAAAATCCGCCTCGATAGGTGGTTGGTGGCGCTGCAGAGATTGTAGACAAAATGGGTGGGCCACAGGGAGGGTAGCTAATCAGTTGTGCAGGTGGTTCAGGTATCTGCTTTTCACACAGATAATTAATGTGTACAAGTAGCTGCTAATTGCACATTTCAGGAATGATTTATGACAGAGCGGAGGGGAAAGAAGAACACAATCTAATTTCATTCGGAACCTCTGCCATTCATACAATGGTATCAGCACAGCTGTGAGTTGGGACATGATTAATGAACAGGGAGTAAACACACAGGCTCTATAAGGAGAGCTATTTTTGATGGCATGCTTGTCAAAACCGAAAGTGGCATTTACAGCAATGGATCGGTAGCACTATAGGTTCATTTGCACGTCGGACTCGATGCTGGTCTTGGTTCTCGGATGAAGATTATTATTTTTTTATGCCCATCAGGATAGCTCCTGTTTTGAAATATAGACTACTAGTATTGTTCTTTTATGAAGAGGGTGTTTGTTTTTTGGCTTCGGAGCACAATGTTAAGCTACACCCTTCCTTTCTTTGTGGCAGTCTGCAGGGGGGAAAACTTTGTCCAGGGGGTTCATATGCTTCTTTTGGTACATTAAAGCTGGCTTAATATCTGTCTCTAGTATTGTGTCTTCACTGCTGCTGCCTAGGAACACAACTCTATAAATAATCATGTGTTGTATCAAGCGATACATAAATAATATTGTGACTGCCTCAGAACAGCTGAATAGGAATACTGCTTGCTTTTGTGGTCAAATGGGGCTGTTCTGCATAGCCTTGTGGTTTGGTTTTATTTTGCAGGTAAATTTTAAGATGACAGTTTGGGTTCTTGTTTTTATGTTTTTATCATAACTTCTTTTCTAGGCAGAAGAGTACAGCAGCTAATATTACCACCATATGAGCATATTTTGTTGAGTGGTTAGCATCTTAATTTGCTATATATTAATATTCTGAAAAGCTAATTAGTTTTACCTCCAAAAAAGTAAAATTAGTGCTTCTTTAACAATGAGCTAATCTTTGAAAGGAGCAAATTCCCCCATGGTGGGCCCCTAGTATAATACCAAAGTTGAACACTTTCTGAGCATTCACAAGAAATTCATATTGTGTGTTTTTAATGCTCATTGCTGTTTCTTTTTCTCAGAATAATAATAATAATAATAATAATAATAATAATAATAATAATAATAATAATAGACCTGTTCACAATACTTTTAATCCAGCATCATGTTTTCCTTTCTTCATTTATTTTGTTTTGAAATTTACATTTTTCATGACAATTCCCCAAATTAGTGTACAATAAAATAATAAAATCACAAAACAGCATCATAAAGCAAAACATTAACAATAGCTTGAAACCTATCGCGGTGTAAGTATTGCAGCTTAAAATGTAGTCAACAATTACCTTTTTTGAAGAAAACAAGGGTTTATTTGTTTACTTGTTTTAATTCTGGTTTCTTTTTTCCCCCATTAGCTTTTGGAATTTGACAAAGAGCTGTCAGTCTTTAAAGACAAATTATATGAACTGGACATTTCGTTTCCTCCCAGGTAAGATATGTATGCAAGTGGTTTATTTAATTAACATCCTAACTCTAAGCACACTTTGGAAATCTGGTAAGTGAGAACTAGAATGCCATTCATTGTAAAGTTTGTGTTGTTGGGAATGCAAAAGAAACTGTATCCAGTCCTGTAGTTTCAGTTTTCTCTGGATTAAGGCCAGAATGTTTTATATGGATACTGTTAATCGTCTAAAAGTCTTACAGCTCTCCTTTCTTTAAATTTGCTTACCAGCATGGATTTTCTCATGTTTATGTTCAACTGTTATAGAACTACAGGCATGTGATTTTCCCCGAAATAAAGGTTTCTGCTATGATACCTACCTAAAGGGGGCAAAAAAATCCTATATTGCACCAATCTTGAAGTGTGAACTGTGGAACTCTTGCAATGAAGTGAAAGTGTTTGGGGTAATTACTCTTGTCTAATGAGAATTCAGAGCCAATTGCACATTAATAGAGGATTTAATGTTAGGATTATCATTTTACTTCAGTTTTAGTTTAAGTAGTAATAGGCTGGTAGTTCTTTAAGATTATAAAAGTAACAATGTACCCTTAAACACCTTGTGTTGAATATATCTCTGCCTATCAACATCCCCCCCCCCCCTTCCAAATTTTTCCTAACTTCCAAATAGAGATTTTATCTGTAACTTGTTTTTGGAGAACAGCTAACTCAATTTCCGTATAATAGATATTTTTGCAAGAGAACTTAGGCAATCCATTATTTGTATGAATGACAGGCTTATATTTTTAAGTGTTTTCTGTTACACGGTTGTTGTTGTTTTTAAAAATGATGTTCATTGTGGAGTAGTCAAAAACATAGGATTCATGTGCTGGTGCACACAAGAAACCATCTCTAAAGGCGTTAAGAGTGGTTATAATCATTAGTCAGCTAAGGGAAGCAACAAAAAGAAAGTTATCGCATTATGCTGATGAATTGTTATTAATAGCTCAAAGCATTTCAGCCCAAATGTGTTATTTCGGGGCCTTTGTATAAGAGAAGATGTATGCCAAATAGCATTAGCTCTCATTGTATATTTAGGTGTATACTATCTACATAAAAGAGGACTTTGCTTTTCCTAAAGAACAGGTTTGATATTTCTTAAGTTAGCATGGCCTAACTTCCAGTAGTGAAAATGTGCACCTTAATAAATTTCACAAGGCTGTTTTCCATTTAATAAGCTCAGTATTCATATACCCGTATGAAACCCTTATACTTTTCACACTCGTGATATGAGAAAGGCCTCTTCACTGGGCTTCTGCCCTCCACACACTGGATCTCCTGCCAGCCTCTCTCACGCAAAGCATAAACTTGTAGATGCACTCTCTGCTTCACGTATGTCAAGGCTCTGATTCTTCTGCTCCTTCCCAGACCCCTGGTCCTTGTGATTTCCCCACCTCCACTTGCCCTGTATTAGCACCAAGCTAGGATTCTTGCCGCTCTGCGTGCCTTCAACCCTCCATTCTTCCCCTATGTTAGGGGCCCATTACTCGGTCCCTACCATACCAATCCCCAACATACACACACACCACTGCCAAGATTGGAGGCAGTAATGCTTCTGAATGCAGTTGCTGGAAACCTCAGGGGGGGACAGTGGTCTTGTGCTTGAGTCTCACTGGTGGGTTACCCACAGGTATCTGGTTGGCCACTGTGAGAGCAGTATGATGGACTAGATGAGTCATTGGTCTGATCCAGCAGCCTCTTCCTATGTCCTTCCTTAGTTCTCATCATCTGCTTGTGGTGAAAAGGCACCCATAGAAATATCATTAAGAATAATGAAGAAATGAAGTTGGAAGAAAGCAGGTACATGTTTTATCTCAAGAGACAAAAACAAATACCTGCTGTTTAGAAATAATACCGACTGGGGGATTTGCACCTTATTTTGTTTTGTTTAAAGCTTCCCAATAGGAGAAGATAAAAAAAAGTAAAGGACCCCTGGACAGTGAAGTCCAGTCAAGCTTGACTGTGGGGTGCGATACTCATCTCGCTTCAGGCCGAGGGAGCTGGCATTTGTCCGCAGAAAGCTTTCCGGGTCATGTGGCCAGCATGACTTAACTGCACCATGTGCAACGGGACATGGTGGCAAGTGCCAGAGCACACAGAAACACCATTTATCTTCCCACCACAGTGGTACCTATTTATCTACTCGTGCTGGTATGCTTTCGAACTGCTAGGTTGGCAGAAGCGGGGACAGAGCAACAGGAGTTCACTCCACACCAGGGATTCGAACTGCCAACCTTCCGATCGGCAAGCCCAAGAGGCTCAGTGCTTTAGACCACAGCGCCACCCACTCCCTTGCAAATAGGAGAAGACTCGCTCATCAGATGCAGACTCCACTCCAGAGTTTGGGGGAGTTGAGAGGAAAAGTTGCATTAATCCTTTTTCTAAACAACAAGAAATAAAAGCAGAAACATAGAAATGGTAAATAGGTGGGAGGGTGTGGGAGGGTGTTTTGATGAGGACCACATTGAATGGACACTGCAAAAAGCTTGGGTGCATAGTTCAGAATAATCCGTCATGTAGAAGCATCTTTGTCACCATAAGCTTTTTTGGAATTGAAGGCAAGAGTGTGCAGAGTTTGTTCACATTATGGGGGTGAGAGGGCTCTGTCCAAACTATATAACAAGGAATAAATCACGAACAGGGGACAGTCCATAAAACAGTGATTACGTAACAAAGTGTAGCGAGAGAATCAAGTGTGCCAAGTACATTTTGGGATGCAAAGGAAGGCGAGTGCCCTGTAAGTTCACGGAAGAGCCACCATGTTCTAAGGCAGGGGTCAGCAACCTTTTTCAGCCGTGGGCCGGTTCACCGTCCCTCAGACCATGTGGTGGGCCGGACTATATTTTTTGAGGGGAAATGAACGAATTCCTATGCCCCACAAATAACCCAGAGATGCATTTTAAATAAAAGCACACATTCTACTCATGTAAAAACACCAGGCTGGCCCCACAAATAACCCAGAGGTGCATTTTAAATAAAAGGACACATTCTACTCATGTAAAAACACACTGGTTCCCGGACCATCCGCAGGCCGGATTGAGAAGGCGATTGGGCCGCATCCGACCCCCAAGCCTTAGGTTGCCTATCCCTGTTCTAAGGGCTTTCCTTTACTGGGCAGAAGAAAGAAATGTGACTGAAATCCATTTCTTACGTAAGGCAAATGTGCACAATGTATTAAGACTGCAGTTGTCATGAGTCCTGAGACGTCGCCAGGCTCAGGCATAGAGTACCAGACTGAGATGGATAAGGAGGGGGAACTGGAGGATGGCATGAGGTGGGTTAAGTCAGGGGAACAGAGGCTGAAAGATGTCAGTAATTCCCTCCCCCAAGATACAGCTGCTCTGGATGAGGAAGCTCTCGTCCTTCCTCTCAGATAAGAGCCTCTGTTGTGGTGGTCTGAGCAGGAATCGCGACAGCAATCTTAACCCCACTTACCTGGAAATATGACCCATCGAATTCAATGGGCTTCAAAGCAATGGGTATTTTGGTTCCTTGTCAGTCTACATCCTTTTGCCAGCTAAGTAAATGAAATACTAAACTGAAAAGAGAATGTGTCAATGACTGAGTTGCTTCTTAACACATTGTAATCACCTCCGTTGGCCATTAAAGATGGATAAAGTATGGTTTCAGCAGCAAACGGGTTTGCCTTATTAACTATGGAAGGGGCATTATTTATTTGAAACATTTGTAAGGCACTTGTAAATATGCTCAAAGCAGCTGACAAAATGATCGCAGGTATATAAACCAACAGAGCGAAAGAGGTGAATGCTTGGATAATTCTCAGTCACCCCATCCAGAAATGGTAGTGCTCTTAAATTTCTTTGCGGCAGAAAATGTACCCTGAAGAAAGTTGCATTCTCCCTGACTTGCGTTTTGGTTTCAAGAATGCGATACAAGCTGTAAATTCATATCACTTACCCTCAAGAAGTCATCCGTCAGGGCAGGCGTGACAGCTTTGAACACTGCACACCCTCGTGATGAATTTGGCTTTCCCATGTTAGTGGTGGTCCTGGAGCCAGAGAGCCATGACACTGCTGTGATGAAGTGCCAGTGGTCTGACAAGAAGAGTCAAGATGACTTGTTTAGGTACAGGAGGCAGTAAATACGATGGGACCTGAATAAAAAAAGACGATGGCATGCCTAGACTTTTGGCAAGCAATGGGAGAGGGAAGTAGAGTAGTGTTTTGAGAAGGTTTGGGGTGTTTCCCCCTCCCCAAAACTAATTCATAAAAACCAACTTGCAATTTTTCTTCGTCGTTTTCTTGGTTTGGGAGCTGCCGTTTAGGATTCAAGTTTTATATGTTGTTTAAGGCAATTTAAAGAAGGTCTTTTTACTATAATCCTTCAAATGCAATAAGCACAATCGTAGCACTTTTAAAACCTGCTGGTTTTGATAGCAGGCTTTAGCACATGCTTAGCTTTTCCCCAGCAAAGTCAACAGTGTTTTAAGGCTACAGTCCTCTAGACACTTCGCTCAGAGTAAGTCCCGTTGAGCACAATAGGGCTTACTTTTGAGTAGACATGTATACAACTGCAATGAAAATTTGGCTCAATTGCTGCATATGCAGCATTTCAAAGTTTAAAATATGTTAGAACTTCCCCAGGGGCCCTTTGAAGGCCAAAAGGTGGTGTGCAAATTATTTTTTATAAAATATGTATATTATTTCCCAAAACTAGCAGAATGACCAACACCACAAAAATCAGGGCAGAAAGGGAGTCTGTGTTTTTCAGGTACTAATATAGGAGCTCATGATACAGGTCTGCACAGAGCAACGGCAGAGTTAATCTGTTTTCCTATTTCTGCTTAGAATCTTCACTATGCTTACAAGAAAAAATTCTGTACTCATGTGCAGCAGTCTTGCTCTGATTTTGAAAACAGCTGCCACCCCCTGTAAATCCCCTGAAAACAGTGTCCATAACTACAGTATATATGTTGTGCTTCCCAGTAGTAATATTAATTATTACATATTTGTACTGGTTTGTTTTTCCTGTGAATCCTAAAGTGATGTTTTTGTTATACTGTGCTTTCTTTCTTGTTCTGTTGATTGCTGAAATAGTTACTGACATCTTTAACCCTTCTTAGCAATGAAAAAACTTTAGTCAAGAATCATTATCTAACAGGAAGCAGAAATTAAGTACGTTTCTAGATGTCTGTTCTTATTGAACATTGCATTTGAATACTAGGATTCATTTGGGGTTGGGATAGAATTGCAGGTCCCTAGGCCTGCATGTAAGAAATACATTTTTTAAAGTTTTCTTCTGTTTCTAGCTCTCAGGAGGAAAAAGGGGTTGTATTATTATTATTATTATTATTATTATTATTATTAGTTATTGTTATTCTTCCTGGAGAATTTAAAAGTGAAGCACATTATAAACTGTATTGTAATCAATGACCATCAAAAGCTCTTAACTTCAGGCTCTATCCATTCTTACTGCTGTGGTCCATATTCCAGAGATGTTGTACAAAGTGCTCACTTTTTTTAGGTTTGGGAGACATAATTTGAAAAAAGTTATAGCTTCATGGGGGGGGGGGAACCACAACAAAAAGTCAGTTCTTGTCTTTTAATTTTTAGTTATCATTGAAACCATGCTTTTTAGGCTAACCACAATGTTCATCTTTTTTCGTGTGTTTTTTTTTACTTTCTAACAGTAATTTGGAAATTATATGTAATTTGTAGCTGTCTCATCAACAGCTCTTAAGGCAAAACCTCTGGTCATTAATACACAATCAAGTAATTAAATTAACACATGAAGTAAGCCCTGTGCTAGTGGCCGTTAACATCCACTTTTGCATCAGGAAAACCATCAAAATAGTATCTGAACTTTCCAGCATGTTGCTGTTTGATCGCAAGAAGATATACTGTTGGTTGGAGACTCTGCAACTGCTTAGTGCTATGTGGATCAAGATTAGCATCTACCTAAGGATTCTTCACATCCAGCGCAGATGTTATTCTGTTCCTGGATCATTTGAACCTTGGTTTTCACTCCCAAAATTGGAGCACAAGTTGAGAAAAGTTTCTCAAATGAAATTGCATCTTTCTTAAAGGTTGCCAATGCACTTAAATAAGATATAGAAGGAAAGAGAAAGCCATCGTTGTTAAGGTATATGTATGTTCTAATCAATTGTGTTATATTTAATTTGATTTATGTACATTCAAAATTGAAGTTCAGGGTCACTTGTGGAAATTGCCCTTATTTGAGGATGCAACAAGAGGATTTACAACCCCCAAAGCTCTAGCCTTTCCGCTCATGTCGTACATGAATTTGCCATCTTTCTGGCAAGTCCTTCCACAGTTACACATTATTTTGAGACTTCGCTGGGATCTCTAGACTCTGCTTCTTCATTTTTTGTTCAGTTTTTTTAATGGAAACTTTTCAACATATAATACAATAAGAGCCAAACAAATATAAATAAACATATAAAAAGGAGAAAACAAAACAAACACACTAAAGAAAGACAACAGAGAGGAAAAGTGGAAGAAAGCCTCTATCGGAGGTGCGTCTTAACCCTTGTGCCACACAAAAGTTGGTCACCCTCCCAGCTCTCACCTGGTAGATTCTACTTCTTCATAAAGAAATGAGAGACTACATAGCAAGGCAAACAGAGCTGAACAGACCTCCTAGTGCTGCACTTGCTCTCAAGGACAATGGTTTTAAATGGTTTCTGCAGAGAGGACTCCTGGTCACATTCTCAGGCAGAACTGAGTTGAGAAGGGCACACAGGAGATGTCTATTGAGCATCTATTGATTAACCCACATGAACTGAGAGTGAAGCTTAGCATGCCCCCAGTATTCTCCCATGGCCATATTTTCGCTGTTATCTTAATGGTGAAAATATGTGATGTGATGTTAATTACTGGATGTTGTCTACTGGAGCCATGTGTATGTTTCTGACCTTCAAGAGGTACTTAACCACCTGTGTGGATGATATTTTCTCTTTTTCGATGGCCTGCTTCACACATAACACTAACTATGCTATGGTTTTCTTAACTCATGATTTTATTAACAAAGCAAATGTTAACCGCGATTGGTCCCACAGACATTCAAACAAGGTTTTTCCAAGATTTGGCATGTTTTCTAGTTACTCATGACTTTATAGCTTGGTAAACTTCTTGGTTGGGGTGGGCAACCATGGTTAAGGGTGAGTTCTGGGTTTGCACGTAACACTATAATCCATAGTTAAAGCAAAGCAAGTTTCATAAACCAATGGCAGACCATGGTTTAAGATCATGGTTTGTTGGCAGTAAACAAACTATAGTTAAGCTGCTGGGCAGTTAAGCCATGGTTTTAAAAACCATGGCTTAATAAAGCATGGCTTAGCAGTATATGCAAACCAAGCCACTAAGAGTTGGCATTAACTGACAGAGAAGATAGATGTGTTTATTAGCCAAGTCCTGTCTCCGCCCCAATTGAATGCCTGCCGGCACAAGGACCAGCACAGCCCACTTCTGATTTATTGGTGAGCACTGACACCCGAAAAGTCATCCCTCTGGTGGACCTCTGAGGAGGGGTTGGGGAGGTCTTTTATATAGCAAATGGTGAGGCCTGTTCATTTTAAACACACTCTTGTTTTCTGCTGTACTAGCGGCGAGAAACTGACTCTAATTCTTTTCAGCGCTGTAGGTTCTGTCAGTCACCTGACACCCTGACATTAAACAAACAGCAAGCTCAGGGTAAGCTGAAAATAGGTCTTTGGTAGACTGTAATCACTATGGAAAGGTGGTAGGTGTGAAAAACGAAATAAGGACATTTTGGTTCGCCATGATACAGGTGGGCAATTGTTAACTTTATCACCTCTCTCTATTAATTATTATAATTATTCTTGTAGCTGTTGTATGGCAGAGATAGGAGCTGACTTGCCAGGGGTTCACACCCAGCTACAAGGTTTGCTTTCAGATAAGTGTGCATGCACAGTAATCTCGTGTATTAATCATTCTCTTAAAAGTGACCTGTTCTTGTTTGTCATTGCATTAGGCTGTCATGTAATTTACTGGTTGGACATATGTTCGTGTCTTAGATATCTTCTCTTCTCTTTGTGAATTCCACATAAACCCCTTCCTTCAGCAGACACCCCCACCCCCCTCACCCCCACCCAACGCTGACAATTTCTTTGCTTTGACACATCTAAGCAAGAATGACAGGTCAAATCTCATTCATAGCTGTGGCATTTTTCGTCTGGATTTTCTGCTAGCTTCCTAGCAGAAGTATATTCTGTAGACCTATTTTGTAGAGAGAACTGGCTTATTTTCCTATTGTCCCCTCCTTCCAAAGAATTTGGGCTTTATTCCGTCACATTTCTTCTTTTCTCTGCACTGCACTGAGCAGCATAAAGCAAGGTCATTCTGAAATACGGCAGTGTCCTTTCTTTCCTGATTGGGGGGGGGGGAGAGACGGACGGACGGACACATTTGCCTTTCTCAGTAGCATTGTTCAGACATTCATCATGCAGAAGCACTCTTAACTGCACCCCCAAGGAAAATCAGGGTTCCAAAATGCACAGAGACCACCACAAGTACAGGATGCTTCCTTGCTGTAGACAAGTCATCCTTGAAGATGCAAAGACCAATGGGGAAGAAAGGGCAGATGTAGAGCACCTTGCCTGTTTATTTAAGGCCCATTATGAGTGTCTGAATAGGGCTATCGTAACCTGGGTGCTGTAGTTAGTCTCCGCGTGTTACCGGTGATAGCATGAGGTTATTAAACAACTGCTGTTTTATTTTCTTCTCCTTGGTTTCTCTGTGTGGAAACTTCCCCTGTCAGCACTGTCAGAGTCCAGGTTTTGCAAGAACTCTCTCACTGTAGGAGGAAATCTTACAATAACTCCAGATGCAATGGTGGAGAGGTTTTTAAAAAAATGGCTATGATGAACAGCCAAGGAATGGTTAAGTTGACTTGTAGAGTGGCTCTATCCATTTTTGCCACAATATTAGATTAGTAAAGTGCTTATTTCTAGCATAAAAGGGTTAAGTAAACCTAATTTTCTGTGTTGGTACGCTTAGAACAGGACTGGAGAATCTGTAGCGCTTTGGATGCTGTGGACTACAACTCCCATCATCCACAGCCAGCGTAGCCAGTGGTCAGAGATGATGGGAGTTGTAGGCCAGCAACATTTGTGGACCCAAAGTTGAAGATATTGCCATACTAATTTCTGTTATTCCTGTCTAAGCAGGCTAAATATACTATAGTTGGTATTTATTGTTCCAACCTTTATGGCCATTACAACTAACTAAACATGCCCTCAGAGGATCCAGGAAAGGCATTATTGACATTAACATTAATTGAGGTTGACACCGTCACCCAGGCAATTCATGAGTCTGTGGTGTGGATATGAGCAGATTTTATGTACCAAGAAGAGGGTAAAGGCCCGCCATCTCGCAGCAAAAAGGAAGTTCTTAGTCATCTTTTCCCTAAATGGAAACATTCCATTGCATCCATATTACTAGTAATAACTAATGCAGCAAGAGGCAATTGTGCAGGCTCACTGCAACATAACAAATGGTCTATACAGGCCTATAAAAACGACTACTGTACTTGGAATAATTCTACCTTGTTGTTGTTGTTTTCGTATGTAACCCTATGTGAAACAATGATTCGGGACCTATTTATCCTCCTTACCCTTTGCTGCCAAATTGCCTGGCTGACACACACATACACACCTCTTTTATTGTGACCTTTGACTCTGATTGTTAGCTTGGTCACCATGGTGGTGTTCTACTATTTGCAAGCGGCAGCTGTTTAACTCATTGTACTTTAACTCTTATGTTTGCAAGCCTTGTTTGCCCTCCTGATTTTGCTCAAATGAAATACACATCGTGGCCAGTTAGCTAACAGGGGATCAGAAATATTAGCATTTTGGTCAGTGCAGATTGGTCAATTTAATTCCAACAGAAGTGTATCTTACAGCTTGACCTGATGCAAAGGATGAGCACATGATGAAGGCTCATTAATTATAGCCATTGCCTAAGAGAGATGTTTCAAATGAACTAAGCTGATTGCATCAACAGACTGTTTTGCTTTGGATTTTTTGCACTTGAGGCTCTGCAGATATAGTAATATTAATTAGTACTTTAATCCATGGGAAATATTTACTGGGTGTCTAGCTATGAACAGCTAGCTATGCTTATTCTTAAATGGCTCTTTTCCACATTTGCCGCACAATCCTATCAAATGACGTATTAACAAGCATCCTGGTTACCTTAAGACAAAATCAAGACCTCGCTTATGAAGAATGCATAGCATGTATACCCTGCATCCTGTCCATGGCAATCCATGATCCTAGGAAGATTAGAAGGTGACAGTATTACAGAATCCCTTTAGAATCTGCACACAAAAGTCTTCCCTTTTGTTTGGGGGGCAAGGGGTTGCACTAAACTAAAATAGATTATGACTTGGTTGCAGGCCAAGTTAGAAACCTATCGTTTCCTTCTGAAAGTAAGTTATCCACATGTAACTGGCCACAGGATTGTTGACAATAGGTGAAAGTCACCTTCCACTGAACTCAATAGCAAACCATCCCGTGATTTCAATGGAGGTACATTTCAGTCTTGGCCAAACTCCAAAGGTCTCTGATGTGCACAGAGTCCAAAAAGATTTGAAAAAATTGCAGAGAATGTAGCATCTCCTTTGAATCAGGGTGAATATCTCATTATTCTTTTTTTCCAGCTCCTCCAATTGTTTTGGAGTTAGCAATTTGGACTTCATTCATTTAATGCAATTCAAGCACAGCAGACAATTTGCTTATAGTCACAGAATCCTGGGTGCATGATGTGTGTCCATTATACCAGGCATTACATCAGATGTTGACCCTGCAAAAGTACTTCAAAGTGAAATCAGAATTCTTTTGGTACATCAAGTAAATAAAGCTTAAAATGTATCATCCCGTTTGATATACACCATTGGGATATACTACTGTATCTTCAAATTCCAAGTTACATAAATCTCCAGTAGTTTTTGTGGGATATATCATTCACTGAAGCAGTCAAATACAACATTTCCTGTTTCCTAGAGTGGACACACTGGGGAATGTTGCTCCAGACAGGGAGGACTTCCTGTCATACCTGTTCTGGAGCATCCTCCCCGTGTATGTGACCAGGTAGAGGGGCATGACCCTAGCAGACCCTGTAAAAGGGCTAGTCATGCAGCCATCTTCCTCTTTTTGCTCTTTTGGGGTTCTTTTGTTGCTCTTTTGCCATCTTCCTCTCTGAAGAGCAGTAGAATGCTGGATTTCAAAATTAGCATTTGACAGCACAATATGGACCTTCAAAGGTTCTGCAGTTTTTGTGCAAGACAACAATAAAGCCCAAGTCATTTGGCTTTTCTCAGAAAGTACCCTAATGGGAGTTGCCAAGTTGTGAAATGAACCTTTTGGTTAGGAAGCGGTTTTCTTTAATTGGGTGTCTTGTTTGTCCATGGTACCAAATGCTAGCATTCAGATATTTGCCTAGATTTGTTACAAACCTGGGCTCTTCCAGAATTCTTATTGCTTTGAACCTCTTGAAGTGGAACCAGATCATCTCATCACAGTAAACCATGGTTTGCCATGAATGCAGAGATCTCTCCCACTTTGCTCCTCACCTAGCAGAGTATCAAACCGCAACTCCTGGCTTAGCATTACTTCTAAACCTGAGGCCATGGTTTGTTTCTCTTCAGATAAACCACAATTGGTAAGCCAATAACAAACCTTGGCTTCATATCATGATTTACTTGCAGTGAATCCAACCACAGTCCCCAGTTCATATGTAACACTAGGCCAGAGATCATGGTCTGTTGCGCCCACTTGAAATGGGAGCCATGGTTTACCATGATGTGCAAAGGCAGCCAAGTGTTTGTTTTATACTGGAAGAAGTCTTTTATGTGTACACATATCTAAGATATATGTAGGAGGACCCTAGGGAGGATATGGGCATGATGGGGAGGGTGGGGAACTGACTTCCTCGTCCTGGCTGTCTCACAACCACTAAAATTTACTCTCTTGTAAGAGACCTTGTTCATTGCTTCCTTGGCTGTTATCAGCAAAACACAGAAACATAGGAATAAGTTTTATAGCAGATTGGACAATTTGTGAAAATACACTGGATGTACAGCTAGCCCAGTTTTAGCAGCTGCTCTCCAGGATCTCAGGCAAACCTCTTTCATATGTTAGAATTCCTGCTCCATGATTGGAGTCATGGGATTTTTGTCTGTCACATGACGGTGTGTGTTTTGACTCCACAGAGTGGAAAGTGATGGAGACAGGATGTTTGTGTTACTGTGTTCTGTGAAGTGGGACTATTGTCCTTTGTTCTTTTTCTCTTTGCTGTCTTGATACTAGAGAGAGGGGGAGCCATGTTGCAGTGCTCCGTGTGTGTTTATATGTAAATAAAGTAGATTAGCAAAAATGCTGAGTTGCTGAGGTCTGTTAGGCAACTGCGCAAACTCTGTGGATCCCTAAGTGTGCCGGTGTCGGTTGGCATTGGTCGCTGTGATGTTCAGGCTGAAGAAAGCTTTTGAAGCTCCCGAACAATCGACCAGGAGGGAGAGAACATGCCAGTCGGACATGTGTCTCTGCCAGGGTCCTACTCAAGTGTAGGCCGAGCTCCTGACATCATATCCCCTGCTATCTGGTCATTTTAACTGGAGATCTCAGGGGTTGAATCTGAGACCTTCATGCAAAGCAAGCGTTCTACCATGGACCCATGATCCCTCTTCCCTACTAGGGAACCACATAAAACTCACCATTTCCCAGTTACGAATTTTGGAGGGCAGCAATTTATCCAGAATACCCATGAGAAAACCATGGCTACCCTGGATGTGTCAGGACTGTTGCAAGTGTGCATCTTTGGAGACCAACAAGCCATGGAGCTAATCAGAATGGGTGTGGACAAGCTGCCAAGCCGTAGAGGTCCAGGACAGTGCCACAGAAATAGGAAGTCCAAAAACGCCTATGTAAACCATTGCTTTCAGCTTGTCAAAGTCAAGCATGGCTGTGTTTTTATTTCTTAAGTCTACTATTAATAATGGCCATAAGACTTCCGTGTGTGGTCAGAGCCGGTTGAAGTGCTGGGAGTCTCTGCTCTAAAGCAGTGCTCATTTAAGGAAATGTGAATAGCACTGGGTATATATACTGGATATATGTACATATAAACTGGTTTAGGCCTTCATGGTAGCTGTATGTGCTCAGCGTGAAGATTTAACGCTTGCAACCTCAGGGAGTTAATACTGTGAAAATTAAGGGGTGAACAATACAGAATATGATTGATTCGCACAACTTCTCTAATATAAAAGTAGTCTTTGTTATGTCAGGTTCATGCACAACTTAAAAGGAGAGCTACATTAATAGGTTGCCTGCAGAAGTCAGCCCTTAAATTGCAGACAAAGCTTCTGCTCGCAAGAATATTACATCATCAACGCCTCCCCTGGACACTCAGAAATAAGCTGTACTTCTGTATGGCAGTGAAGCAGCAAATTGAATTCTCATAATATGTTTTGAAAATGAGTCTTGTTAGGTTTGATGAGGTGGAAAAGGTACTGAGTTCACTGGTTTGTTCCAATACATTCAGTATACTTTAGCTGGCTGTTTGCCACGGCTAATCTTTTTAATGGCAGTGTAGCTTGTAAACCCATTTGGTGGAGAGCTATGCATCTCAGTTTCATAATATCACGCCAAGTAGGATGGTAAATAAGTTTCTCTTCAAGCATGAAAGGATTTTGTTTCAATCCCACAAATCTTATTTTAAAACCTTCATCTTGAAGACCTCTATAATCCCATTTTTCCCCCAATCTAGCAATAAGCAGAATAGATTTCAACTCTTAAAAATTACTTATCTATTTATTGTTCTGTTTTTCAAAATGCATCTTTCCAGTATTTTTACTTTTCACACAAATGTACTAAGCACGTGACTTAATAAATAACATCATTCCCTAAACAAACAAAAATAAGCCCAATCTCGTTGTACTGCTTATTTATTTAAAAGCACTTCTATTTGTTTATTTTAAAGTACTTCTATTTTGTTTAATCAACTTCCCAAGGTGGCTTTCAAAATAAAGTTTTAAAAATAAAACAATTCAACAAATTGCAATGCAATACAATTACAAACTGGGGGGGGGGGGAGAGAGATGCAATAAATTAGAAGTAAGCATGGAAAGAAAAAGCACCTGTATTTGTTTTTGTTACATAAATTTGCCTGGTAAAACTTGTGAGTTTTTGCTAACAGATGTTACATTTGAGTTTGGTGTTTTCCTGTCCCCACAGCTATCCGTACAGTGAAGATTGTAGCCAGGGAATGCAGTATATGAACACTAGATGCCCAGCTTGGTGTGACAGGATCCTAATGTCACATTCTGCCAAAGAGCTGATTCTAAAGGTAAGCGATGACTTGAAAGTGTAGGACTCTTTTGATCAGGGGTCAGCAAGGTTTGTCTTGCGGGCAGCTCAGTTCGGGGGGGGGGCTCGGGGGCTGGTCAAACGACCTCCGCAGGCCGCTTCCATGGGCCTTAGGTTGCTGACCCCTGCTTTTGACTATTGAAAAGTGCCTCGAACCTGCTAGAAAATATGGTGGCATATGGTTTCATTTTTGAACAAGTTTCCAGCCCTCATTTTTGGAGATCAGGATCTATTATTGAAAGCTCAGAACAACTGGGCGTTCAGTGAAAATCCCACTGTGCAAGTGGAACAGCAGCATTGGATATACAAGCTTACGCTCCTTGGATTCTCAGCCATCCTTAGCAAAAATCCAATGATTATCAGATACTGATGTACTAATCATTTCACCTACCTTGTATGCTCCATCCAGAACTTTTCAAGATAGCTTACAAAAGTCACTTCCATTGGGCTGTTAGTTGTTTGCTAAGCATTTGGCTCCTTATTCCAAGGTTATTTGCCACAGGATCTGTGGCAAGTCACCATGTTTAGTTAGGGGGTCAAGCTGTGTCTAAGGATGTGGACAGAACCACAGAACGCAAACGCTGGGATTGTGCTCCGGGGGGTGGGGGTGGGATGACCCAAGATTTTTAAAAAGATAGAGAGTAGGGCGTGCTCCTCCGCCCTACCTGCTTTTAAATCTTTTTGTCATTTAGGACGTTCTTAACTTATCTTGGGTTAGCCAGGTCTCCTTATCTGAATCCATTCATGGTGCACACTCTATATAATTCCACATCAGTGCAATCCAATGTACATAGCACTCCCACATATTATCCAAATGTTTTGAACGTCCCCTAGGCTATTCAAACAAATGAGGTTGCACTGCATTCTAATGAATTGGGACTTCCAGGAAATTTCCTTTATTTCACCGTCCCATTCATGGGCCTGATTTGACAAGACTAGGAGCACAGCCCAGATGCCCTCCCATTATTCTTTTCTGGGCACATCTCCTCCATCCTCGCTCCCGCTGTAAACACATGAAGGCATATCCTTGGGAACCTGGCCGAACTATACACAACGGCCAGCTAACAAGACGGGGAGCAATTATGCTTACCCAATCTTAGGTTCCCGATTATGGCACTTCCTCCCATTGGTGATATGTTTTCCCCACTCAGTAACAGGCTAAAAGTTTATAAGAATTTATGCATGGCATGGAAAAAAGGGGATGGGAAAGTTTTTCTCCCTCTCTCATAACACTAATCTCATAGACATCCAATGGGGTGAATGTTGGAAGATTCAGGGCAGATAAAAGGAAGTACTTATTCACATAGTTAAACTATGGAACTCACTTCCGCTATATAAGAGGATTAGACAAATTCATGGAGAACGATATCAAACAATGACTAGCCATGATGGCTATGTTTCACCTCCAGTGTCAGACGCGGGAAACAGTCCCCGACAACTGGCCCTCCAACCTGCTTAAACGCTTCCAGTGAAGGAGAACCCATCACTTTCCTATGTAGCCCATCCCATGGTTTAACAGCTCTTAAAATCAGAAAGTTCTTCCAAATGCTTAATCAGAATCTCCTTTCTTGTCATTTGAATCCACTGGTTCGGGTATGGGACGGCAGGAATCAAGCTTGCTCCATCTTCTGTGTGACATTCCTTCAGATATTTGAAGTTGGCTGTCGTATCAACTCTTAATCTTCTCCAAGCTAAAAAATCTCCTGCTCCCTCAACCATTCCTCATAAGGCTTGCTTTCCAGACCCTTTGTCATCTTGGCCGCCCTCCTCTTCACATGTTCCAGCTTGCCAATAGCCTTCTTAAATCGTAGTGGCCAGAACTGAACACAGTACTCCCAAATGTGGTCTGACCAAGGCAGAATACAGTGGTACTATGTCCTCCCTTATCTCAACAGTATACTTCCATTGATACAACCTAGAATTGCATTAGCTTTTTTTTTGCTGCTGCTGCATCATACTGTTGACTCTCACAGTTAAAGACGTATGTTTTTCCAGCTGGCCTTTGTAGACTAAAGAGATGGTTGGCTGTCACTGTGATTTCTATATTGCTAGTATTTTGTACTGGAACGGTGAGTTAGATAGTTCTATTATGTTTTTTATTCTTTGGATACCCCCCCCCCCCTGAGAACAATGGTTGGACGAAGACCTTAAAAATATAATAAATAATAACTTAAACTTTGGAATCAAACCCCACCCATGTCACTCACTGTGCAGCTTCGGGTGTCACCTCCAGCCTAAATTCTCCCATCTGTAGAGTGAGAACAACGGTGGCCTATCTTGTTGGACCACTAAGCAAAATAAATATTGTGAATTAAAACATGTGCTGAAAATAAAATAATACATTTTTCAGTGGAAGCATATGCAGGATTGTTTCTCCCAATCCACTGACCAAGCATTTAGAAGACACCAGTACTCTAAAAGCTACATTTATTTAACAGCTGAGAACTCCCAAGATATGCTATGTGATATCTGCAGATTAATGTGGCAGCCATGAGTCACAAAGGTGCTGTGGCTCTCCTGTGTAGCTACAGCTGGTAGTTTAACCCAGCAACACAAATCTGGGGGGGGGGGGGGTTTCGACTGGCAGCTAATTTTGCAAAGTCAGATTAAGTACGGTGGAAACCTTACTCTGGTGCTGCTTCAGTGCCTTCAAAATGCCTGCAGGCAAGGCAGAAATTTTAACTCTTCCGGAGGCGGCGCGAAACTGTAATGGCGGTCCTCTTCTAGTCTGAAGAGGGGCTCCGCAGGAAAGGGTCGTTTCGCTGCGGCACAGCGACGACCCATCAAGAAAAACCACGAGCAGAGTGAGCTCGTGGCCGTGGGACTCGGCGGGCACCTGGAGCGACCCCGAAATCGCGAAAGGAACCCCGTAAGGGGCTCCGGAGTGAAAGAGGGGTAGCGGTGCTGTGAGTTCATCGCTCTTTCTGCGGGAGTGAAGCCGCGCAGCTGTTGCAGATGAGCGCCGACCTTTCTTCCTTTAAAGATTCGACTGAAACAACAAACCCGTGAGTAAGGACGTTAAATTCGGCAGTAAATTCTTGAAAAAAATTTTGGCTGTAACCGGGAGACGTTAAAAAGGAAGTCCGCCTCCCGGAGCTGCTTACAAGATCAAAGCAAGGGATCAGAGAAGCGAAAAGCGGCTGAAAAGGGATGTTTTAAAGAGGGACTTTCATGCACTTTCAGAAGTGACTGTTAACGAGAAAAGATAGACTTATTTGTGAGCAATTTTTTAAAAGGAAAATTGGAGCGATCCTCCCCAGTAAGATCATTCAAAGCTAAATTCCAAATCGTCGGGCTGCTGGAGGGGAAACTGTTTAACTGCGGAACTGTTACAAATTGTTACAAACTTTTACAGACGTATGGATACCCTTGAGCTTTTGAGCTTTAACAAGCTGGACTGGATACAAATTGTAGGCACCTTTTTGAAACTTTGTTAAAAGTTTAAAGTACTCTGCAGGACTTGTTTATTACCATTTGGGACTATTGCATTTCTGTTTTTTAACATACAGGGGACTTTAATGGCGGAAAAGTTGCCTTCTTCTTTTTGAAACTTTGGTGGTACTCCCCCTAGAGGATTTTGGGAATATAAGGCCTGGGAACAGCTTTTTATGTTTACTCTCTCTCACTGGATTGTTTTAAATTGGATCTGTCTTTCCCATGGGACAATAACAATTTGACCTTGAACATTGACTGATGAGTGGTACAGGAAAGACAAGAGCAGCCAAAGCCAAGGAAGCTAAGGAGAAGGAAAAGGAAAAAAAGCAGGCACAGCTTGTACAAACAACTTTGACTCAGGGACGCAGATCATCAGTTCCAGCTGTGCTGGGCGTACAAAAGGCAGAAGCCGAAAAGTCTAAAATTCCAGCAGAGGAAGATATGGCAGCAGGAGCATCTGAGGGAGTTCTGAAACAAATCTTGGAGCAGTTGGCAGCTTTAAATCAAAAGGTTGACAACCAATCATCAAAAATTGACCAAGCTACATCTTCGATCCAGAAATTGACAGATCAGGTTTCCCAGCATACACAAGCAATTGAAAAATTGCAAGGAGCTACACAAGAAAACCGTAATTTGGCTGGGGAAGCTGTTCAAATTGCAACGGCAGCTAGAAAAGAGGTCGAGGAAGTTAGAGGTGAAGTTAAACCTTTGCATAAACAAATTGGTGAACAACAAGCCTACCTCTCGATGGTGGAATTGAAAAATCGTGAGAATAACCTCAGATTAAGAGCAATCCCAGAAATTGAACAAGAAGATTTAATTGGATTTTTGACAACAGAATTTTCAAAATTCTGGGGCATTAAGGAAGAAACTGACTTTAAAATAGTGTCAGCTTTTCGGCTGGGAAGATTGGTAAGGAAGGACAGACCCAGAGATTGTTTGATAATTTTGAGATCAAGGGAAGAGAGAGACAAAATATTAGGCCTACATTTCGCAAATACATTGGTGATACAAGATAAAAGGGTGGAAATTTACCGAGACATCCCAAAACAGTTATTGGACTTGAGAACCACTTATTCAGAACTGGCAAGACTGCTGAGAATCAACACAATTCGTTATAGGTGGGAGTTTCCACAAGGGTTATCATTTACTTATAAGCAGAAGAAGGTAAAGATAAAAACACCAGAGGATTTACAAAAGTTCCTGCACGATCACGGTGAAGATCTCCAAAAAGAAGCAGCAGCACTTTGTCCTCTACCACAAGCTGGGATTCCGCCTGGAGGCGGAGCAGGCCCTACACCCTCGGGACCAGAAGATACACCACTCTAGGTGTAACAAAACAGTACAGGATGTCTCTGCAGCTACTTAGTTGGAATATAAATGGCGGAAATTCTCCGGAAAAAAGAAGGAAAATATTTCACATATTGAAGAAAGAACAATTGGACATTATTTGTTTACAAGAAACCCATGTGACCAGGCTTCACAGAAAAGTCTTAGTTAACAAAAGACTAGGCCAAGAATTTATTTCATCAGACAAGGTTAAGAAAAGAGGCGTGGTGATATATGCCAAGGAGAGCCTGGCACCAAAATTTGTATTTAAAGATGAGCAAGGAAGAATCTTGGCGATTGAAATTCAGACACAAGGAGAAAAAATTTTGATATTAGGAATATATGCGCCAAATGACGGGAAATCAGAATTTTTTAAGAAGCTGCATGAGACCATGTTGGACTATATGGACTACAACAACATCATAATGATGGGAGACATGAATGGAGTGGTATCTACACATATGGATAAGTCTCAAAATCAAAACTTAACATCAGATGGCAGACTGCCTAAAACTTTCTTTGAACTGATTGACAATTTGGATCTGATTGATATATGGAGGACAAAAGACCCCCTAGGTAAAGAAGGAACTTTCTTCTCTGAGGCCCACCTGTCATGGACAAGGATCGACCAAATCTGGACATCTAGAGGGCTGGCACCCAAGACTAGAAAGGTGGAAATCTGCCCAAAAACATGCTCCGACCACAATGCTTTGAAACTAGAACTTAGACTTACCCAAACCGGTTCCTTCAGATGGAGAATGAATGACACCTTATTAAGAGATCAAGAGATTGTGAAAAAGGCCCAAAAAACGTTAAAGGACTATTTTGAAATCAACCTGAACACTACAGTTGAAAAAAGAATGATCTGGGACGCAAGTAAAGCCGTTATGAGAGGGTTCCTGATACAACAAAATACAATCAAGAAAAAGCTCTGGAATGGAAAGAAGGATAAAATATTGGAGAAAATATATCAAGGTGAGAAGAAACTGAGAACCAATCCCAAGTCAAAGGAAGTGCTGAGAGAAATCAAATTCCATCAAGCACAATACTCTAAACTGATAAATCAAGAGATCGAATGGAAAATCAAACAGATGAAGCAAAGATCGTTTGAATCAGCAAACAAATGTGGAAAGCTGCTAGCTTGGCAGCTGAAAAAAAGACAAAAGTTAAATACAGTGACAAATCTAGAGATTGAAGGAAGAATGGTTCAGAAACCAGAAGAAATCAGGAAGTGCTTCCACAGATACTTCAAAGAACTTTATGCACAAGGGCCTCAGAAAGAGTTGGAGATAGATCAATTTTTAAGGATAAATGGACTACCAAAAATAACCCAAGATAAAAGATCAATCTTGAATTGTAAAATAACTCAACAGGAAATTGAAGGTGCCATTCAGAATATGCAACTTGGCAAATCTCCAGGCCCGGATGGGCTTACCTCCAAATACTACAAGACTTTGAAGGACTACTTGACACAGCCTTTGATGGAGGTATGCAACCAGATCATGGAGGGGAAGAGGGCACCGGAAACGTGGAAAGAAGCATTCATCACATTGATACCCAAGCTAGAATCTGAAAAGACCCAGCTTAAGAACTACCGTCCCATCTCACTCCTGAATGTGGATTACAAAATATTTGCAGACATTTTAGCAAGCAGACTTAAAAAGGTCTTAAATGAAGTAATTCACAAGGACCAAGCTGGCTTTCTCCCTGGTAGACATTTATATGGAAATACCAGAAACATCATTGACATTTTGGAACTATTGCAAACCAATAGGAACACAAGGGCGGTTTTAATCTTCATTGATGCGGAGAAAGCATTTGATAATATATCTTGGAAGTTTATGAAGAAAAATTTGGAAGGGATGGGAGTGGGACGGGGGTTTGAAAATGGAATAGAAGCAATCTATTCAGAACAGAAAGCTAAATTAATAGTGAACAATGTGGTGACGGAGGAATTTAAAATTGAAAAAGGGACACGACAAGGGTGCCCTCTATCCCCTCTTTTATTCATTTCAGTCCTGGAGGTGCTATTGAACATGATTAGGGAGGACCGGTTGGTACAAGGGATAGAGGTCGGAGTGAAACAATATAAACTGAAAGCTTTTGCAGATGACTTAGTTTTGACATTACAGGAGCCAGAACCCAGTACAAAAAGAGTTTTAGAACTTATTCATGAGTTTGGTCGGGTTGCAGGATTTAAGTTGAACAAACAAAAGACTAAGGTTTTGGCCAAAAACTTGACATCTACAGAAACAGAGGGGTTTCAGAGAGAAACAGAATTAAATGTGGTTAAAAAGGTGAAATACCTAGGGATCTATTTGTCTTCCAAAAATTTGAACTTATTTAAAGACAATTATGAAAAATGTTGGTCGGAAATTAAGAAGGACTTAGAAATTTGGTCAAGATTGAAACTTTCCTTGTTGGGTCGAATAGCAGCTATAAAGATGAATGTATTGCCGAAAATGTTATTTTTGTTTCAGACCCTACAGATCGTGGACAGAGTGGAATGTTTTGGAAAATGGCAGAAGGATATATCTGGGTTTGTCTGGCAGGGCAAAAAGCCTCGAATAAAGTTTAAAATACTAACTGACTCGAAAGAAAGAGGAGGGTTTGCCCTGCCGGACTTGAGGTTATATTATGAATCTGCAGCCTTCTGCTGGTTGAAAGATTGGTTTTTGTTAGAAAACACTGATGTCCTGGATCTGGAAGGGTTTGATAATGCTTTTGGTTGGCATGCATATCTATGGTACGACAAGGTTAAGGTTCATAAACGGTTCAAAAATCATATTGTCAGAAAATCAATTTTTGCAGTCTGGATGAAATATAAGGACTTATTAGAGAGTAAAACCCCGAGGTGGCTATCACCAGTGGAGGCCAAGGCTCGAAAAAGACCCAATATGGAGGCCTATTGGCCGAAATATTGGGAAATAATCGAAAAAATTGGAGACAACTGGAAACTGCAGAGTAAGGATAAACTAAAAAATAAGGTGCGAGATTGGTTACACTATGCTCAAATTCAAGAGGTTTTTAAATTGGATAAAAAAGTTGGTTTCCAAGTGGAAAAATCGAAATTGGAGACAGAATTGTTAGAACCAAAAACTAAGGTATTATCGAGAATGTACAACTTGCTGCTTAAGTGGAATACACAGGATGAGACAGTTAAATCTGCCATGATAAAATGGGCACAGGATGTCGGACATAACATTATGTTTGAAGACTGGGAAAGGTTATGGAACAACGGGATAAAATTCACGGCATGTAGTGCCCTGAAAGAAAATATTATGAAAATGTTATACCGGTGGTACATGACCCCAGTCAAGCTAGCTAAGATATATCACCTGTCTGATAACAAATGTTGGAAATGTAAGGAGGCAGAAGGGACATTTTTTCATCTCTGGTGGACCTGCCCAAAAGTGAAGGCCTTCTGGGAAATGATTTACAATGAACTGAAAAAGGTATTTAAGTATACCTTTCCCAAGAAACCAGAGGCCTTCCTGCTGGGCATGGTAGACCAGAAAGTGTCAAAGAAAGATAGAACTTTGTTTATGTATGCTACCACAGCAGCAAGAATACTCATCGCAAAGAATTGGAAGACACAAGATTTACCCACGTTGGAGGAATGGCAGACGCAGTTGATGGACTATATGGAACTAGCTGAAATGACCGGCAGAATCCGAGATTTGGATGAAGAATCAGTCGAGGCGGATTGGAAAAAATTTAAAGACTATTTGCAAAAATACTATAAGCTGTATGAACTTTAAGACAGTGCATGTTTTTGGAAAGGTTACGCTTTAGCAAATATGATTAAGCAAATGGTAAAATTAATGACAAATGAGAAAAGAAGTCAATGTGAATCAAACATTTTATGTTTATTTTAAAAGGTAACAAAGTTAAGATACAATATACTGAATATGGGTACATAATAATGGAAAGTTCCAACAAGGTTTGAAATAAGGTAACAAATTGCTGATATTGCTACTACAAAGAACGCAGATCTGGAAGGTGTGGGGAAGTCCAATGGTTTTCTTTTTTGTTAAAAAAATCAAAAATTGTTTCTTGTATTTGGGTTTTTCTGTATTGTATTGAATTGTCAAAATTATGAAAAGAAACGTAATAAAAATTATTTAAAAAAAAAAAAAAAAAAGAAATTTTAACACTGAGATTTTCAGGGCATCTGGTGAAAGTTACACCTGCTAAACTTCTGCAAGGTGGGTAAGATAGCTGTTAATTGCACAGGAGTCCTGCCAGAACAAGCCACTGGGTTGTCACTATCCCCTGGCCTCAGTTCTCTTATCTGTATAATGGGAATAATAGTCACCTACATCCCCAGTCGATTTATGGGGACAAGCAAAATTGTAAGGCACTCTGCTAGTTTTCAAAGTGCCGTATGAATGTAGAAGCAATGGGTGGTATTCAGCTAAGAGTAGACCCCCCCTAAAATTACCAAACATGATTAAGATAGGTCCATTGCTTTCAATGAGTCTGAGTAAAACTTAGTTGAGCCTCACCCAGTGTTTCTCCCCACCACATCCAAAAAGCAAGTTTAGCTCTTGCAGATTTGGGCTCCTTTGTTTGTACAGGGCAAGAGCTTCTAGCCGTGCCCAAATTAGCAGGGAGCCCAAAACACCAGACTCCATGCAGTAGGCTCCTTACAGATTGTACAGACATGGGGCTGTAAACAGCTTTAGCACAACCTCATTTATCATGCCACGGTCGGTTACCTCCCCAGCATGTTATTTTATGCTTGCTGAGCCCTAACACACCAAAGGTTGCCCGCTGCTCGAGAGTCACAGAACTGCCTGAGAGCATGGCGTAATGAATGCTCAGCTGAGTGGAGCGTGTTTCTGCTTGTGCGCTGCTGTAATTTGTTTATCTGTCTAAAGATTATGCACTCGAAAATCCACAATTTGACGCTGCCTTTGTAAATTATCAAGTCGCTTTTGATGAATGTATCTCCACTTCCGATGGCGGTGGCATTATGAACTTGAAATATTGGAAAGTGTTCATGCATACAATGCAGAAGGTTAGGGAGGGAGGGTGTGTGTGTGTGTGTGTGTGTGTGTGTGTGTGTGTGTGTGTGAATAGATACAGAGAAAGATTCCCAGGCAAGCATGCTAGAAAGCAAATATGACCTTAAGTTTTCTTACTGCATTAAAGATAATTCAGTTTTAACTTTATAGTCCCAAATGCGGCTGTATATATATAAAGTTCTTGCCCAGTCAAACTTGACTGATTACAGATGAGGGAAAGCTTGACTTTTTCATCAGAAATAAATGAGGATGGCAAACTATTTGCAAGCACAGCTGCGGTTGCATGTATGTATGTATGGAAGATCTGGGGAGAAGGGTGTGGGCTCCAGATTTAATTATCTCGCAGTTTAACCAGCCTGAGAAATTGCAAGTCAGAGCCAGTCTCTCTACCTCCCTCTTAAGTGATTGCTTTAGCAGGGTCATTATGCTAGATAAACAAAGAAGATGGTCAGCGTTGGTCGATGTAATAGTCGATGCAGTAGCAAAAGCTGTGTCGATTTCATTATTTGTTTGAAGAGAGGAGGATAAAGGGAATAAAGTGCCAGGGAAGAACAGAGTGGAAATAAATCAAGCGGTGGGGATATTGTTCATTCACCTCTCATTTTGAGAGGCGGTTTTTTATGTAAAAATCCAAAAATCCATTTAAATAAATAGCAAGACTCCCATTGATTCGGATGTTTCCAGCTTTCATTCTTAAGTAGATCTGGTTGAAAGCCAGCTCCACTGAAATCATAGGGAATCCCAAACATACTATGTTTACTATTGATATATCTGATGGAGGGGAAAATATATTTCATAAAAGACCACATGTAGGGTGGGGTGGGGGGTTAAATCAATTTCCTTTCCTCACTGTTTCCAATTCTGTGCAACAGAAGACCCTAATTAGATCTAAACAGGGTTGATACCAAATCTGGTAATAGGATTAGAGCTGAAAGCATTAATCACTTTATCAGTGCCCCTAATCGATTAAGGCATTTAATTGTGGATTTGAAAAATAGGAGTTTAAGAACTGTGAAGACTGACAAGTACCTTCAGCTTGGGAGTAGCCTATGGATGTCAACTGAAGTATTGTGTAGAACACCCCCAATTTAAAACCGGCCTAGAAGTTGCATTGAGTTGTGATTTCCAGCTCCATAAATGTGGTTAGGAACTGGGGTGTCTATGAGTTAAAACATGAGTCTGCCCGTGCCTGCTCAGAACTAAGTCCCATTAAGTTCAATGGGGTTTATTCCCAGGAAAGCAGGTAAGGATTTCAGCCTTACAAC
Source organism: Podarcis filfolensis (assembly GCF_964270895.1). Taxonomy (NCBI): domain Eukaryota; kingdom Metazoa; phylum Chordata; class Lepidosauria; order Squamata; family Lacertidae; genus Podarcis; species Podarcis filfolensis. The sequence continues at coordinate 60,465,940 of NC_139608.1, forward strand.
CCAAAGATTACAGTACAGGAAAGGAGGAAACTGTTGCTGGACTACAACTTCCATCATCCCATAATCACATTGACTGAAGCTGATAGGAATTGGAGTCCAACAACATCTGGCAGGCCACAGGTTCACCGTTCCTGCTGTAGGGAATCCCACTGGTTGTATGTCAGATTACAGCCTTCGGTAGCTAGCTAAGAGAAACCAGTCTTCATTAATGCAGAAGCAAAGTCCCCTGCATTAAAATACAGGGGGTTTTTTAAATAAAAAATTAACTGGTTAATTAATTGGCCAGTGTAAACCAGAAAGTTTGGTTTTATATACACACGAACATACATACTATTCTTTGTTCAAAAAAGACTTCAGGGCAGCAGGCAAACAAACTTTAAAATTACCAAAATAAAAAACCCATTGTGAAGACAAAGCCACAATAAAAAGAACAAACGAGTAAAGATATAATAATCTAAAATGCCTGGTTTTAACTTGGCACTGAAAAGAGTACAGTGTTGACACTAGGCTTACCTTCCTCTGGGGGGTATTCCACAGTCAGGGTGCCATCACAAAGTAGGCCCTCACTTTTCATCCACTCAAGACATGATGCACCTCTAAAGACTGAACACATAGGATGGTTGCCTGGCTCTGTTTGAGCAGGTTGGTACTGAAAGAAGTGCTCCCTTTAGTATTTGGACCCACAGTAGCAATTGAGGAACAGCTTTCAATCCGTTAACACCCCTTTTAGAACACTATTGGCGGCTGCATCCTTGAAGGTTTGTTTCCGACTACTGACCTGATAAAGCCAAAGCTGAGCATTTTTAAGGCCTGTTTTTTAACGGGAGTTAACTTGCGTTCATTGTCCTCACTGAAATAAGTGGCATTTAAATGTGCTGGGCTTTGGCTATGTACTAGTAACACAACAACAGGGATATGGAATGAGAAAGTCGGAATTGCTTGCAGTGCAATGACGAACTAATAAAAGGAGACCTTCCCGGCTAAACACATCAGAATTACAGTGGCTGCATTTTGAAATTTTTCCAAATGCAGTTTACTCGCATTTCAAGATTTAACAGTGCAGTCCCACCTGTCTACTGAGAATTAAGTCTCAGCCAATTCTGTGAGGTTTACTCTTGAGTAAGTGGGTCTAGGCCTGTTGCCTAAGCAGGGTAAGAGTTATTGTGTTCCTAGACAGGCATGTGTAGTGAGTTAATAATGGCAAGGAACAGATCTTGCAATTCTTTGCATCTATGTGAAGTTGGCATTCACCCAGCTGGCTTTCCCCATCTGTGCCTAAAGTAGTATCATTTAAGGGTGGGGGGCAGAACGGTACACAGACTCTGAATACATTTCCTTGTCAGTGAGATCTATTGATTTTAACGGCCCTTATTCCCGGATGTCGATGTGTGTAGCTGCTCCCCTCGGCTGCTGTGTGCATTTACATACCTGCGACTTTGCATTCTCGGTGCAAAGCCTCTCCGAACTATGGGCTTCTTTTTATGTTTTTACCCTAGTCAGAAAACGATGAGAAGCAAGTGGTGTACGACCATATTGGACCAAATGTCTGCATGGGGGACCACAAGGTAAGCGTTGTGAACAGCTGCATGAACGCGTGGCGGGCCAAGGGGGCGTGGGTGGAGCGGCGGGGGCTCTTTGTAGGAGAGATGACTTCTTGCTTGGAAGGAGTCCCATGGATCAATATAGGGCTGGTTTTTTCCAGCAAACATGCGTAGTTTCGGGTTAGAAAACGGGAGCTGGGGAGCCTGGAAGGCGCTACCAAACGATCAGAAGTTGAAACCCACGTGTAGGAAGTAGAGCGCGGCGACAGGCGTCCGTTTTTCGGAGTTTTCTGTGCCTTGGGGCGAGTTGAGATTCAAAGGGGAGGGGCAAGATCAAGAGCGTGAAGTTCAGTGTCCTGGCGTTAAGGGGACCCCGGATCTGAAAGACCCTTGCGTTTTTATTTTCTGATCCGGGTATGGAAACTATTTAAAAATGCTCGCTGCGCCACTTCCCCGCTTAGACACACTTTTAAAATCCGAAAATGAGGACCTACCGCTACCAGCAGGTTAGCAAGTACCGCGAGCCCTCAACGCCCCGATCCCTAGCAGTCAGTCCGCTTGATCGCGCTGCTGCAGAGCCGATAGTTTCCGACTCCAAAGGTGCGTAAAAGCAGCCTGACGCGCCCTTGGAAGCGCGCTCCGAGCAAAGGTGAGACTTCGCTTCCCTGGTGCCAGAGTCAGGGATCCGAAAGCCACGCCGCTTCGGTTTCGTTGGAGTGGGCTGTGCGTTCAGAAACGGACAGAGCAGGAGGAAGCTTGAGGCCTGATTTCCCTTTTCCCTGGGCGGATCTTGCTTCTCGACATACACGTCAACCCATTAATGGCTACTTAAGCCTCCAGCTAGCAAGACCTGCACTAGCGCAATCCTACACAGAAGGACGCGCCAATGCGTTCAGAGGCACGTACTCCGAGGTAACGCACTGAACTCCGGGTGCGTGTAGGAGGGTAGCCTAGATATCCCAGAGTGTAAGAATCGCCCCCTTTGGGCAAGGACCATCCATCCCTGTGTTTGAACTGATATTTGGATATATATACAAGGACCTAAGTTTTTTAGCTAACCAGAAAGAGTATATTTAGTTTGTCATCCGATGTAAAAATGAGGTTCTTGGCGAGAGAGGGGGACCGCGGGCGCCGCCCCAGTTTTACATACAAACCTGAAAATAATCAATGGCAATTGATTACTATTACTATGGCAATCAGTGGACCTGAGTAAACCTGGTTAAAAGTCGGGGGCTGCAGGTCAGCCCGGTAACGGGGCGCTCGCTCCGAAAGAGCCGCCCGATCCTACTCTAAAGTAAGCCTGCGTTCGACGGGACGGGCTGCTTGATTTCGACTGCAGGGAGATTCGCTGCCGAGGCCTGGAGCCCGCGGCTTCAAACAGGCGTCAACTCTTGCTTTGGTGCGCGTAAGGCACTGCGGTTACTCCCCGGGAAAAGACGCACGAGCTCGGGGCGGGCCCAAGGAAGACGCGCGTGGCTCTTCCAGGAGGCGGAGGATGACCCAGCCGGTGTTCCCCATGAGAAGAAAAGCGGGAGGGAATCGGGGAGGAGGAAGCCGGGGTGCCTGCGACGACGGAGGCCATATTGCTTGGCTTGGGGCGCGGGGAGGCGGGAGGCGGCGTCGAGGACTGCTTGGGCTCCACCTTCTAACCTCTTTTTTCTCTCCCTCCTTCCAGCCCGTGTTCCTGTCCTTCCGAATAGCCGCGGGGGCAGGTAAACCTATTGCCAATGTGCACAAGTGTTGTGTCGTGCAGTGATGTAGTGGTGGTAAATATCACATTAGATTTTTTTCCTTACCTCCTTCCTCTCTCCCCTCTTTGCTTTCGCGGTTTTTTAAAAAAATATTATTATTTATTCCCTTCCGGCCCCCATATTTTTTGGTGGGGCCTTTTTTATTTTATTTGCTTGTTTAATTTTTAGTCTGTTAAAGTAAATAGAAAAAAAAATCAGCTGCCAATCAATTCTGCAAACAGGGAAAAGATGCCTCCGAAACGAGAAGATCTTTCGAGAAAGCTCCTTGTAGCGAGGAGGAAGAGGAAGGACTTGAGATGCATCCCATCGCTTATACCGTGACAGCTCTATTCATCCACCGGAGTCCAGCGTGCCACGTTATTGTTTTTAATGTTATGGTTATTTTTTATTTTAGGCTGTTGATCATACACTATTTTCTTTGGAGTCTGGGCTTTAGAGCCCAAGTAAAAAAAGAGAGAGAAACCTCTCATACCTCACCCTCTCGTAAATATTCCTGTGACATCAATTGTGGATTTTGTTTTGTTTTTTTTTTATTTTTATATGGAGATGCATATATTATGCCACAATCTGGTTGCCAAAACAAAAACAAAAACCTAGTTTGCCGCGATGTACTGTGTTTTAGACTTCACTCTGCTTCCTTCTTTTTTTAAAAGTCTGTCAATGTGAAATTATATATAATATATATAATATTCAACATTTAGAAACAAACAATTTTCATCACCCTTCTCTAGCTTCAAGCAAGGTTGGGATTTTGTACATTTGCCTTGTATAGAAGTCCTGGTGTGTTATTATTGTATGTTAACCAAGATTTATGGTCCCTGTGATTTTTTGAAGTGGGGGGGGGAGGGTTGCAGGGTGGGGTTTTTTGTTCTGTCCTGGTCATTTTTATAGACTTTTTTGTTTTTTGTTTTCTCATGTTATTTACTATACTGCCATGTTCCATGGTTTTTTGAATCACACAACAGCAGCTGCTTTCTATAAGTGTATATATTTATATATTTGTATGTGAGTGTGTATAGAGATATATATACACAGATATAGAAATAATAATTTATAATTACAAACCGTTTGTCTTTCCTGCTACAAAATAGCCTTTCCTCCTCCTCCTCCTCCTCCCCACCACCAGCCCAGACTAGTCAAGGGGCAGTAAATCCCACTGGGTTTTCCCCAAGTAGGTTTTAACTTCCAAAAACAATGGTGTGTTGTTAGGATCCAGGTGGAGGGAAAAAATGTATCTCTCCCCACTGATACCCAATCCTGAAACACATTTACTTTGATCTGAAAGTAGACTTAATACCCCAATCCTGAGTGTGTTTACTTGGAAGTAAGTGTGAGTAGGCCTTACAGCAGCCCTACGCCTACTTACTCAGAGTTGCAGACCATGGGATTTGGGGTGGAGCCTGGAGGTGTCCTTTGAGACACCTGCCACCCCCATGAAGCCCAGTGCCAGGCTTCCCCCCAGTTGCCAGCCCAACCAAAGGGCTTCTTTCACCAGTGTGTGTGTGTGTGTGTGTGTGTGTGTATACAGTACTTATATATGAAGAGAGCCAGAAACGTCACTCATCATCTGCCAACTGTAGTCACATATTTATGCAGCAAATTCTGGTGCCAAGTATTCTAGCTGAAGATAAGAAGAAGGTTCCAAAAAAGGCAGTTCAGCCCCAGTCAGGTAGCAATTTTTGAGTATGGCTAAGGGAGGGGGAAAATTGGGGGGGAGAGAGAGATGGGGGGCAAAGAGTCTGTAAATCTTCACTCTGATTGGAGCTCTTCCCAGCAACCCCCCCCCCAATTTCTCTCAGCTCACACCTCTCCCCATAAAGCATTAAAAGGCGATTAGCGAGCCTGTTGATGAAACACAAGCGGAGGGCTTTATTGATTTAATTTAGAACACTACCGAGTTCAGGGACCGGGCAATGGCGGGAGCTGCGGGAGGCTGCCTTGGGGGTGTGGGGGTGTAAATCAATCCCACGCGTAGCAAGGGAGGAGGAACCCTCCCCGATAAAATCAGAGTAACCTCCCCATCGCTGGGTACTGTCACTGATGCGCACACGCTCTCTCCTCACCCCCCAAATCTGGTATCCGTACAGACCCGTGTGAGGCTGGAGGAGAGAAACTACGCGGGGATTGGGAGAAAGTTTGTAATGTTTGCCTGTTCACTTTGAAATGAGCATTCTGGTTCTCAAGCAATAAAACTGATCATGGTGAAGACGGCTGCGTGTCTCTTGGGGTTTTGCCTCTCTTCCTATCGGCGCTGCTATTGCAAGAGAAATGGTTCAGGAAAAGCGGGGAGAGCGCAAAGCTGCATTTCCAAACGTCTGGGGTCCAAGCGTCTCTCTCTCTCTCTCTCTCTCTCTCTCTCTCTCTCTCTCTCTCTCTCTCTCTCTCTCAACCTCCAACGCCAAGGGTGTCGATGGCCGAGGGGAGAGACTGGGCTTCTGTACATGCTCAGACATACCCTGATCACAGGTCATCGCCCCGCGGGCTCCAGGGCCAAGACCGGATTGTCCGGCTAAACTTAAATGTTCCAGAAAGGTTAGGTTCTGACGAGGTATTGCGGGAGAGACCTTGTTTGGGGCCAAGAGAAAACGGAAGCAGTTATTTCCAATGTTTATCCATAGCTTTCTTTTTTGTTGGTGTAAACAAAATCTGCCCATCGGAAATTTTCGACTAAAACTCCCCAGCCAGCCTGTCCAGTGGTCAGGAGAGCAGCCCAAAACGTCTAGGGGACACCCCATTGGAGGAGGCTGTTCTCACACCCAAACGCACGGAAATAAGGCGCAATACTTATCTAGGCGCAAATTCCAGGGAACTCAATGAAGCTTACTCCCGAGTAAACCAGTTTCAACTCGGGCTGCAGGCCCTAGTGATGTTCATCAACGGAACACGCCTTCGCCAGCTTCAAAGCCGTGGTAAACAAGGTGTCTGGGGTGCCAACTTGAATGAAATATTGTGGGGGCTCAGATAAGCCTCGCACCGCATACTCTATCACATGACACAGTACGCACAGCATTTGAAAGGGAATACCTATCAAAAAATTGGGGGGGGGTCATATATTTTATTGTGGGGGCTTCGTGGTTGGCTCCTATGAAAGGTGTCAACCTAAGTACTGGGGGGGCGCGCAGCGCAATCCTTTACGCGGAAGTAACTTGGAAGAGGATAAGACTTCTCAGTCGACGCACGTAAGGTCCTCGGGAGAGAAGAGCAAAACAAAAACAACCCGCGTCCGTAATAAGCATTTAGTTAAGGGGCTTGGGCTATCCCATCAAGATCATGCCCATATTAAATGCCCTGGGAGCAGGGGAGCTATTTAAAGCTGCATCTCTGATTGGGGAGTTATTCCCACCGTCCGTCCTACTGAGAACACATCCCTAGCGGGTGCTGCGAAACTGTTGCTTGGAGAGCTGGCAGTCCTTTTAAGAGGTTACAGGAAGAAGCCAATTTTTAATCATGGTCCCTCCTCGCTGCTCTCCCGCCCCAGCTTTAGGAAAGGATTACAGGACAACGCTTCTTTTAGAAAATGGGTGAGATTCCCTACGTGTCATAAGGAGGATCCTGCGGAATTCCTGGGCACCTGCTGAGTATCTATCCCTAAGATCATCCTGTTCTCGGCAGAAAACCCTTCCCCTTTCCCATTCCCAAGCGGTTCCCACTTAAATTAGGGTCACCGGAGCATCATAAGATCAAGTGCCTGGTTTCTTTCTTGCAAGACCACGTGTCTAGAAAGCAGCTGGTTGAGTCATCTGAAGCCTGCGGGGAGCTTGCTTTGATTTTCGTTGGGATACAATATATATATATATATATATATATATATATATATATATATATAAAACTAATTCTCAGCCCTTGCATAGTCTGTTGAGAGCCAGTGTGGTGTGATGGTTAGAGTGCTGGACCTAGGAGGCCAGGGTTCAAATCTCCACTTGGGGATGAAGCTCACTGGACGACCTTGGGCCAGTTACTATCTTGCAGCCTAGCCTACCTCACGGGGTTATTGTGAATATAAAATTGGCGGGGGGTGGAAGACCCATGCGCTACACCATCTTGAGCTCCTTGAAGGAAATGGTAGTCTATAAATGGAATAAGCGAACCAAGTCCGCCAACACCCGCAATACAATCCGGATGGATCGATAAACCCCGTCGATTGCAGGTCCCAATACACGGCCGCCTGGACTTCGGGACAAGTCAGCTGGGCAGAGGGTAGCGAGTTCTCTGAGAAGATATTGGGGTCAACCCTTCCAACCAATTAAATCGCGGACATTCTCTGACGTTGAGGAAGGTCGAGTCGAAGCCCAGGGAAAAGACTTTTTAAAAAAACTCTGGGTCCTAAGAAGGCTCCTGCAAGAGTTCTAGCATTTCTCTGTCTTTATCATTAAGGGAACTGGGTTGAAACTCTCAAAGGGAGGAGCAGGTGAAGGAGGAACGTCACCTAAGAGGGCCCGATCCTGGCTCTCGGCGAGGAAAAGGCACGATCGTGCTTCTTTCGTGGGATGCCTCCAAACGGTTAAACCAGCGAGTGGGGTGTCAAGAGGTAACTGGGTAATTTACATCAGGGTCAGCCCATTGAGTCCCGCCCCTCCCCGCCGCACAGATCGCATCACTAGGCGCGCCAACAAGTGTGATTTGGCCACTATTCTGAGCCGAGCTTCGTTCCCATGCAAAACGAACTTCGCTCCGCTCCTGGTCCTAGAAATCTAGCTTCACACGAGCAGAGGGAGGCACGCGTTTTTAAAACAAATGCAGATAAACTTTAAAAAAACAACAAAAACGAGCATATTCAAGAGCAACCTGTCACTCATGTTTTTTTTTTCCTTTTTCCTACGTGATCTGTTCATCGGGAGAATGTAAAACATCCTCATAAATCTACTGCCCTCTTCTTCCCCTTTCCCCTCTGTTATTCCGGAAGCGTTTAGGGCCGGAGGGGAGCAGTAGGCGAACTATGGATCTACGTGGGATTTCGCCCGAGTAAGGAGTTCACCCTTTTATAAGAGCTGGGGCTAAGCCAACACACACACACAATTTCCTAAGTCGCTCCATCTTCCCTTCAACCAAGGGTTGGGGGAAGCAAGCGGTATGAATTAATATGCGAAGCCTCAATCCTTGATTTGCTAGGGTGGAAAGACCACTGAAAACATTTGCACTCTAAGTAAACTCGAACATATCGGGGTTGGATCCAAAGGAATCCCGTTGAAATCAGTAGCAGATCTAATGTTTCCCAATATATTTCAGTGGGACCAGAGTTCAGTTCAATGCAGGCTGCAAACCTAACCGTGTCTACTCAGAAGTCAGTCCTACTGAATCCAGCTAACTGGGAGTTAAGGCTTCCATTGATTTCAACAGAAGCGGAGTTCAAACTGACTGACTCCGGATCTAGCCCATACTGCGCTCCATGTCAGTTTTCACATTCAGCTGAAAGTAATCACAGGCGGCGGAATCAACGAGAGTCCGTGTACGTGAGAACCATCTGTTAATCAGAGTAAGCCCAGTGTAAACCAGGCATATTCGATGTCCATGTCAGTTGTTTTCCAAAGGGTGTGTGGGTAGGAAATTATTAATTATACCCTCGCACAAAGTTTTCTATGTCTCTTTCTTTAAAACCGCCGCTTATGCAATTCAGGCTAGGAATGAGCAGCCCTTCTCCTGCGAACTTGCCGGCTAGGAGCTGGTGAAACATAAAGCAGCTGCATTTAGGCTCGTCAGGGGAGGAGAGCGCAAAGGAACTGTTCAATCCGGAACATCCAAGACTCAAGAAGCAGTTGCTTTATCAAAGACTGGCCTTTTGGGACAATGGCACCAAAAGCCACTTGTCAAAGAGACCTCGCATTACGTGTGAACGTAAAGATGTCTTCTTCTCTTTCCCAAATGCAGTGAAACGAAAAAGCTGCGATCCTATACACCCTTGCTTGGGAGAAAGTTCCACTCAGTTTAGTGGAACCTAAGTCCACGTAATGCATAGGCGGAATCCGACTGAGGATCCCGGTTAATAATTAGATCCATGAACCTTACTCACGAGTAAGTACATTTCCGGTCGCCGTTCAAGATCTTAATCGCCTGAGCCTTTCCTATTTGCTAGGAACCCAGCCCCATGCCCTTCTAGAACGCGTGCAGTGAAGTGTGTTAAAATAGGATTCCGAATTGTGATCCGGATTTACCGGAGATTTATCAGACAGATATGCAAAAGTCACAAGGGTATCCCGTTGATTTGAACTGGAATTAAGCCTGCAACCCTATATTTCCTTACCTGGGAGTGAATCCCACTGAACTCAGCAGGGCTTACTACTGCGTAGCCACTTAGGCTTGCACTGTAAAGCTGCGATGCTGGCATTAATTTCTGCTTCAGTCAGAGACTTCCTAAAGCACCCGCGCAATGCTAATCACGTCTAATGGGAAGCAAGCCTTGTTGAATTCAGCGGGGCCTGCTCCCAGGATTGCAGCCTGAATACATTGAGGAGGAGGAGGAGGCCAGTCGCTATCCTCCCTAGAGTCTTACTTTCTGCTTTTCAAGTGCGCTATTGCTCAGTACGAGACATTGGATACAGATCACGGTCCTTCAAAACTCGTGAATTAGTTCGCCCCAAGCCAGCCTCCATAACTGGACAGGCTGCCCGCCACGTTTTGGTTTGCTCACGAAAAGGGATGATATAGATCAGACTCACCTGTCTTATTCTGTGGCTCTTGAATCTGTTAAGTTATTCTGGAGTTGGCTCGCGCGTCCTGTAGCTGAAGAAAATGGACGACTGCCGAAGAATTCTGTGCAGCCCGGGAACCTGCCAGAGAGCAGCCAATTCACACCCACCTCCTTCGTCTGGCAGCTCCGGTTTTAAGGGTTTGCTTCGAACGCCTAAATTACACGCCCGTTTAAAAACACGAACTCCCAGCTGCGAACGCTGGCTGCGAACACGCTGTGCATTTCAAGCCCCCCCCCTTATGCCCTCCCAAAGAACCCTGGGCGCTGTAGTTTGTAAAGGGCTGCTGGGAACTGTAACTCGAAGAAAGGCGAACTACAGTACCCAGAATTCTTTGCGGGTGAGGATGTGTTTCGAATGTGCTTTAAAGGTATCGTGTGTATGCAGCAATCCCAGGTAGAGGCGGCTTTTCCTTGGAAGGAGCTGAGTGGACGGCCCTAGTAAGCTGCTGTGGGCTGCAAGAGTTCATTGCAAACACTTTTGTAAATCAAGAAAATCTTTAATAATAAAAAAAAAGAAATTGGAAAAAAGTGATTGTAAATCCCCTATTTGCATTCTATTTTGCGTGTTTTAAAAATAGATGTCCTAATACTGTGTCTTGTGCTATTAGAAGCCATCCTGGCAAACTGAAAGATGAGGTATAAATGTTTTAAATAAACATTGCAATCCCATTGCCTTCATTAAAAAAAAAAAGTTTTCTGGCACAGCAGTCATTCAACAGGTGCAGCTTCCCCACCATCACTGCTTTTCCGTGCCAGAGCATTTTCATGTGCCTTATTACACCGTTTGTCCGGCAGGGTCTCTTTCCCCCATCCCATTCCATCCCCTCACCTGCCACCTGAGCCCTTTTGGAGAGGAGATCTCAGGTGCTGAGCTGGCCCTGGGAGCTCGCGCAGGCAAAAAGCCTGGGCTCTAGTCTACCATTCAGTTAGGGTCCCTCCCTTCTGCTTTAACAGCAGGACCGTAAAAGGGGATGCTCCTGTTTCGGAGCGGGAAGCATCCTTCGATTATGGCAGGCTGGCGAAAGTGCCCCTCCCTGCACCGTAGGCAAGCCGAGGCTCGACCGATCCTCTCCGGGCAACCGGTTGAGGCTTTCGGATCCGGGTGAAAGTTTTTTGTGGGGTTTTTTTCTGCTTCCCACCGTTCCATTCCCTCTTCCACCCCCAATTCCCCCCACTTGGAACAACCCATTTGAGCCGTGTGCCTCGGTTGGCCTGTTCCAACTGTGCCGGTAGGGGAAGGGGAGAGACAAACTCCGAGCTAGACTCGCCAAACGCCCCCCCCCCCGCGCGCGCGCTCATTGGCCCTGGGTGTAGGGGAATCCTTTCGCTCGCTCACACGGCCTCCAATGCCAATAGCATGGCTTTTCCAGAAGGGGCAGCGGCTCCCAGCCCTTTGGAGGTAACTACAGAAACATCATAGGGAAGAGATCCTTAGATCTTATTTTAGCAAAATCCAGTTCAGAGTTCTAAACTGCAGGCTGTACTCTGGTTTCCTGCTTTGACCAAGTGTCTAATTTCCAGCAACCAAAGCTGTGGACGTCTCTCCCTCTTCCAAAGGATATGTAATTCTTCCAATACATATATATATTTCTCCTTTGGATGGGCAGGGGAACCAGATGCTTGCAATTGTCAGATCCATTTAAGTTAAAGAGGACTCACAAGAAAGTTCCCAATATAAGAACATTTAGGCAAGTCAGTGGTTGTGTACATAGATTTAATTTGTATACAGGTGTGTGTAAGAGTATTTAGGTTTAGGACCCCGAAGGTGCATTCCACAACTTGATTCAACAAGTTTCTGTTGCATTCTTGATGCTGAAGTCAATAGTCTTACTTCAGTGTCAAGCGTTTTTCGGACTAGCTCCTGTCACTGGAGTACTAGCAACCCTAGGAACCAAATCGTAATGTCTTTCTCATGTTGTAGGTTACCCACAGTTTTGTCAGTGCTTTGGGACCCTAGGACTGAATATATATTGTTAATGCAAGGTCTCAGTATTGCGCACAGGGTGATATAAAAGTGTTTCTTAGCATGTGCAGACTGCATTTCCCACTTCATCAGTTCCCAGTTCATCAGGGGAGCAGGCCAGCATCCACCATCAGTTTGGAGACATTTGGGTTGAAAGGATTTTCTGGTCAGGGGTGCAACGTCTTTGTAGGATTGATCTCTCATTCCTGGAATCAGCTCTAGGATCCAGTGTTTAAAAAATACTTTTACATGCAATCTAATTTTGCAGTTTACATGAAAAACATCTTCCATCTTCCATCCTATCCATAGGAACACAGGAAAATCAGTCCATTGGTTCATCTAGTTTGATATGCTTACACTACATGACTGACAGGAGGTTGTCAGAGTTTCAGACAGGGTCCCCCCCTCCCCCACTCAACCTGGAGATGCTGTGAAATTTAACCTGGTACCTTTTGTGTGCAAAATATGAGGTTGTATCACTGAGCTGTGCCCCTTCCCATTCAGCGCAGCGGGATTTACTCCTAGGTAAACGTGCATTAAGTCTGGAACACATCACTTCTGAAGATTGTGAAAGTGGTTTGGAAAGTGAAAGAGAACCAGTTTTAAATCAAAATTTATATTCTAGCCAGTGTGAGGTTTCACATCTGAATTAAGGGCATGAGGAATGGAAATGTGTGACCAGCACACCATGCACAGATCACTGTGCAGTGCTGATTTCACAAAGTTCCATCAGTTTACTTATTCTATAATTCTGGGGCTACAAAAGGGCTTCCAGTTAAATAACTTGAATATTCTGGAGGACATTCATCTTGTTTATAAAATCTTAAGCAGGGAGGCTGATCCTTTTGTCTGAGACTCTGTTTGACTTCGAGAGAATCATACCCTTGTCAGTGAAACCAGGATAATGGCCACTTCCTGAGTCCATATTCATAGCCACTAACACAGATGAAATCTGCACCTCACTCATAAATATGCACAGGGAGGAAAATACATTATCTGTCCCCTTCCTTCTCATATATCACAGGCTGGTTACAGGGTCTTAACGGAAGCCTCACTGGGGTTAAGCAATCTTGATTTATATGCCTGCAACCCTGAAGAGGTTCACAACTTGGCTGTAGAAAGCCTCAATGGATGCAGAGGCTCCATTCTCAAAAGGGCTCTCATGAACAAAGGGGCAGGCAGGGGAGGGGAGTCTTCCATTTTCCTTAAGAATTTAGGGCCACATTTTAGCTAGGAGTGTTCAGGGTAAACTGCCACCTTTTAGTTGAAAACTTCGGGCTGGCTTCCAGCAAAGCCTTCCCTGTTATAGACATCTAGAGTAGCTGGCTTGGAGGAGAACTTTGTGGGGCTTAGCCTAGTCTTGAGAATAACTATTATTATTACTATCGTTTATTATTATGGGCAGAACACAACCAACTGGTAGGGGTGCCATTAAAGGGAGAGACAAACACACAGAGAGAAAGATCCACGTTTCAGACTGCAAGCAATTAAAAATGCTGCTTTTGACCTTCATGGCTTAGGACCAAGGTACTATCTTATGCACCTACCAATATATTAAAGCCTTCAGCGGTGGGTCTTTGTGGTGCCTCCACTATCAGAGGTGAGTGACTACCAGAGAGAGGGTCTTCTTAGTGGTGGCTCCCCCGATGTGGAATTATTTCCCCAGAAACATTCACCTGGGAAAGAGCTGTACCTGGCAAGCTTTTTGGTGCCAGGCAAAGAGCTTTTTATTTACACAAACCTGCAGACTGATTTATGCTACTCTTGAGTATTTTTACTTTTGCTTGCCTGTCTATTTTAAATTGTTTTATTCTTTTTTCATTTCTTTTTTTGTAAGCCACCAGAATAAGATTGCCTGGCAGTATGAAAATTTCCAAAACAAAGAAAGTGAAATTATATTCACAGGTGCTTATGTCTGCAAAACATAGGCCAAAGGAACAAATTTCCTTGCTTTGAAAAAAGCGGATGATCATCTTGGGTTGATAACATTACACTATAGCGATCCTGAGGTATAAAAATATAACTCTTAAAATAGGCTGCATTTTTGCACTTGCAGTTTTGAACATGTTGAAGGGCAGGGTTTGACTTTGCCAAAGTATCTTGTTCTGCATCCTCTTTCTGCAGGAAGGGCGAGATGACTAACTCAGGCAACAGAATTGGGGAATTGGGGAAAGGAGCATCACATTGTTATGCATTTAGATTATTATTAGTGGGCACCATCACTGAGACTGTGCATCACACGCTCAAGAGGTTCTGGACCATTCCTGCTTCCCTAAAATAAATGAATGGACAGCCCTGCCAGCCTCACACTCCAACTCTATATATGCTCACTTGAACTTAGGTTCATTCACAATGAAAGACCAAACTTTATTTTCTGAGTTGCCAAAGCAGGACTAACCTCTTCCTGCCCTTCAGAGCAACTTCAGGCTTTTCTAAACAAGCTGAGACCCTGGATCTTTCCATAAAGGTTCTGTACTCCTGTGCATGTCTGCTCGAGGAGAAGCCCCATTGAGTTCAGTGAAACCTACTCCCAAGTAAGTAAGCGTAGGAATGCAGACTTAAACCATCTTTTAGCTTTGCTTCTCCTGTGCTATTTGTGCGCCTGTACAAAGTACAGTGGTACCTCTGGTTATGTACTTAATTCGTTCCGAAGGTCCGTTCTTAACCTGAAACTGTTCTTAACCTGAAGGACCACTTTAGCTAATGGGAACTCCCGCTGCTGCTGCGCCACCACCATGCGATTTCTGTTCTCATCCTGAAGCAAAGTTCTTAACCCGAGGTACTATTTCTGGGTTAGCAGAGTCTGTAACCTGAAGCGTATGTAACCTGAAGCGTATTTAACCCGAGGTACCACTGTATTGACCTTTACATTTACAAGCAACTGCATCAAAACTGGCAGGAAGCACTGCAAAAAGAGCAGTTCACATTCACATTTCAACCACTTTTGGTCACTTGCTTGTGTTTTCCATTTGACTAGAAGCACTGTATGATTGCCACAGACCTGCACACTTTCTCCACATGGCCTTGCACACTAGCTGGAGGAACCAATGGCAGCAACCTTTACAGCATGGCAAGTTTCACTTGTGAACTGCAGTTGTGCAAAGCAGAAGCTGAGGTGCCATCAAAGAGTACTGGGTGCAATCTACAAGTCATTTCTGCAAATGCCCTTTCCTTCAGCCGCTATTTGCAGATCCCTGCAATTTTAGTTGTTTCCTACTACCGGTGCACCCCCTACAAAAGGGGGGTGCTGGGTAACCCCAACCACATTTAGGTATTCAAATTTGATTTAAAGAACCAAGTGGAGGGGGGGCTACCTTTTTTTAATGGCTCCTGTGTCTTTAACAGCTGCAAAACACACAGATATTCAACAGAGGAAGCTTTTTTCAGCAGGCCAATACAGACTTGGGAGCATAATCTACTGCAATCTAGCTCAGGCACTCTGAAATCCCTACATGGATTGTGTTGCTGTGTAACTCAGTTTCATGGAGGAAGCTTCTGAACCAGAGCACCACAATGACAGGCAATACTTCCTGAGAGCACATCGCTTAAGACACTGTGGCTTTAAGAAAAAATACGAATGGTGCAATAGAAGCATCACCTGTTGTACCAGATAATTAAGAGACTGAAGCCGTTATCAGTGGGTAAAGCTTTTTCCAGCATCTGAAGTGAGACTGCATCTCTGCTTGTCACTACAGCTGTAAAAGGCCCTGGTAGAAAAAGTTGCTAGCCCTGAAATTATTACCCGTCCCTTTCTGGCCTGGAAATGTTTCCTTCCGTAGCAAAGCAATGCCTTTGCAATCTTGCTCCCAGAAAAGCATTTTTATTATATATATTTTAGGCCTACCAAACCCCACTTAACACGCAGATTACAACTGCACCTGGGATGCAATCCAGTTCCCACTGAAGTCAATCGTGAAACTCCCGTGAATGATAAATAAATCAGTATCTCAGCCTGACTTGGAAATACGTGCCACTGAAAATAAGTGGGAGTTGCTTCTGAATTGAATATCCTTGTTGCCTATTCAAAACAGTCCAGGAGTGGAAATAGTATTCTAGTTTTTGTAGCTGACTTCTGTTATGGGGTAGTGCCCTTTACTAAGTCAAGTATGGTTCTGCTTGTGTAGAATACATATATAGAAACTGACCAGATTTTTAAAAAACTCTTAATAAAACAATAAGTGAAGAATATACTAGTTCCAAACAAGAGGACAGAGAGAGACAAAACTCCAAGGAAGTTGTTATACCACCACACCCAAAGGCTGAAATTGTCCAGAGGAGAGGCTTGTTAAATAATTTATTGATTTATACAAAGTCTTTCCAACTGTAAGAGTTTGGAGCCAACCGAAAATCAAGTAATGCAGTTCTTTCTCCCTTATTCTCTTTAGAAAAGAAAAAAAGAAATTCAAAGGAAAGGGAAGATAAACGAAAGCATCCAAACCCCAAAACAAAAGAGGCGAGAAAACCGCTTTTTTTTTTTTACACTAGAAATATACATCACAAAAAAATCTGCAATTTCCTATATACAAAGCGGCTGAGTTGGAATCGGGGACCCATATACAAAACAGTAACAAAATCTTGATTGTTAGGAGCAGGAGAGCTACCACAGAAGGGGGAGAAGGGGGTTGCTGTGGGTGGCAAGTATTAACAACAACAAAAAGGCAGCCGTCCTGAGTACAAATAATTCCACCCCATCAGAAGCTCATTTATTTCCCAGTCAGTTCCTCTGATTTAAAATGAAACTGTATTTCCAAGTGTGCGTAGGATAGGGATGTGACTGGGAACTAAGCTCCACTGAAAACTAAGGCTGCCACCCTAAGCATGGTTACTACAGAATGAATCCCACTCAACTCAGTGGAACCTACTTTAAAGGAAATATGCCTGTTCTTCATGCACAGCTCCACCCAATCTTAGCCATTTTTACTCAGAAGTAAGCCCCAGGGTGGGTGACTGTCAAGGAAGAAGGCTGCATCAGGAGATAACCCAATCCTAAGCACTTTAGCAGCACAATCCTAAACACATTAACTCCAAAATAACAGTGCAATCCCTTACACGTTGCTCAGAACTAGATCCTATTCGGGGCCCTTACTCCAGAGTCAGTTTGCATAAAATTGCATGCAACCTTTACAGCACGATCCTGAGGAGTAAAGTCCTATTGAGTTCAATGGGGCTTCCTCCCTCGTATGAGTGCGTTTAGGATTGCCGTCGAAGAGAATCGCTCCGCATGACAACGTTTACTCAAAAGTAAGCCCTACTGAGTTCAATGGGACTTACCTCCTAGTAAGCAGGCTGAGGATCGCAGCTGAACTGAGCAGCAAAGTCTTTTTCTATTTGGATGGAGCTACATTTTCCAGGGGCGCCTGCTTTTAAGGTCAGATGATTTGGCTGCCCCTTCCCCAAAGTCCATTTGCTCTCAGCAGTTTCCTTTTTTACGCTAATCGGAATAGGGGTCGGTTGGGCATCATGGCGGCTGTTTTGTTTCCAAATGCAGAATGGGGGTAAAAGAGGGGGGTGGGGGGACGTGGCTGGGTTGGAAATGGAAAATAAACCAGGGTCGAGTTACCCATAAAAGTTGGAAAGCTTTTCTTGCGGTTTTTGTGTGTGTGTGTGTTTGGTTTCCTTCCTTCCTGTGCGAGCGACGCGGCTGTGCGCTTGGAGAGTGCGCCCCGTCGGAGAGCAAAGGGGCGCTGCTCCTTGGTTCCCATAACTTAATTCTGTCCGAAATATATATACACACACGTTATTCCCCCCCATACGTGGCGGGCTGTACAAGACGTCGCGGCGGCCAGTCCCGAGGCTGGCTGGGGCTGGCGGCGTCGGCGGCTACCCTGCTTGGCCGGAGAGGACGGGAGGGTCGGGCAGGCGAGAGGGGGCGGCGGGGCGGGCGAGGCAAGGCACGGCCGCAGTCACGACGGCTCCGAGGCGTTGCTGCAGGGGCTGAGCAGGGCTAGCGGGCCCGACGACACCGCGGCGGCGGCGGCGGCTGCCGCGGCCGCCTTGTGCTTCTTGAGGAGCCGCGTGATCTTCTCGTCGTCCGAGTTGGGGTCGAGAGGCTTGTTGTACTCGTCGTCGTCCTCGTTCTCCGAGCTCTCCTTCAGCTTCTCCGTCTCCGAGTCGTGCTTCTTCTTGGCCGACGCCATCTCGGCCGCATGCCGCTTCCGCCACTTCGTCCTCCGGTTCTGGAACCACACCTGCGACGCGGAGACGGAGAGGGAGAGAAAGAGGCAGAAAGAGGGGAAGACAAAAACACACGCACATCTTTGGTCACGCGTCTCTCCAGGGCGCAAGTCACAAAGGTTTAAAACAACAACACCCCAACCCTGATCCGCAGGAGAAACAATCGGGGTGACTACCACGCGCTGGTACCCTATCGAGAAGCAGTGCGGCGCAGCGGTTAGAGTATCGGACTAGGACCTGAGAGACCAGGGCTCAAAATCCCCACCAGACATTAAATTCACTGGGCGAGCTTGGATTGTTGTGGGGATTGAATGAAGAGGGGGAGAAGGGGGGGCTTGGGACTCCTTAGAGAAAAAGGTGGAATATAAACGCCATCAAATAAATCTTCAGAATGCACAGGCCCTGGTCCCCACTTGGGCCATGCTGATGCTCAAAGAGTAACTGCCCTTGGCTTACACATGGAACAGAGTGAATCCTTTGTGTTTATACAGTCACAGTTACAAACCCCACTTTAACCTGAAACCTCCTTAGCTGTGAGTAGGTCAGGGTGGCAGAAGAAAGTTGCGATTTCAGGTTGGGGGGGGGGAACAATAACGCTACGATCTTATGGAATCTGGGAGGCCAAGATTCAGATCCCCTACTTGACCAGTCACACTCTCTCATCCTAATCTACCTCACAGGGTCATTTTGAGGATAAAATAGGGGGAGCATATAGGCCACCTCAAGCTTGTTGGGAGGAAAATTGAGATATAAATGTAATAATAATACTAATAATAACTGTTGAAGTCAGTGAGACTTCTAAATAATCATGGTTGGGCAAAGCAGGAAGGGTTACTGGGGAAATCATTCCTTGGCTATAAATCAGTTGCTCATCAGCAGAACTTTACAAAAAGGAAGCCCTAACGTTTCATGTAAGCTACTTGTCAAAATAATGTGAGTGTACACAAGATTTTTTCATTGAAATGGAGCTTCCTTCCACCTTCATGTGCTTGGGATGAAATTCTGCAAAGCCCTTAGCCTACCATCTCATCACCTTCTTATTTAGAATGTATTCTGGGCTTCCTGAACAAAATGAACCAAACATGTTGTGAGAGTAGACACATTGGAACAGGGATGAATTACTAACGAAGTACTTGCTAAGGAAGCCAAACCACGTCTACTTGGAAGTAAACCCCGTCACTCCCAGATGACTTTTCACAGGGATGTTGCCCCATTAGGTGCTTACTTCCAGGGAACCTGGAGGGCAACTCCTTGACCACCCAGATGTCCCATTCACTCCTAAAATCTTAGAATCCCAACCCACTTGCATTGGGGAAGGGAAGAGCATGGTGGCCCCATCTGTCGGTCAGAAGAGTAGCAGCTGCAGGGAGCGGGGTTTCCTTTCTCCCTGCCAGAAAGAACTGTACAAACTTTGGAACTCAGAACTAGTGCTGAAGCTTGCTTTTCCCCTACTCCCACTCAGTCTTATTTTCCTTTTCCATCACGGCCTTTTCGATAGCCTATGGGTTGCAATCCACTTAGTATTGATTTGGGTTGGGGGTTTGTTTGTTTTTTTGGTGGAATAGAGGGTAAAAAATCCTGTAAATAAATATTGGCTGAATGTAGGCAATTTCATTAGACTCTGTTCTGGCTTGGCCAAAGGAAGGCACACGCAGGCATCTATACCCATCCTATATTCTTTATCTGCATGCAGCTCAACGCCCCGCACTAAGCTCACGATCCACATCTGCAAACCAGGGCACACGTACACACACTAGCCACCTTGGTAGCTAACCATTCCCAAAGACACAGATCTCCGGAATCCTGTCCTCATCCGCATCTTATGCTATCCCATCACTTTGCATCCTATTGGATCCCTGCCCCAAAAGCATCCCCAGTCCTAATTCACACCCCTGTATTTCTCATCCCAGACCTCAACTTCAGCGGCAGGTGGCTTTCAAGCTGGTTCTCTTTAAGTCATGCTCTGAGCTAAGTTACCGGTAATGCTCAATGTCCTTTTGATAGCTGCCTCCTCCCTGCTTATCTAAAAGCAAACCCCACTGAACTCAATGGGACTTATTGCTTAGTACAGTGGATTGTGCTGTTAGGGCAGCTGATTTCATTCCCTTCGTACATACTGGGATGTAAATGACACCAAACCCCAAAAAGGCTTACTTTCATGTAAGCCAAATCAAGCCTTAACAAGGAAGGTGCGACTCTCTCCTGAATCCAGAAATTTCTGAGAGGCATTTAAATCTAGCCACTTTTGAATGAAAAAGGGGGGGGGGAGTATTACTTGTGGGAAAGTAGATCAAATCCTGCAAAACCCACTGAGGAGTAAATGTGCATCATGTTCCAGCTTCAACTGTACAGAAATATGGTATAGAAAGCCAATTTTTAGGCCTCATAAAAGCACGGGGGGTCTTGACAGGAGACATTTGTCTGGTTATATTGAGGTTTTATTACTGGCCTTCAAGAACAGTAGGAAAACCAGCATCTGAGGATGTTATTTCATGGGAAACTGAGTGCTGACAAATGAACTGCTCAAATAAGACACTGGGACCCCATTGAAAGCCATGATGGGAACTAAGATGGCAATCCTAACAGAGTAAGATCCACTGAATGCAATGCACTTTTAAAAACTAAAATTGCCTCTCAATCCAAATGCAGAATTCCTTGTGATAAAATCAGAAAACTATCTGCTGATAATCTTTTTTAAAAATCCCACGTTTTCCATAAACTTATAAGATCATGAGTTTGTAAGCCCCCCCACATTGACCAAAGAATGATCCACCCCATGTTAAACAATTTTGCAGTGCAGTCCTACACGTGTCTACTCAGAAGTAAGCCAGGCTGAGTTCACTGTTTCTCATTCAAAAGTCACTCTATTATGATCGAATCAGATTTCAACTAATGATGAGGAAAGTAGCGGTGTGTGTGTGCGTGTGTTAAAGAGCGAGAAATGCCTTGGCTATAAATATTGTTTCAAATCTACATTAAAAACAACTTATGCTTTTAAAGTGTATTGCCTTTTTAAAGGGGGAAGGACAACAAGACGGCAGAATACACCCCCCCCAATCCCTTGCAAACACATTTTATAATCCGTCCACAACCTTAATAAATTAATTTTCAGTGCAACCTTATACATTCTTTCTAGGAAGGAAACGGATTGAATAGTGGCATTTCCTGCCATATTTGGGATCAGCTTGCTCATCTCTCTGACCTTCGGAATAACTCCAGAAGATCCCTTAAAGAGGACGCAGATCGGCTGATGCCAGTTTATTTGTAAGCGAACATGCTTAGGGCTGAGGAGCCACAAGGTTTAAATTCAGTGTCTTTGGGCTTATCATAATTACGACTTTTAAAAATAATTAGAATTATTAAGATTTTTATTTTGGTAGAGGGAAGACACTAAATCTATCAGATACAGTAAACAGTAAAGCTGTGTGACATCATGCGGTTAGAAAAAATGAAACAAGCTTTAGCTGGCTCGACAAGGCTAATAGCCACGGGCTGTTTCTTAGCACTTCAGTTCTTAACCCCACATATTCTGAACTCATTTATTTACCTCCAAGAGAAGGCTCATAGAGGCACAGCCACTTTGCTAGGGAGTGAAGCCCCACTGAACTGGGAGGAATTTACTTCTAAGTAAACTTGCCGCAGACTGGGACTGCTAGTCCCTCTGAAACCAGCTCCCCTTCGGTGCCAGCACTCTTCCCAGTGCAACCTTATAAGTGTCTACTCAGAAGTAAGCCTACCCACTTTGAGTTCTGAGGGACTTATTCTGAGGGGAAAGAGTTGAATACAGTACAGGCCTGTTTATTCGTATTCCTGCTTGTCTGGGAGTAAAAGTGCCAAGGAAAAAGGGTCACGCTTCTGAGCAGACATGCTTAACATTGCACCGCAAATATGTTTTTTTTGCCACCGGAGCCTCGGGCGCCCGAGATGCTGCTGACCGTCGAGGCGACCGGCAACGGAGGGCTCCTTACCTTGACTTGACTCTCCGTCATTCCCAGCGAGTAGGCGAGGCGGGCTCTCTCGGGTCCTGCCAAGTACTTGGTTTGCTCGAAGGTTTTCTCCAAAGCGAAGATTTGCTGCCCTGAGAAAGTCGGCCGCGAGTGTTTCTTCTTGCCGTCCTTGTCCAAAACCATCCCAGCCTGGGCTGGAGAGAGGGACGAGGGAGCGGAGGGAGAGAAAGAGCCCCGTCAAGCGCCGAGGAAAAAACAACTCCTGGACCCCAAAGCCTTTTGTGCGCGCCGGGCAGAAACTTCCTCGGCGGATCTCATGCGGACCAGCAACCTGAAATGCCGTCGCAAATCCAACCCGCCCTTTCCCGAGAGCAGCCGCAGAGCTCGGGCCCAGCAGGAAAACTTTGCCACCAGCTAGCCTGCAGGAGATGCAACGTCGGGGGGGGGGGAGTTTAAAACAAAACAAAAACCAGCGGCTCGTTGTGTAGGCTGCGATCGGGGCTGCGCAAGACCCTCGAGCTGCTCCATCAGTTTCCCGAAGGCGACCTGGCGAGTTTCGGCTGGCCTTCAGGAAACCGATCCTTGCCGCTTTCATTTCCAGACATCAAAACACCAGCCAACTGGAAGCGACCTTTTTTGAGGTTGCAGATCACGGCGCTGGCTCACTCTCTTTCAAAGGGCCACCCCCTTTCCCTAAGCGAAACGCGCTGCCTCTTTATCTGGGACCCGAGCCCTGGAGCCGCTCGGACAGAAAAGATGGAGCCCCCCCCCAGCACACCTCGCTCTGCCCATCCGCCTAGGGCTCAGCAAACCAATCCATCTGGACCTATTTGCTCGCCTTGTGTCCTGGGAATGAGCCCTAGCACCTGTTGCCTGCGCCCAGAGCCCAGCCGTGCAACTTGCGAAGCGATAGCGAGAAAAGAGGCGCCTCCGAGCATGTGCAAAGTGCTGTTCCACCCGGTCTCTCCTAATGAGCGCAGGGCTTGATGGGCCGGGCATTGGCACCTCTAAGTATCAGGATTGGGGAAGTTTAAAAGCAATCTCCTTTTTCTGCAGAGATCCTCCCCTCCCCCCTCCCAGCCCCGGCTCCTCGCCCCCCCCCCCGCCTTCTTACCGGGACAGGCGAGCCGGGGGTCCCTCCAGGGCGCCCCCTGCATGACTCCGGGCCAGAAGATGGGCGGCCTGCCGGGCAGCTCGGCCAGGGGCTTCGGGTAGCGGGACACGGCCGCCGGGTTGAAGTACATCCCGGCCGCGGCGGCCCCGGCCAGCCCGTTGAGGCGAGGCAGGCCCGTGAGGAGGCTGCTGGCGGCGGCGGCGGCGGCCACGGGCCTGCCCAGGATGTCGCTGATGCCGTGCGGGGTCCCCAGCGGGATCTGCGCGTTGAGTCCGCCCAGCGAGGGCGCCTTGAAGCCGGCCGGGCTCTGCAGGGCGTAGGGGAAGAGCGACGTCTTCATCTCGGCCATGTTGTGCAGCGCCGCCAGCGGGGCGCTGCTCAGCACGAAGGCGCCCGGCGGGCGGTTAGCCTCCATCTGCCCCACGGCTAACATTGGCGGGCATCAAGGGGCGGGCGAGGCCGAGCGGGAGAGGGGAAGGCGGCCCCGAGGGCCGGGCAGGAGTCCGCCGCCTCGCCGACTCCCAGGGAGCCGCAGAAACCAGACTTCGCCGCCTTCTCCTCCTCCTCCGTTCCTGTTTTTGGCGGGAATTCGCCCGCAAGGCCGCTGCAAAGTTTTGCTCCGGTTCTCCTAAGCGCCGGCGGGAGCGCTCGGCTGCCGCGGGTCCTTCGCTGGAGGGCGGCTTCAGCCGCAGCAACTCCCGGCGGGAAGTTCTCCGGCCGAGAAGGGGAGGGAGAAGGAAGGCGGGCCGGCCGCAAAGCCTCGGTGGAAAAACCAGCCACGACAACGCCAATCTCGGCGGCTCAGTTTTCTTCTTTGCAAGCTTTTAATTTTAGGAAATAATTTTTTGGGGGGTGGGGGGAATTCTCCCAAATTTGGAAGTCCTCTCGAAGATCGGGAATTGGTGCCGGAGTATATATATGTATATATTTATATTTTCCTCTTTTTTTCTGCTCCCCTCCCCCCTTCCAAAAAAATCAAATAAATGCTTTTTTATTTCGTTCTTCCCAAAGCAAGGAGTTTTCCCTCCCGGTGAAATGGACTCGAGCGCTTGGAGTCCCGGAGTCGGGACAAGATGCGCTGATAACCTCGCAGGCACCTGCCAGCCGAGCTCTCGGATTGGTCGCGCTCTCTTCCGAGGCCGCTGTTATTGGCCAATGGACGGGCATTCCGGTCTGCCCGCTTTGCATGCGCGTCATGGAAGTGTGTGCTGGAAGGGGCGGGGCGGGGGGAGGAGGGCGCGCGGCGGAGAGACATCAGAAGATTGCGGGGGAGAAAAAGAGCAACATTAAATGAAGGTTCTATTATAAAGTCAAGGTACTTTAAATGGCTGTAAATTTGCCCGCTGATTTATCTTTCCGACGACTAAATAAATCCCGTTGAACGGGAGTTTAGTTAGGCTTAAGGGTCCCCCCCTCCTCTTTTCCTTTATAAGGAATCGACAGTATATATATATATATATATATAATATATATATATATATATATATATATAAAAAGGTACATATTTCATGTTCTCGTAATCGTGCAGATCAGCAAGAACTTTTTTTTTTAATCGACCAGGCAAAGTCACTTTTACAATGGAACTATCCCTTGATTGTCTAACATTGCGTAAAAAACACAAACCAGCAGGGCTTTTTACAGTAAACCAACCGAGTCTAAACGGAAGAGGAGCTGAAGAGAGAAAGAGAGATTGAATTTGCCGTTTGCTGATCTTTTCCTATCCCTCAAGAATTGTCTTCCCTATCTGTTTTCTCACCCGGGAGCTCAATAAATAAGCGTGGAATAAGCCGCAAGGAAGGCTCTTTAGGCGTGTGGCCCGCGAGTCTTTTAGCTCTATTAAGATCCGCGGCGTAGATGATTATCTGTGCGTGACTCTCGCCTCCTTTTATTGCCTGAACTCGCTTCTGATATGTATCAATCTTATCTAGCAAAAGGCCTTTAAAAGAAGACCTTTTGTCCTTATTGATCACATCGTGGACTCTTGTCACCGACCTGTCTCCCCCCCCCACCTCCCCCTTTTCTCTTTCCGACTTTACAGTTGCTTTTTTAAGGCGACCGAGAGGTTGGCAAGGTGGTTTGGAAACTGGCCCCTGACCAACACTCAGCTCGCCCGAGCCTTTGATTTGACGGGCATAAATGACCTCCTTCTGCACCCGCCTAGGAATCGTGCCTTCCTCGGCTATTCCTGATTTTTTAACATTTGAAAGGCGAAGATCAAGAAAACCTTCCGAACATAATTCATGATAGTAGTCAGCCGCCAGTCCTACGAGGTACCTGAAACGCTGGCAAGGTTGACACAAAATTTATGTTGAGTTTTCAAAAAATTAAATAGGGATTTTTCTTATTTAAAACGAGGAAGAAACGGCTCCATGCGTCAATTCTAAACGCGCTCTACCGGGCTTTCAGAATTTCAGCTCCAATATGTATTGCTACTTTTTTTCTTCTTCTTTTTAATGATAACATCCATTCCGGAAAGTAAGTCTGACATAAATAAGTTGCAACTCATTTAAAGGGAATGTAGTCAGGATTAGAATGCTGTCTATTGCTTCTCAGTGATAATTTTCCTTTTTAATCGAGGTGGTATAATAATGTTGGGAAATGTTTCTGAAGAAGCTTGCTTATTAAATTCGTGTTTTTATCTGTCAAAATAGTACCTCAACCCTATTATTTTGAAGCCTGGCAAATGACTCTTAAGGGGAATCCAGAGTGATTCTTATGGTGAAAGGGTCCTTTTCAGAAAGAAAGGAAAAAGCTGAACCCGTGTGATTGTGCGTCAAAACCTGTTTTCAGACGACCACGAAGTAAATCCTGATTTGTTGGCACTACGCTAGTTCTCCATTCTATACAGTGGTACCTCGGGTTACATACGCTTCAGGTTACACACTCCGCTAACCCAGAAATAGGCCCCATTAGCTAAAGTGGTGCTTCAGGGTAAGAACAGTTTCAGGTTAAGGACGGACCTCCGGAAGAAATTAAGTACTTAACCCGAGGTATCACTGTACACCCAATTCGGATGCGTGTTTGCAGCTATTCGGATGCGTGTTTGCACGTTTCCCCCGCAGCAAATACAAGACACGCATCTTAACAGGAAAGGGCTTAGCTGCACGATGGCGTGTGTGCCATGTAATTTGCACTCGTGCCCATAGTGGAGTTTACTTCCAAGTTGCGTATCCAGGATAGTGGTGTCTCCTGACAATCATTTACAGTACTTGGAAACAAATCTCGGATTCTGCCCCAGTATCCTTTTCTTACAACTGTAGCCCCAGAAGCATTAATTAAAATATTTTATTTGGATTTAAAACAACAAAAAAACCCCTCATTCTCCCCAAGCGCAATTAACCGTTACATCTGCAGTTCCAAAGGGGTGGGTTTTGTCTCTAAAAGCAAGGAAACACGTACACCTCCCCTCACTCAGACGTAGAAGAGAGTCTGTGTGCCCGCTGGGAATTAACAGCATCAATGGAGACGCAAGCCTTCTGTGCAGATCCGATCTCGAAAGTTGCCTTTTGATCTGCTGCTCAAGTCTGCTGTTCTCCAGATCGCCCGTTTCCTAGTCTTCACCTCTCGCCCAACACAACCACATCTGGAGGGGCAGGAAAAATCCCAGGGCATTGCTTGTCCAGCCGCCTCGGACTTCTCTCCCGGTTCTTGTATTCTGGGATGCTCGCTGCCCAGTCGAAGCGCAGCTCCGTCGAGGGTCCTCGACGGCAGCTCCTGGCCTCTTCGATACTGCGGTCCGAAGGGAACTTCGGGTCGGGGGCCGGAAACCTATCGATTTCAGGGGGACTCCTCCACACCATCACATCAATCGGATAGGGAATTAGACGGAGATGGTTAGGTGAATAGGCCAACTCTGAAAAGCCATTACTGGGATTTGCTCCGGAAGAGTGACTTCCATTCCACCACCCACCTCACCAAAGTGAGCACCTGCAGCCCCAAATGTTTGCCTTTCGGAGATCAGCTTTGCATCGACCACGGTGGCTTGCTTTGTGCAATGTTCAAGTTCTCAGACTAATAATAAAAGCAACATTTTATGGTTGTTGCTGTTGTTAAATAACGACTTTTGTTGTTAAACAACAACATTTATTATAATTATTGATGAAGAAGAAGAAATGCAATTCCTATGACGTTTGCATGGTTTAAAGTATGGCTGTAAATTTGTAATGATTTTATTGTTTTGCCGTTCTGTAAACCGCTTTGAGGGCTGTTGGTTTATTTTACGAAATAAAACAAATGAAATGTTGATGATGATGATAACAACATACTGAGGGCTTGGGAGAAATCTTGAGAAGGAAATGTGCCTTTCTCAAAGTTCATTCAAAAGTGCGTTTTCTACGGGTTGAGGTCCCTAACAGTTTCTTACGCTTGGCTTTAATGGAGTCTCTGTCGAGATCCACTTTTCTATTCCCTTAGGAGGGACCGGTCGAAGTGAAAGGATCCCACGCCTCCTTTAGCCCTTTGGGATCAAATCCCGCCCAGGGACTGTTCTGGGACTTTTCTCTCTCAGAAAAGAAAGCGTGGGGTGATCTCATTCCCCGACTTGCTGCTGGGCTGCTTCGAGGAGGTCCCGGGAGCTTGAGACGGTGCTGGCGAGAGAGAGAGAGAATATTACATTTTCAATGGAGCGGTTGGCAGAGATACGACAGGAAAAAGATGTATCTCCCCTCCCGCGCCGCCTCCTCCCTCGCAGCCTCCCCTGTCCAGCCAGTAGGAAGCTGCCGGGGGATCTGGCTCTGCAAGACACGCCTACAAAACCTACAATTTCCCATCCCTCGGATCCAAGTGTCGCCCAAGTGTGAGATTCAAGGGACCAGATTCCAGCTGGCGTTGCATTGCCTT
Source organism: Podarcis filfolensis (assembly GCF_964270895.1). Taxonomy (NCBI): domain Eukaryota; kingdom Metazoa; phylum Chordata; class Lepidosauria; order Squamata; family Lacertidae; genus Podarcis; species Podarcis filfolensis. The sequence goes on from NC_139608.1 coordinate 60,493,954, forward strand.
GGGGGAAATACTTCTGGCCAGGAATAACATTCCTAGTGAACACAGCACAACTCGTATACATTTAAATCCCAGTGACTTCAGTTTCGGCTGGTTTGTGGATTGGGTTTAGATAAACTGTATGTGTCTTTTTAACTATTCATGTGCTTCTTCTAATGCTAAAAATGCCCTCTATGTCACATCAGGTAAAAGAAATATAAGACCAACCAGCAGCAACCATAGTTTTAGTTGGTCTGTCAACTAGTTTAAGCTCTTCAATAGTTCATCTTTTAGCGGATTAACCAATTAATCAATGACATTTATATACGATTAGCCATTGCATAATCCCAGTGAAGGTGCCTTTTGGAGGATATATTGAGAGAGGGCGACAGGTTTTCCTTAAATGTCAAAACCATTACAATGTTGCCATGAGTTTGTGGGTGCTAGGCATTCCCTAAATTCCTGGGACCAGTAGGTGCTGGAATTTAATTAAGTCTTGTGTACTAAAACTGTGTTAGACTCCCATGTGTTAGAATCTAATCAAGACCCCTGTGCATTATTTGGCTGTGCATGAGACACCTCTTTAACCCCCTGGAATCAACATGTGTTAGAAGCTAATTGAATCAAGCTACTTCACCTTTTGAGGTGATGGCCTGCAGATGAGCCATTAAGGCAACACACAGGATCAAAGGACTAAGCATGAAAAGGCAATTGAATGGGCCCCTCCCTCGCTCTGCAGATAAAAGTCAGGGGTTTAGAATAAGACAGAGTTAGAAGTCATATGGGCAGTAGCTTAGCATAGGGAATTGGGAGTTAAGCAATTGCATTAGTAAGCAGCAAGGTTTGAGAGCAATGGTTGGGGTCTGCTTAAATCCAAGGCTGCTGTGTGGCTATGGGAGAAGCCAGAACCTCTTGACGTATGGGTGCTAGGCATCCCTCCATTGCATGCTCGGGTTGTAAATAAGCCATATATCACAAAAGAACCACCATCTCCGCTGTGTCTCATTTTCCAAAAGGAAACATGGACCCTGAATGGGTGTCTGGAACCTTGCATTACTCTGGAGAGTGGGGTGGTATAATATAGTATAGTAAACAGAAGCTACCATTTACTACACGGAGGCGTACCTAAGGGTTGGCAAAAACTGGCCCCGGCTGGAATCTCAGGCCCAGCCCCCACCCCCCCACCCAAATCACCTATTAGACAAATGGAGAGTATGACATACATGCATGTGGCAACATACCACCGCTTTTCTTCTCTGCGGTAACATGATTTTGGGGGGAGGTGGGGGGTGCGCTGATACATCTCCTTGTTAAGGAAGCAAGGCACCCTATGTACTCCTCAGCTACTGCTAGAAGGAAATGCAGGCTCTAAAGGTTTGGGTTTATTCTTCAATTCACACATCACTTTCCACAAAAAAGTCCAAAGGCAATTTACAATCAAAACAAAAACAAAAATACTGTAAAAAAAAAGAATCACACTTACTGTCAAGTTTCTGTTCTGTTGTCCCTTCTTCTTTCCTGTCCACCTCCCTTCCATGTCACCATCCTTGACTGCCCTGCCACCCCAATATTTTCTTCAAGTTGGTGCCACTGACCTGTGACCACGTACCGAGGAACTGCAAGGAAATAATACCACCCAGAAACATCCAAAAGGTTTCCAACTCTCTGCCAAACCCCAGAATCTGCATTAGGGCAATATAGAAATGCTACAAAATAGTGTGCAGTGTGGCAAGCTTTTGGGTTCCTCAGAAGGCCTCACCAGACTAGATGGTAAACAAACAAGGGAGGCAGAGAGTTGGCTGATGCTGGAGCCATGCATGGATGAAGACTGCATTCGTCACTGTCTTAAGATGGATGTGGACAATCATTCTAACTTAACACAATCATGGAACTATGGGCCAACAAGGCTACTTCTGTTTTTTTCCATTTTATTTTTAAGAAACCCACCTATTTCTTAGTGCACCAGGCCTGCTTCTCATAGGAACTGGAGTGGCAGGCATTACAAATAGTTTATGTAAATTGTTTTCTTAAAAAAAACAGTATGAAAATAAAACTCACGATCCAATATATTAATTTTTCCCTCTTGGGCACCTGTGATTTTCCATGCTGTTATCACCTTTCGGAATGCAATAGATAATTTATATCTGTCATCAACAGCACTTGTTACTCATTAATTAGGTATTTGTCCTGTTTATTGACTTGCTTGACTTGGTGAACATCACCAAGTATTCTGCGAAGAAATATATGGCTCTTCTCTTTCCAGCCCCTGTGGCCTGGGCAAAAAGCCTTTATATATTTGCATTATATGTTTGCCTTTGGCACTTCTTTCATTAGGGAGAGATTCATGAAAGAAGTGCAGCATCACTGCAAAGTCTGAAGATTTTCTTTGTGACAACCCAGAAATCTGTTAAAGCGTTTACGCATCTGAGGATCTTGGCTTAAATGGCTTGTGGATCACATGGCTTAAATGGCTTGTGGATCACATGGCCACATGGCTAGGATTGCAATGCTAGGCAATTCCCAATCAATGGAATTCAATCAATAGACAAGATCAAGCTGCAGGGACCTGAAGCTTACCGTCCTAATTATCATTCCATTTTGTACACCTAGGTGCAGAAGAGACCTTAATTTCTGGGGTTAGTGATAGCACTGTCCATTTCAATAGAAGAGTACGGTTTGCTTTCTTCATGTGCTTTGTGAGGACAAGTGACAGAAGTGAAGGTTGAAATTCCTGGTTCAAAAGCAGACCCAGTTGCAGCAATCTTCAGTATAGTAATGCTATCCAAAATTTCACTTGTGAAGGGGGAGAGTTTTTGAGTTGTCTGTAATAGAGATATTCTATGGTTACAATGTTGCACCACACTTTGGAAGGCACCATTTATTTTTATCAATTATTACTGATGTATCAATTATTACTGAATGATTATATCAGCCTAGCTTAAAAGACTATACAGTTTATATTATCTTATAGGCAGAGGTGCTCAAGTGCCTACAGATTCAGGACACTATTAGCAAATCTTCATTTAATGAGCTAAAACTGTACATGCTTTGAAATTATACAGATGCAGTCATTACGGAATAATTGCACTCCCTGCTGAAATACGAGAGGGCTCATCTGTATTGGCATTCCCCTGGCTTTTGAAGGTTCCCCTGTTACATGTGTTCCCTTGATCTCTTGAATTGAGCCTCCTGTTTTAACTGCTGTGTTGTTTTAATGGGATTGTTTTATTGCATATTTTAATTCTGGATGTTTGTATTTAAATGCTTGTGTAACTAGTTTTTGTATTTTGGAAACCACCAATAAGCCAATTTTGGCATTATACTGTAAGTAAGTAAGTAAATAAATAAATATTAACCAGTAATTGGAGAGTTAACCAGTAATTGGAGAGTTAGCCTTTCCAGGTGTTTCTCATAGAAAACATGGGTGGTACTAATCAATCAGAACTATATAAAAACTTTCTAAGTGATTAGGACTATCTAGTTACTGCAATTGTATGACTGTAGGCAGACGTTCTTCCACCTGAAGATCACACTGAATATAGATTGTGTATACATACTATGTTGAAGTCCTTCCTTTTTAATTCTAGGCTTGTGAATATGATATTTGGAAATGGGCAAAGTGACTGGCTGTCTTCAGCACTTCTGAAGATGTCTACAGCTCTGTCATTTTGTTTGTTTCTGTTTTCCTATACAGCTCTGCTATCCTGAAGTTTATAATCTGTATTATTGTAAACTTAATCAGATTCTTCTGTGTATATTGAATTTAGTACCAACAGTCCTTTCATTGTCTGATTTTGTACAATTCAGACATTGATTCTAAGCTGTGCATTGTGGTCATTCAGACATATTTAATTTTTTTAGTTCTGTGCTTATGGACTCCTGGAAATACATTTGCCAGATCTTGCCCTGTACATATCACTAGAAGTAGCTGGTAGGCTGAAAAATAGTGTTTTATATTTAAGATGTTGTCATTATTTATTTTATATAAGGAGATATATATATATATATATATATATATATATAATATAAGGAAATAAGGATGCAAAGATCAAATAAATATGATGGAAATATGAAGTCCACAATCATAGATATTTAGGTTACAATCCAACATTTACTTGCCTTGTACTCAATGAGACTTAGAAGTAGACATGTATAGAATTGCACGGTTACTTTTTTACTGTAAACGCTCCAGGCTGCTGATGTTTGCAACCTTATATGTTTCCCCCTCCCAACAGCTGAAAACCAGCAGTGCTGTGGTCTCTCTCCTTTGACCAGCAAAGAATCAATAGGAATCAATATTAGAGTGCAAGTAATGCCACCTGCTGGATATCTTCATGCACTGCAGTGGCATCTTGAAAAATGAAGACTAAGAACCTTTTCCCTTAATGCCAAAGTTTCTGCTGTGCTTGTTGGCTAGTCACATAACACAGACTCCCAGTCTAACGAAAGGTGCTTGCTCCTAATCTTAGTCTGCAGAATTGCTCAGTATATTTCTACTAATGTTAGGGATTCAAAGAGTAGGACTGACCTGACATTTGGTGCCTGAGACAAAGCACAGAATGATGCCCCCTCCCTGCCAAGGAAGAAGGGACGAGTGAAGGAACAAGAGGGGGAAATAGAGATCTACACTGGGATCTGCTGCCCCTGGGGGTCCTGCCGCCTGAGGCAGTCTCCTCACCTTGCCTCATAGGTGGGTCGGCCCTGCCAAAGAGGTTCCTTTCAGTGGAGGCTGCTCCATGAGGGTGGGTGGGGCACTGCCCCACCAGTCTCAACCTGCCCTCTGCCATTCATTTGCCTTGTTGCTTACAACCATTCCTGCGGGTGGCACTGCCTGTCAGTTTCCTCCTCCTTAGTCTCAGTGTGGCCCTTGTAGAATTCAGCAGAGAGGGCTGGGACAAAGCTAGAATAAGCTGTCCCTGCTGTCATTGGCTCTGGCCAACTTCTTGAGTCTAGCCTCCCATTAACTTGTATCAGATAAAAGACAGAAAAGAAGGCACACTCCCTGAATGAAGCTTGCAAACCACTGGTGGTCTATGGACCACATTTTGGGAATTCCTGCTATGGACCCTATAGATGTATATCTAGGGTGCTTTTTTCTATTTTAGCTGATATTCCCAAATGTTAGGGCCTAAAATATTTAAGCCTGTGTGGGAAACCTTCTGGCAAACATAACATGTATGCTGTCCTTAGTCCAGTCGCCTAATCACAGGGCCATTCTAGTTCCTGAACGGCTGGAAGTTTGCTCTTTGCCCTTCTCCATGAGACCACCTTGAGTCTCTCTAAGCTTGTGCCTGCCTTGAATGCTCCTACAGAGTCAGATGGCTATGACAGCTTCTCTGTCTAGCATAGGGTGCTTCTACTTGCCACCGCTTACAGCCGTTCTTCCTTCCCAAGTGCAACAGAATGTTCACATGCCGAAGGTGACAGACTTGGCTTCTTTGAAGGCCCCAGGCAGCTGTGATGCACGGCCCCATTATTGTTTTTTTTTTCTCATTGAGGCAAAGCTGCACAATTTGTGGTCCATTGCCCTGATCTCACATCCCATCAGCGACATATGGCGGCTTATTCCCCTAAGAAACATAACTTTCCCCTTGCCTCCTTGCTGCTTGCCTGGGACTGGAAATTGCGGGGGTGGTGGCAAAAGAGCATGGCTTGCTAAGCTTGGTAGATCAAAAACTCCCATAGGTCAAATTGGGACAAATCTGTTTGCGTTCCAAATCGCTCTCCCTCTTCTAATGAGAGAAGGCTACATGCCATGCTCCCTCCCCCCGACCACCCACAATTTAAGATATATGTTAGTGTTCTTTTTGTAAGCCAAATGAAGACATAGTTTGTCCTCATTCTAATTAGACGGATGTGCTTTGCTGCAAGTCATTAGTGCTCTAAATAGGTTCCTTTCTTACTGATAAACTATAGTGGGGGTTTCGGGAACAAATTGCCAATAAATAGAGAGCTGGCTTATAGGATCTATTGATTCTCACTCACTGAGCTGCAGAGAGGTGCTTTGTCTGACTTCCTGAATGTGCAGGCAAGGTGAAAATCTAATTAATGAGCCTCCTCCTGAAAAGAAGGTGGCAGGCCAAAGTTTCTCCAGATGTTGTGGATTACAATGTACACAACCTCTGATCATTGATGCTAATGGGAGCTGGAGGATCTAGGGCAGGGTTCCCCAAACTTGGGTGTCCAGCTGCTTACTGACTACAATTCCCATCATCCCTGACCACTGGTCCTGCTAGCTAGGGATGATAGGAGTTGTGGTCCAAAAACAGCTGGAGACCCAAGTTTGGGAAACCCTGATCTGGGGGGTCTCAATAGTCTTGCCAAGGCTGCCTTATTAATACAGGCAATGCAATGGTTGTCATGACCACAGCTGGTCCATCTTGACACACAACTGGCTCCACACATTATGCAGGATGCACTCTGGACCCAGTGATTTTTCAGCTGACCTGGAGCACTGACGTTTGTTCAATATTTCTGTGGACAGCAACTGTAAACTGTATGACTTGGGTGACAATTTTGAACTTGCTTTGAGAGGACAATACAGCCAAATGAGAAGTGCTTTTCAGTTTAGTTTGGTTTTCCCCTACTTTTTAACTCTGGTCCTCCCAAACTTGAAAAAAAATGTACGCAGTTGAAAAACTGGTTCATGAAAGGAGCGGATAATCTATATCGTGGTGGGGAATCTGTGGCCCTTCAGATGTTGTTGGACTGCAACTCCAATTAGCTCCATCTAATATGGTCAAAAATAATGTAGCTCAGCAACCTTTGGAGGGATGCAGATAGCACCCTCCCTGGCTTAGGTGAACATTAACTGCAGGATTTGCTCAGGACAGAACTTAATTGCTCCACAAGAGGGCTCCATGGTACAATAACATTTCCACTATAGTTCATATAACTCACTTCTCAAGAGCACCGTTCAGTGCAATGGAAAGACCAACTTCCACTCATTCCTGCTATAGCATGTAGCACCTTTGCTCCTAAAATGACCTGAGCAAGGTGAGTCAGATTGCTTTCAGAAGGGATGCTAAAAACTAGGGACGGGAAAGAAATTTGATTCAGTTTGCATTTAGAGGCGATTCGCAGTTTCCAAAACAATACACAAACTGAAATGCAACCATCCTTCAAAAGTCACAAGTCTCCAAATTTTGCAATGTCCCATAGAATAATCACATGGCAATCAGAAACACACATCTGTAAAAGGCGACCCTGTTTCATAACAGAAGGAAGTGCAAATACAGCCAGAGTATAGATTATTTAAATGACCATAGTGCCCTCAATATCTGTCCTATTAGGAGACAGAGCAGAGTCTGTAATAACGTTCAGCAGTGCATGTTCTTGCCTGATGAACCTTCAAGCGAGAAATGATCGCTACACATCTGTGGAGGGAGCAGGAAAAGCTTCTGATGCTGTAAAGACTTGATCTGCATTACACTGCCAAACAGTAGGAAGCGGATGCTTTATTATATACCTAGGGGAAGTGTTCAACATTGTGCTTTTATGATTGTTCCACCAGAGCAAGGCATTTCAGCTTGCCAGATAAAACAATATCCCATCTCCTGTGTGCTGGGGGTTTCCTCAGCCCCCAGGACCATTTTAGGGGGCCCCAGGGGGGATGTGGGGAGGGATGGGGGAAAGCCTCATTGCACTAGCAGTACTCATTGCCCTGGTTCCTGCTGGTGCTAGTTGAATCCAGCCCTAGATTCTTAGGTCCAAGATTATGGCCATGGACATTTGTGGAAAAGCACAGATCAATAGGAGTTACTGCAGTGTGGATATGATGATGGTGAGGTGACTAACATTTAAAAACATATACATAATACATTATACCATGGGGGAATCACATAAAACATTCATATTCATACAACGTATAAAAAACAATGTTAGGGAGCTTTCGCAGCACACTAATAATAAAACAAACTCAGCTCAGTCTATCAAAGGCATGGAGAGAAAAAAGTGAGTTTTTACCTGGTGCCAAAAGGATGTCAGCAAAAGGGCCAGGCTGACCTTGCTGGGTCTTCTTCAAAAATGATAATCTGATCAGATCAGGGAAGTGGAAAGCATCCTTTTCACATGATTAACTTGGCAACTATAATCCTATAATTAGGATTTGGAGATGTTACTAAGCACATGACTTTTTAAAAGACTTGTTATAGATGGACAAGAAGAAGAAGAGTTTGGATTTGATATCCCGCTTTATCACTACCCGAAGGAGTCTCAAAGCGGCTAACATTCTCCTTTCCCTTCCTCCCCCACAACAAACACTCTGTGAGGTGAGTGGGGTTGAGAGACTTCAAAGACTGGCCCAAGGTCACCCAGCAGCTGTACTATAGAAGGGAAAACACCAAACTCATACCACAATCAAGAAAAGATTGTATTTTTTTTAAAGAATGTATGATTATCTTTACATATAATAAAAGGGCAAGGTTGTCATCACACTGCAGTTTGCTTGGCTGCCAACAGGTAGAGCTATGAGTTACAACATGACAATAGACTTCTAAAAGCTGCTGGGCCATCGCAGCATTGTTGGAGGATGAGGAGAAGGAAGTGGTGGAGGGAGACAGAGATGGAGGCAGGCAGGTGGGTGAGTGGCCTAGAGGTGACCCATAGAGGAAATGTCAGGACAGGCCAGCTGCCCACCAGGTGTCTTACTCTGCTGTTGTCTGCCCTCATCACTCTCCACTGCTGAGGCTGAAATGGCGTTGTTGGTGTGAGTCAGTAGTAGGAGCTGGAGGAAGGAGTAGAAGGAGGTCTAAGGGAAGAGTAGGTAGGTTTGGCAAGGTCTAAGGGGCTATGAGGGGGGGCTTAGGCATAACTGGCAAGCAAAACAAGCAGGGATGCAGCCCTTAGTAACCCTTTCTTGCCTGGGATTAAGCTGCAATCTTACACAGGGCAGGAAAGGGCTTGCAAAGTGTTCCTTGCTCCATGCTTGGGCAGGGAGTTGGGGCACTCAAGCAAAGAAGGTTGTGCAAGTTCAGCAGCAGATGGCAACATGGACAACAGCACAGGCCATGCCGTGAAGGCCTCCAGGACTGCATGAAGCCCACTGTTGCCCAGCCTGATTTTATCTTGAGAAGCAGTTGGCTACCTATTTGGTTCCCATGGCAGCACATTGTCCAGCTGTTAACATGCCCAAGGCTCTCCCCAGGTGTGCATCAGGCAACTTTGCACAGATACAAAACCACCTAACAATGCTTGGTTTAGCATGGCTTGAACTCCACAAACTCTGCACAGAAAAAACATACATTGCAAAGTTGATTATAAATGAAATGAACTCAGCATAAATAACTAGGTTTGCATTTTTTTTTAAAAAAAGAAACATATTAAAAGTTAAAGCTGTTCTTGGTTTACAAAGTCTTGTGTCTGATAAAGTGGTATTAACTGTGTGTGTGGGTTTAGATAAGGAAAAAAAGAACTTTTTAAAGGACAAAATAAACAAGTTATTTCTCCGGCAGACAAACTGAGGAATACACAAGCCTGACAGACCAAATGAGCCATCAAAGCGAGACATCAGTGAAGGCTCCCAAATACATGAAAACAACTTCTGAGAGCCAGAGGCCTGCATTTATCAGAATGTCCATCAGAAAATGAGGAGGCAATTAACAAATGGGGACAAGGTTAGCTTTATGACACAGAGCCAAAAGTATTTGATACACTGTAAATTTGTCATCTTCCAGAAGTAATTCAATTACACCTAGTGGCATAAGACAGCCTAGTTGCTACATCACAAAATGCAGTTGTATTGCTTTGCTCGCTGAAAACATCAGTGTGCAACCAAATTGCTTTGCAGAGCAGGGGTGATTGCTAACTAATTTGTTGTTGCTGTTAGAATTAAAGTCACAGTAGTTGGTTTTTGGGGTGGGGTGGGGGCTGAATGCTATGTCATTTCTATAGTTGGGCTTTCCCCCTCACTCCACATTAATTTTCTATTCTGGTGGCTCAATACTATCAGTATTTTGTGGGAGGGATTCAAGTGCATATCAGGAAATTTAGGTGTATCGGATTAATAGTGGATGAAAGTGCTCTGTTGACCTAGAGCAAAAAAAAAAATTCCATTTTTAAATAAACAAATAAACAATGGGCCTTTGTGGTTAGGAAAGTGATACAGAAATCCACTGAAAATCATAGAGTGAGCCATCACAGTAGTACCTCGGGTTACATACGCTTCAGGTTACAGACTCCGCTAACCCAGAAATATTACCTCAGGTTAAGAACTTTGCTTCAAGATGAGAACAGAAATTGTGCTCTGGCGGCGCAGCGGCAGCAGGAGGCCCCCATTAGCTAAAGTGGTGCTTCAGGTTAAGAACAGTTTCAGGTTAAGAACGGACCTCCAGAACGAATTAAGTACTTAACCCGAGGTACCACTGTAGTAAGAAGACATATGAACAACCTGAAAACAGATCATGACCCATGCACTAACTAAACCATAGCTCAGTGTTCTGGGCACAAGCCTGGTCTCTCCCCTCTCCAGTGTGGATGTAAGAAGAAGATTGGAAGCATTTTCTTCTGCATATAACTAAATGCAGTTTGTACTTATGGTACAGGCATGGTAGTTAGTTCTAACTATGGCTTATCTTAGGGGTCAGCAAACTTTTTCAGCCGGTCCACTATCCCTTAGACCTTGTGGGGGGCCGGACTATATTTGGGGAAAAAAAATATGAACGAATTTCTATGCCCCACAAATAACCCAGAGATGCATTTTAAATAAAAGCACACATTCTACTCGTGTAAAAACACAGATTCCTGGACCATCTGTGGGCTGGATTTAGAAGGCGATTGGGCCTGATCCGGCCCCCAGGCCTTAGTTTGCCTACTCATGGTTTATCTGAATAAGCCAACATCATAAGCCACAGTTTGAAGTTGGCTTGTTTGGAGAAGCCATATGTAAAACTAACTGCAGTTTGTCTTAGTTTAATGTTCAGCTTGTTTGAAAGAAACCATAGCTAAAGCTGACATCAGTTTGTTGTGTTCAAATGAAGCAACAAGCTTGAACCCAGGGGTAGGACTGCTTATTTCCATCACTTCTGGTGCTCCCCCTCAGCTGCCATGAACATTCACCAGCCAGCAGAGGAACATCTTCTAGGCTGTCCCAGTGAGAGGCCCATTCAAGTTCCCTCTACTTCCTCCAACATGATATTTTGTGTTAAGCAAGTTGTTTGCTGTTTACTACTTTGGGCTTCCCTCTGGTGGGAGAAGCAGGATATAAGGAATAACTGAAATGATCTTCTCATGTGGTCGTATTGGAGTAGGAGTAGACAAGGGACAGACACAAGCCAAGGCTCATTCATGCCATGTTCAACTCTGGTTGAAGTTCTGACTGCTATTAAACCAACATACAGCGGTTCTATTTTTTCCTGACAAAGGCTGTACCTTTAATGGCTACAGGACAGGCAGACATCCATGGATATTCCTAGCCATGTTAAAAAAAAGTTCTGCTCTTGAATTCCTGCCTTTTATATAGCTATAAAATGTACAGCGCGCTTCTCAGCAAAAAGTAACTGTAAGACAGATGCCTTAAATTCACGGCTTGTCTAGCCTTTAGAACATATTCCCTCCCAATTTTTCCATCAATAAATTAGACACCTTGTCTGCAAATTCAATGACATTTTGCTGGCTTCTTCTCTCTTGTAGCCTTTGCCTCTTGCATGTAGTGTAGCCTTTTCAGGCTGCATCAGGGATGTGTTTCTTCCTCCTAAAGGCAGATCTTCTTCTATCTGATAATAAGTGGATCCTATTCAGAAGCTGCACCTAGGGAACAGAGAAAAGATGGCAAAAAGAAAATTGTATGAGAATGTGACAGCAAAAGGAGATTGGTTATTAGGCCTAGGTGTGCCTGTGTGTGTGGGAAACCAATCAACTTTGCCCACTTTTTAGGGTTTTGCTGGGACCTGAGGTCAGTTGTCAGCCAAAAAGGCCAGAACCAAGCAGTTCAGATTCATAATTAAGTTGAACAAATTAGGTTATCATGAGACCTTGCCAATAGCATTGCTGTATCATGTGAAAGCTTCACATTTGCCCAATAACTTGCACAACTGGAATGCAGCCTATTTGTGCTCCCAACACACCAGCATCCCTACTGCTTCAAACTAGATCCCCATCAGAGCAGTGGCGTAGCGTGGGTTGTCAGCACCCGGGGCAAGGCAAGTAATTTGTGCCCCCTAACCCGTGGATTTGCCCTAACCCCAGATGTTGCGCCCGGTGCGGCCGGCCCCCCCTGCACCCCCCACGCTACGCCACTGCATCAGAGAGAGTTAGTTTGTACCCAGGGTGCTTCAGGTAACTTGCATATCTCACTCTCTGTCTCAAAGAGCAAGTCTGAATCTTTGTACACAAAGACACACACGCACAGCCCTGCTCCATCCCCTTTCCAGGAATGAGTTTGGTCCCATTCAAAACACCCAAGACAGATCTGCAGATATCAAAATACCATCTCCCAGCTTAACTCCTCCCAAAGAAATATCAAACACTGGCTAGTCAGAATCCCGGCAAACAGATCTTAAACTAGGTTTCAAATGTGAAAAAGCTGGAAAACTGGACGCTTCCCTCCTTCTCTCTTAATATAACAGACAGACAGACAGACAGACAGACAGACAGACAGACAGACATAGTCCTTATGTAAATTTCTCTCTCCAGATTAGGCAGAAAATTGGTGAAAGCTGGATTTCCACATGAGAGACACTGTAACAAAGATTAGCTGTTTTCCTCTTTTTGATCTAATTTCCTGACCTGATTTCTAACTTTACTGCTCTTTCATTTTTCATTTCTTTCCCCTATGTAATGAAACACCGTTTCTCACACTCCTATCATCCTTTCCCATCTCATAATGGCAGCTTATGAAACTGCGAAAGCACTTTTGTTGATAGTTTAGAGGTAGTCCAATATAAAAAGGAGTCTCCCAAGTTTTAAACTATTTTTAATGTTGTATTTAAATTTTGTGGCACACCCTGGGACCTTATGGTAAAGGGCGGGTGGTAAATATAATAATAATAATAATAATAATAATAATAATAATAATAATAATAATAGATTGTTTCACGCATTCATCTTTATCACATCAGGACTGTGAATGGGCTGCTGCAGATCTGTCATCACAGACTGAATCACTTCTTCCCTTCAGTGCTTTTTAGTGGGATCAGTTAACACATTTAGCAACCAGTTGGCAGAAGCTGATTCACACATCCTTTTTCTTCACTCAGAAGAGGCCCAGGTAGGCCCCCTTGGGCTTTCCTGGCAGTGGCAGGTGGCTGACTCAAGGAGCCACCATTTTAACTTCCCACAATGCCATGACATAACATCACACCAGGGCATTGTGGAACATTTAAACTGTGCCCCCCAAAGCCACCACTAAGGCTGCTATTTTAATTTCTCACAATGAATTAGAGCAAAGCTATATCAGGACCATTGTCAGAAGTTTAAAAGGCAACCTAAAGCAACTCAGTAGGGGGTGCCTAGGATGTAGGCATATATTCTCATATGGCCAACTAGATGCCTATTCTATGAGTGTTAAGAGTCTTTGGGTGAGATACTTTGTTGGAAGCTTTTTGAAAGTCCAAGAAAACTGTCTCAAGCTGGATCACCTCTACTTCTCAGATAACTCTGATAGGACTTACCTTTGCAGAACCATGCTGGTTCAGTTTTGGCAAGGCTTGCAGTTGTCAATGTTCTCTTGCTTTGATATTGCTACACTCCTACAGCTATAGCATGGGAGCTCATTTGTCTGTTGGGGTGGGGACAGGCTGAGCTGAACCACAAAACTGACTACCACCTGTTGGCTGAAGAAATCATAAAATGAAGGGTAGCAGAGCTGCAGTGGCGTTGCTGTCAAAGGTCTACTCACCCAACCCTCCTCCATTGTTTGAACAACAACAAAAACCAATGAGGAAACTCACTGACAATGTGAGCAAATGCTTTCCTCAGGTTTCACCTCCACCCAAGTCCTAGAGTCTTAGGTTCTCTGCAGAGCGAAGGCTTTCATAATGTAACGCTGATTGGCACATGAGGTTTTTCAGAATCTGTGGCCACACGTCATAGCCACTTCTGTGAATGAATTTGCACCCCATCTCATTAGAGGCCATCACCTTGTGAGACCAATAGACTCTCATCTATTCAATTTTAGCTCCATGGAGTAAATCCAAGAATAACAGCAACTCATATCTTGCTGATTTAATATCCTGTTTCCTCTAGCACCTCTCTCCAGGGACTAGTAAATTCAGTTCATGTTTTCAAACTGCCACATACAATTCTGACACTGGATATCATTTCGCACAGTTCTCTCCAGTTGCTTTTTGTTCTGCAGCTGTGTTAGGTAAAATGATGATATTCACACTTAAGTCTGCTGCCCTTTAGCCATAAGCTCAGGCTCAATGGATTTGTTGACTACAGACAGATCCCCACACCATACATTTAAAGGCACTTCTAATGCACATTTAAAGCACATGACTTCCCCAACAGAACCCCGGAAGTGTAATTTCCCCCTCACAGAGCTATAATTCTGAACATAGAATCATGGAATTGTAGAACTGGAAGGGACCATGAGGGTCATCTAGTCCAACCCCCTGCAATGCAGGAATATTTTCCCCAATGTACCCATGGCCATGAGATTAAGACCTTAACATGTTACGGTTCCCAGGGTTGTTTGGGGGATACCATGTGCTTTAAATGTGTGTGTTGGAACTGCCCTAAATTTACCAAATATTTGCAGAGAAACACTGTTGATTGCAGAAAAGGTTAACCTTTCAAAGAACCTGCAGACCAAACCCTGAAAAGTGTTCTCTTTATGGCATGAAAACTACACCAGGATCGCAACCAGGCAACAAGATATAGACTGGGCCAAAATGAACATACAGGATCTGAACTATTTTGGAATTTGCTGGGATCTATAAATTGTGACCAAATTGTTTGAAATGGCTGGGGAAAGCGGCATGTTGTTTCAGAGGTAGATTCTTCTGCTACCTGTCCAAAGAGCAATACTGTACCTCGCTTTCAGAAACTGTGTTCAGTGAGGTTGTTTAAAAGTGCTAGGACAACTGTGCTTGAATAAAATTGATCTATCCATTGACTAATTAAAAGTGGCCAAGAGGGGGCCTGGCATATGGCTGCAGGGAGGCTAGTTTAAAGTCTAGACAGAGAAGGCCCCAGCTGAAGATGGATTGGGATACAAAAGGCCTCTGGTGCAAAATTTAGATGGTGGGTGGTCCTCAGTGCTGCCTCTCTCTGCCTCTTCTGGGCTGTGCTGTCTCCAGTCAAGCTCCACTACAAGCAGGCAACTTTACCATCTACATTGCTTGCAATCCAATTATTTCAAATGCAGCAGTTACTCATCTCTAAAAGGAGTCTGGTTACACCTCTGTGTAGGACAGTGCTCCGAGTTTTCAGTTCCCATCAGTTCTGACTATAGGGATCACCAGCCTTTTGGAGCCGATTTGCTAACCAGAGAAGCTTGCAGACACTACATACAATGCAGCAGTCGTATGGCTTTTGATATCAGGCAGGCACCTTCACCCTACTGAGATTCAAGCAATGCAGGGGGTGGACCAGATGACCCTAAGTTCCCTTCCAACCCTACAATGCTTTGATGCTATGAGTCTATAAAAAGGGGGTGGGGGTGTTATGATCATGGAAAGGTGCGAGGAGCATATTTGTTCCCTCTAGAAATCAGAAATCATTTTATTAAAACAAATTGTTGGAATGCACTACTGGAAGAAAAGGCAACAGACATTACAAAAAGTAATGTCACCGCCACCTCTATGCAATGATATACTTTAAAAATCAAATTTTGCCAGTAATTGCCACAATTTAGTTGTAGGCATTCAGTGTTGCTGCATTAATGGTGCCAAAGAGGTTCGTTGTGCCTCATTATCTACCTGCCCAGGTATCAATCCAATTGCCTTTGTGATGCTGTCTGGTCATCCTCTTTTCCAGCAGATCTGGCAGAAAGAAACCTCCACTCTGTTCCAATTACAGCTGTGAGAGAACACGAGGAAGGCGTTTTTCCCCCTTCCTGGCTAATGAAGAGAAGGCTCCTTCTCTCTAATTCTCAAGAGCAGGCAAGGCATGCCTGCCTGAGCCTCCTCATCTCTCCCCTGCTAGAGCAGCTGCAGCCAGGGCCATCCCTGCACTGCTGTTGGCTGCCTCACTGAAGAATCACAAGAAGGAAGCCCTTTGCTCCTTTAATCTTGCTGGCAGGGAGACGGTGGCAGCTGCAAAGAGAAAAAAAGGAGGAGACCAGATGGCTTGCCAGAGACTCCTTTGCTTGGGCATGATCCCACCACAAGCACCAAACTCCTGTCCATTCAGAACTTTAGTTTGCAAGACTGCAAGAGTGTTGTTCCTTTGTTTTTAAAGAAACCAAACCTTCTACTATAAAGAAGAAATTTCATTTTAGGAAGATGACTGTGATTGATTAGTTGTGCTGATATTCCCTGGCACGCTTTGTTCTTCTATGTTGAAAGACAAAAATGGATGGTCTGATGGGAGAACCTGAAAATGGATCCTTGCTGCTAGATCCCCCAGCAAGTTCCTCACCTTTGGATCCGTTCTTGCAACCTTTGGACTTCATCGAACCCTGGAACTTCCACCTTCTCTCTGCTCTGATGTTCTTGGTGACTTCCCTGTCCCTCTTCGAGAATTTTACCGTCATCCTGGTGACTCTGAAATTCAAGCAGTTGAGGCAACCTCTAAACTATGTCATCGTGAACCTCTCCGTGGCCGATTTCCTGGTCTCCTTGATTGGGGGCACAATCAGCTTTTTGACTAATCTGAAGGGTTATTTTTTCATGGGCCACTGGGCATGTGTGCTGGAAGGATTTGCGGTCACCTTCTTTGGTAAGTGAAAAGGTTACTGATCTTCCAGCCCTCGATGTAAGTTACACTTGCAGATGCACTTAAATAACAGTGCAATCCTATGCATGCTTATTCCAAAGTCAATCCCATTGAGTCTTATTTCCCCAAGGAAGTATGCATAGGTCTGCACCGTTACAGCCTGCAGGCAAAAGGGACCGGCTCACAGGCATGCTGTACCTTGGGACGATTGCTGAGTTCTTTTGCGCTTGCTGTTACTGAGCTTTTCATTCTGAAGATAACACAGCAAGGTTTGCTAGCAGCTATCCATTTATGAGATTTAGCAAAAGCGCCTTTGTGATTGCTAATAGGGATTTATCTCTTTGCACATATTGGAAGAAATCCTGTGTGCTACAGAACCCAAACTCCAGGGTGAAGGGGGAGGTATGAGACATGCTTTCTGGGGGACCTTTTATAATTTGAAGTGATAATGTTGAAGCGTGTCTCCCTGAAAAATAACGGTATTGTAACTCAGGGCTATTAACCAATTAAAGTGCTCTTCGTTGATTAAGTGTGGTGCTTCATCTGGTTAATTGGTCAATTACTCTGCATCTCAGGTCACCCAAAGAGGGCTCCTTCTGCTAGCCAATGAATCCTCACAATCTTCATATTCTCTGAACACACTTGCACCTAGCTTGTCAAATAGCACTCCTAGGTGAAATCTAGCAGTTAATTGGTTCTATCTTTGTGCCGTCCACATGGCTACTTCAGGGCAATTATGCTGGATTACAAACATAGCAAGCTACCTGTTTAGTGAGTCAGACCACCGGTCCAGTACTGCCTATGTTCCCATTGGGATTAAACTTGGGACTGTCCCATTTTACATAGATACATATATTTCCAGTTTCTTCTCACGGTAATGCCATGAAGTTGAGGACTAGCAACTTAAGGCCACCGAGGGAACTTCAGAGTTGTATGGGGGCCTTGAACCCAGGATTCCCTAGTCCAAATCTAATATACTACCCACTTTACAACAGCACACTGTGTCTCGGTGATGGTTGTTCCACATGGACCTGTGCTGCAAATTGCCTTTGCAAAGGGTCGTCTGACGAGCTATTTCTGTCTGCAGGTCAAGAGCAATAATGCTTTCCTAGGACAATCATCACATCCTTTTTGAAGCACCCTCAGGGGAATGGCAATGGGAGGTCTCTCTCCCCCCCCCCTGAATCTTCTAGCAATAGCAACACTGACTGCTGGCAAAGAGTGAACTCTTCCACAGTGCAGTGGTCCTAACAGAAAGCAAGGAGGTAAACAGTCAATGTGAATATAGCATCTATATTCTATAATGCACATTTTAAGAGCCGGTAGAAGGGGTTAAGAGAAGTTTGGCTTGCAACAGGCTGGGCTAGCCAATGCCATAGGCTATAATTCCTGCAGGATGTGTGACTTATAGGGAGAAGATACTGGACTGGGGTAAAGTTATTCTTCAATCACTTCTCTGTTTTGCTCAGCAGGAACATCTGCCTTCCTCTACTGTCACTGGAGCATTTCAGTGGCATATTACTGTACCTCCCAAACCACAACCTACCCCCTCTCCTACCATTCCTAAAATGATTCCTTGTAAATGCTGAGCAGCTTGTACATGCTGAAAGGAAGCTCTGCTAACTGGGTGCATGAGCGACATGTGGTTGGCAGTGCTTCTCGCAACATAAGGTTAATCAGTGCACAACACACAGAGTTTCTGTATCTAACAGCTATTGGCTGATTGCATTTATATCCCACTTTCCCCCCAAGGAGCGTGAGGTGGTGTACATGGATCTCCTCTCCTCATTTAATCCCCACAATGTCCCTGTGAGGTAGGTTCATCTAGGAGGCAGGGACTGGCCTGAGGTCACACAGTGAGCTTCATGGCCAAGTGGGGAGCTGAACCCTGGTCTCCCAGGTCCTAGCCCGACACTCTAACCACATCACTGCAATGACTCCTTTTGTACATGTGCCCAGTGTAGGTTTCCCATTGGATGTTACAGACCAGTGCAAGCAGCCCAGCCCACTTCTGCTTTCCCTGTAACATCCAACAACCTCTCCCCTCACATATGTCATCATCATGCAACTGAACTTAAGTTCCTTCATGTCCCCTTTATTTCAGCAGCATCATAAAACACAGACAACTCCCCCCTTTGGAATTAATGGCATTTTAAATGGGCTGAACTGTGCCAAATTGCTTCTAATCCTGGAAAGTTCCATGAATGCAGAATTCTAAGCATCCCATTTCTCTGAGCGCTCTGCCTCCAATTCAGATCAGATGCATTGCCTTTGTTTTTATTCTAAACAATATTTGGCCGCTCCCTGGACTGAAGAAAGCAGGCAGGTGGGGAGTAGCTGATGGCAGACTGAGGTGGTGGGAGCAGTGCCTCATTTGTCCTAAGGGACCAACCTGCAGGTGGTCCCTTGTCTCTCTAGAAAGGAGAGAGAAAACCCCTCTGCTTTAAACCCTAGAGAACTGCTTCCTGGTCTGACTTGGTACAAGGCAGCTTCACATGTCCATTTGATTGGGGATTTGAACTCAGAACTCCCTGGTCAAAGTCCAGCACTCCACCCAGTGGGAAATCTGTAGCTTTCTAAATGTTGTTGGACTCCCAACTCTCACCAGCATGGCCAGTGGTCAAGGATGCTGGGGCTTAGAGAGCCACAGGTTCCCCATCCTTGCAATATGTTACACCAACTTCTTCTTCCCCCTAATTTAGCTCATTCTTGTTGCAGGAATAGTCGCCCTCTGGTCCCTTGCTCTGCTTGCGTTTGAGCGCTACATTGTGATTTGCCGTCCCCTGGGAAACGTGCGCCTCAGGGGGAAGCATGCAGCTCTGGGAGTAGCCTTTGTGTGGGTTTTCTCCTTCATCTGGACCATCCCTCCTACAATGGGGTGGAGCAGCTACACTACCAGCAAGATTGGAACTACGTGTGAACCCAACTGGTAAGGCAACTCGGGGGTGCGGCATTTGTTTAATCAGCCCTAATCCAGCAAAACCTAAAAACCTCATGTGGTTTTTATAGGTATTCTGGAGACTACAACAACCGTACTTTCATCATTACATTCTTCACCACCTGTTTTATCCTGCCCTTATTGGTGATTTTGATATCCTATGGAAAACTGATGCGGAAACTTAGAAAGGTAGGTGAGAACATTTGCAAGAGATACGAATCCCTCTGAAGGAGTGCTTTGGCACCGGTGGGCTTTTGTGTCAAAGGATTAGATTTTGTATGGATCAAATTTAAAAACTTTGGGATCTTAATTAGTCATGTACATTGTGCACATCTTAGGCTGCGATTTGATTAGTGCAGATTCCTAGGCCAGGAGCAGGTTGAATATGTCTAGATGCTCAGCTGAGCAGCAGAAATCTGAAGACGTCACCTGTGCAGCTGACCCACTTTGTGCTGTTCAGGGGGATGTTTATGAGTAGTGCAGATCTGGTGATGGCATTTCCATCATGCCAAGAGTGGTGGTACTGCAATATCTCATGTTATGCCACTCCCTTTTGCAAACAGTGCACTTCCTTTCAGCTCGGTTCATCTTAACAACAGCATCTACACAGTTGCAAGTGTAGACGTATTAGGAGAGTCACACATGTTCAGAGTCCTGAAAACTGCGGGGGAATTAAATATATGAATCTCTATGACCCACATGTATGGGGTGAATAACAAAAGAATTGGCTGGGTGCCTGCCTAGGCTCAAAACACAGAGTTTACCACACTCTCCAGCGGCAAGGAGAGCACAGGCAGAATACTCTTGGGTTTCAAACACATGCTCTGAACTTGGAGTTTGCTTAGATATGTCCTCCCTGAAAACAAATAAACTGAGTCTAAAAAATCCTACTGGTATCCCTGCTTGCAGATGTCATTTAGGTAGAAAGCCCTTACTTTGCTCATGCTTTTGACGAGATCTCCCCCCGCTCTCTCTTTTCAAGGTTTCAGATACTCAAGGCAGACTGGGCTCTACAAGGAAACCTGAAAGACAGGTGACCAAAATGGTTGTCATTATGATCCTTGCATTTTTAATTTGCTGGTCTCCTTACGCAGCCTTTTCAATCTTGGTCACCACCTATCCTTCCATCAAACTGGACCCTCGCCTCTCTGCCATTCCAGCTTTCTTTTCGAAAACGGCCACGGTGTATAATCCAGTTATCTATGCCTTTATGAACAGTCAGGTACTGTACACCTCCTCTTTGGGTATTTAAACCAAATTGTTTTCGAGTCCATGGGGAACATTTCTGGTTTGTTTTTTCCATTCCTGTTTTAACAAATTGTTTCTGTCCACTTACGTGTTAAATTATTGCTTCACTCCCATGATTTATAACATCTTTTATTCAGCTTGTTATATGTGCTATCGATTCTGGCTTGCATTCCAGAATATATTTACTTCAGAGTAACTCTATTAAAATCAGTTGCAGGGTTTTAGAAAGTGTGGGATGAAGACTGTCCACGACATTGGCCGCCATTCCCCCTTCTGGAAGAATACTCTGATTTAGCAGATGATGGGGCTTGGCCTGTTACGTTGTTTTAGTGCATGGGTAGGCAAACTAAGCCCCGGGGGCCGGATCTGGCCTAATTGTCTTCTAAATCCGGCCCACGGATGGTCCGGGAATCAGTGTGTTTTTACATGAGTAGAATGCGTCCTTTTATTTAAAATGCATCTCTGGGTTATTTGTGGGGCCTGTCTGGTGTTTTTACATGAGTAGAATGTGTGTTTTTATTTAAAATGCATCTCTGGGTTATTTGTGGGGCATAGGAATTCATTCACCCCCCCCAATATAGTCCAGCCCCCCACAAGGTCTGAGGGACAGTGGACCGGCCCCCCGCTGAAAAAGTTTGCTGACACCTGTTTTAGTGGTTCATTTTAGGCATGTGTACCCTTCTCTTTGAACACACAGCATAGAAACAAAGAACTGTAGAACTGGAAGGGACCGAAAGGTCCATCTAGCCCAGACCCCTGCAATGCCTTTCCAGGGCACCTCACATAATTTCAGCACAACAAACATTATTTGTGATTTCATTCCTAGTTCCGGAAGTGTCTCATCCAACTGTTTCGATGCAGTGGCCAAGATATTGCCGACTCCAACGTGAACCCGATTTCAGAAAGGGCAGTGCTCACACACAGCAAAAATGGTGGAGAGATGTCCACAGCGGCACCGCCTCTTACTGTCTTCAGCCGGAGAAGTGAAGATGAGCAAAGCAGCTGCCATTCTTTTGCCCAGCTGACCATCACAGAAAATCAAGTTTGTCCAGTGTGAATGCAACACTTCAAGATGATGAGCCAGGACTACTAACTGGGGATGGGGAACTTGTGGCTCTGTAGATAATGTTGGATTATGATTCCCCCTCCCCAATCCTTGACTACTGGCCACACTGACTGAGGCTGATGAGAGATGAAATCCGACAACATCTGGAGGGCCACTGGTTCCCTGTCCCCACTGTAAACCATTCCATTGTTAGCATTCATTTGCACAAAATGGCAGCCAACAAGAATGCCAAGGCCAATTGCTTAGCATGCTCATTAGCTAGTAGCGTTGTGAATCCATTTAGGCTACAATAATATGCACACTTACCTGAGACTAACTTGTAAGTAGGTAAACATAAGACTGTGCTGTTAGTGCTTTTTCCTCAAATGATTCTAATGCGCATGCTTTAGCATTAACATAACATTTGGAATATACCATCCGTGTTATGGACCTTAAGAAAATAACAAAGAATTGTTCATGGAGACAGTTTACTACTCCAGAGTCTTAACATCACTCTTCATATTTTCTGTATTTCTTGTTCCACTGAAATTGTTTGAAATTGTTGGATTGGCATTTTGTTTCCCTTCTTCATCTACAAATGAGGTGGACTGATATTTTCAGAGGAGAGGAAAGTCTGAGGTGTAACGGTTTAAGAAATTCTGTATGTAACATAAACATGCCGTATTTATTTTTGCATATACTGTGTTTTGTCATTCTGCACATCTTCCGAGGTGCTCAGAGAAACAGAATGCTCCCAATTTATACCCCAAACAACCCCGTGAGCTAGGTTAGGCTCAGTGATAAGTGACCTGACCCAAGGTGAGTTTCATGGCTGAGTCAGGATCTAAATCAAGTAAATCAATAAAAACACTTAACTGAGGTTCTGCCTCCCTAACATAAAGCCTACCCCTCTCTGTTCATTGTTTCCCCACTGCTATCAGAATGGAGATTGACCCACCATCCCAGGGCTAGGAGCCTTTGGGGGCGGGGAGTCCCCAGTAGTGCAACCTACAAAGTCATCAGCAATCCTTCAAAAACTGGTGAGGCGATTCAACACTCAGGAAGGAGATGAAGGCATTGGGAGATTTTGTTAACTCAGTTGTTTCCCCAGGCCACCTCCAGTCTCCCAATCTGTCTGCTTTAGGAAAACAACTAATGGGATTTCCTTCTTGCAATTACATGGACCTAGAGTGAGTCAAATGGTGTGGGGATTATATGTTTTTACTTAATCAAAACAGGGGCAATTTTGTTTTTGAAAAGTTATTTGGAGCCTGTTCCCATCTTTCTCCATCTCTCTACCTTTCATCCCCCAAAGTCCATGATTTCATCAAGTTAGGTAGCTCGGAAAGCTACATCATCGCTCAGCAGGTTTCTGCCAGTAATGGCTGAGTCAGAAACGACAACTGGTTACAAATGATTCTGTCATCCATGCTGTAGCATCATGAGAGAACGGTGTCGTACAGTGTGTGTGTGTTTGTGTTTGTGTACACACACACACACACACACACACACACACAGCTCTCCCCAGTGCCATAAACAATTTCCCAAACTTTGACCATATGTAATTTTGAAATAATTTGAACACCTGGAATTCTTTTCCAAACAATTCAGCCTTTAAACCGAACAGTGTTCAAGATCACCCTCAAACACAAGCTGATTAAGAATAATTTCATCAGCAATTTGAGCCACACACAACAACTCAATTATGCCCTGTTATTTCCTCCCCATTGAAAGGTGTGCCTGCTTTGCTCTTTTTCTTTAGTTCAGGATATATGGATCATGCAGAGGACATGAAGGCCACATAATTTACAAAGTCTGGCAAGAATGTTAATTGCATCAAGGGATAATTGAGCAAAGTGGTATATCACGGACGATGCTCACCGTTTCCTGTTAATAAATGGCATTTTCCAGGATAGCAGAACCAAGCTCGCTTTGAAGAACCCTGAATTGCCTTAAATTCTAAGAATAATAGAATTATATATATATATATATATATATATATATATATATATATATATATATATTAGGTGTAATTTGAGACAAACTCTCATCTCCTCATCAATGCAAAGAAGCCTTTATCTTTTCTGATCGTTCGTATTTGTCAGAGTTGAAAATCCCCATTCACAACGTTACGAGAACTGTAGAAGGATAGCCAGTGCTACTGAAGAGAGGTGTGGATACTGTTTCTGGTTTTTTAATTTTCATTCTGTACTATACTACACTACACTGATATGTTTAAATGTTTCTTTGATTGCCCTTGAATCCTCCTGCCACACCTTTTGAGAAAAACCACTGTAGACAGAGTAATCAAAGTACACCCACTAATTCACAAGGAAAGATGCAGCCAATGGGAGATTGTTCTCCCCGTTTCCCATAACTGTTTAAGAGCACATTTGGAAGGACTGCAGCCCCATTCTAGAGCACCTGCTTTGCATGCAAGTCTCAAATTCAAACACCGGCATCTCTAGGTGGGGTGTAGACACCCCCCCCGCCTGAAACCCTGGAGAGCTGCTACTGGCCATTACAGACCCATGGAATGACTCCTGTGTATAAGGCTGTATACGCACCATACGTTTAAAGCACATTCCCCTCCCGCAAAGAATCCTGGGATTCTTTGGGGAGGGGGATGAGCTTTAAATGTATGGTGTGTACGAAGTGTAAGGCACTTTCCTGTCTCCCTGTGTACCAATATAGCAAAACTCTAAGCTCAATAGGGAAGGCAAGGGGGCCCTCTTGTGGCCAGTTCAATATTTGAGTGGGGGAATACATCTGTCTGTCTGTCTCTAGCTCACACATACGCACACACACATTTTCCCTTGTGTTAAGAATAATTTTCTTCTACAGATATACTCCCTCGGGTCAGCCAGTCGCAAGAGTGATTAACTAAAAGAAATCATAAGATGCTGTAGCAAGGATTAATATTTAATTATCTTTTACCTCTAGAGAATATGTAGAGTGATTAGATTAATTGCTTGTGACGCTTATTAGAATTACAATAGCAAGGGCTTGCATGGGGTGAAAGCCGAAACATGAGTGCTCAGAGGGCTTGTGGATATTATAGACTGGAGAACAAAAGTCCACTTAAGTACAGTGTTCGTATAGAAACAAAGCAGACATTGTACCTCCGTTGTTTCACTTGATGGATGAACATCATCATTAATTGTTATGAATTATGAGAACAATTTGATTCATGCATCGCCTACACCAAAGCCTCCAGGTGGCTCACAGAACTTACAAAATCACAAACACAGTATTTAAAATGCATAATTGCATTTCACAGACAACATGAACAAACAACCTTCTCCGTTATATAACTTCCACATAAAAGAAAAATATCTCATAGCAGGACAACAGAAATAGCTACCCCGAAGCAACCATCAGCTAAGAAAAAGATGCTAACCCTAAAACTGTTACCAGTAATACTAACCAAACTACTAAAAATTATTGAAACTTAATGAAAGGCCTGTGTGTGTGTTTAGTTTGGAGTAAATGCTTATCTTTGGACTGTATGGCTGCATCCGCACAGCAGTTTATTTCATTTACTTGTTGTTTCCCTATTTCCACATTATAGCTGAGCTTCTGCATGATGTAAAAGCCACTTCTGTAAATATAGCAGAATATTGCGCAAGTTCAGCACTCTTTTCTGCTTTACTGGAAATGAGCACTAAACTTGCGCTATATTTCTCTTTATTTCCAGCAGTGGATTTTACATTGTGTGGAAATTAATGCTTAAGGAAATGAAGGGGAAAAGGAATAAACTGCCATGTGAATGTGACTTAGTCCCACACCCCAACACCCCCTCCTGGAAGAGAATTTCAGGCCCCACTCCAAGCCATAGCTGAGTGACACAACATCTGGCTTGCAAGCAGAAAGCCTCTGCTTCCATACTCTGCGTCCCCAGGTAGGGTTATGAGAGACTCATGCCTGAAGTCCTGGAGAACTGCTGCCAGTCAGTGTAGACCAGGGGTCAGCAACCTTTTTCAGCCTTGGCCCGGTCCACTGTCCCTCAGACCATGTGGGGGGCCAGACTATATATATATTTTTTAGGGGGGGAAATGAACGAATTCTTATGCCCCACAAATAACCCAGAGATGCATTTTAAATAAAAGGACATATTCTACTCATGTAAAAACACGCTGATTCCCAGACCGTCCGCGGGCCGGATTGAGAAGGCGATTGGGCCGGATCCAGCCCACGGGCCTTAGGTTGCCTACCCCTGGTGTAGACAATATTGAGCTAGAGGGAACAATGGTCTGACTTGGCATAAGCATAGCTGTCAACCTTTCCCTTTTCTTGCGAGGAATCCCATTTGGAATAAGGGAATTTACCTTTAAAAAAGGGAAATGTTGACAGCTATGGGCATAAGGCATCTTCCTAACTTCCTCCACCTCCAATTTCACAAAGGGTATGGAAAAACCTGGGCGGTCATTTTCATTTGTTGAAAATATCTCCTGTTCACAGTCTGATGTGAGCGGGGTTTCTGTTCACCCTCATTCTGAAAGCTGCTGCCGCTACCATTTTCCACAAGGCTTTGCAGAACTTTAACTTTGTGCAGGCCTTATTCCTTTTGCAATATTTTCCAGCAGATATTGGGCAATGTGGAGTGCCTTTTTCAGGAAGGTTTCTCTGCCGTGCAATAGATATCCTTCTGATGAAAACAACTTATTTGGTGAAGCTTTTCAGCATGAAGTATGAAGCTGATTTTATTGTACCCAGCTAAGCAGCTAAAATCCAGCTATGGATTTTATCATTCTGTTATGCCCTGTTTCTGAGTGTTATTGTAATGCATTTTAAAAAATATTGCTCGTTCCCCTGAACATTTGTAAAATGAAAGGCAGCATGTAATAATTTTTAAAAAGAAAATATCTGTGAAGATGTTTCTGATATACGTCCACTTGTTTTGATGAGTTTGAGAAAAATTAGATCTTGATCAGTGAAAGAACCTATTCACCAGACCCTCCAAGTGTCCCTATTTTCCAGAGGTATCCCAGATTTAGAGAAGCCGTCCCAGTTTCTGATTTGATCCTGGAATGTCCCACTTTTCCTTAGGATGTCTCTATTTTCACTGGAGAAATGTTGGACGGTATGGAGTTATCTGACCCCAGAGCCATCTGAAGGCAATCCTGTATAGGAAAGGTTTTTTTTTTAAGTTTAATGTTTTATTATGTTTTTATACATGTTGGAAGTGGGTAGCTTCCAACATGTATAAGATGTGGGGGGTATAAACAGTAAAATTATCATTACGGAATGGGACGTCCCTATTTTCACCAGAGAAATGTTTGAGGGTACGCTATTCACACAATTCCTTGCAATCAATTCAATGGTTCCTCAGTAGCTGCAGTAACTGGATACTCATACAAACACATAGTAGGCCTGACTCATATAAGGGAATTGCCTATCACCAAACTTGGAAACAAAGAAACTGATACGTAATGCTACATAATTTGGTTTCTATTAACTTTCTTAACCCAGTGCACAGCCTAAAATCAGTCTCCAGCTTTGCAAATGTAAAGAACTGCTATGATTCTATTCACCTATGCCTTCTACTTAACCAGTAGCTTGTGTGTTTCACTTAAGGTTGAACACAGATCTGCATAACTGACGGTATTTATATTTCTTAACGTAGGGAATAAACTTTGTGTATGATAGATATTCCCACAGTATGGTATTTTAATACTAAGCAAACAAAAACATTATAAGATTTATAGCAGTAAGGTGCCTTATTCTTTTTCAAAAATTGGATGATGACCTAATATTATGACTTTAGCATGCTAAAAAGTTGTGCAGTGGGAAAAGAGCTCATACAGGGATAGCACCCCATACATGCATGGTAGTGCTAATAGTCACAAGTGATATTAGCTTACTAATTTTTTAAATATTTCTGATTACCACCTAGTCATGTGATAAAGCTCTTTATATAGTCAGTAATGGAGTATTTGAGATAGACTTCTGCCACATGACAAAGATGGTGATCAGAAATTGCACTGATTTACCAAGGAACATTTTGTGGCACTATGCACAATTTGCTAAATTAGCATCCTGCAGCTACAACCTCTTTCTGTTTCTCAAGTCGGTTATTTCATTTTAATGATGCAGCCTAGACAAACCAACTGACCTCCTTATAAATCTACCATGACATTAGAGGATAATTACTTTGTGTTTGTCTTTAAAGAACATGTCAATGGTAATCCATCACACAGCTTGTTTACAAGGGAAATCGTGCTCTCATTTTGTAGGAACCGTACGTAATTGCTATTAGCAGTACTCTGCACTTGGAAGTTTGCACTGAGCTTTTCTATCAAATACTCTGCTTTCAAGATTTTGGCTAAGACTCAGGCTACTTTGGCTGTCCCAGATAAAGGGTGAGAGGAAGTATTAGCAACTGGTGCTTCCTTTCTCCCAGGCTGCCAGATTCCATCTGAATGGTCTCCAAATGCTATTTTTGTCCCTGAGATCAGGCTTTCCTATTGCAATGACATGGACCAAGGCCATTTAGAAATGGACCAAGGCCATTTAGCAATGAACTTTGCTGAGGTGGATATTCTCTGGCAATATGAGAGTAACACACTGGCACAACCTTCATTCAATGAAGCTGCAGAAGGCTTGAGAAGCAGAGGTGAAAGCAATGGGTGAGATACCCCTAACCAGTTATTAACTTTTGAACACTGGGACATAGGAAGCTGCTTTTTACTGAGTCAGACCATTGTAACTCTGTATTGTCTCTACACTGACTAGTAGTGACACTCCAGAATTTCAGACAGGGAACATTTCCAGCTCTACCTGGAAATGAGAGGGATTGAACATAGGACTCTTGGCGTACAAAGGAGATGCTTTACTACTGAGCTATGGCCCTTCCCAAAGTTCGGGAACAGAGAGCCTATGTTTGAGGCTGTGCCCACAAAAACTTCCTGGAGAGTAAAGACATTAGAACTTGCCTACTTTGGGTTTTATGGCTTAAATACATAAGCTTAGCGCTGATCAACTTTTCCCCCATTGCATGTTATGGACACTTTTCCGCATTTGTTGCAGAAATAGAAAAGAAATGGATGCCGCACCAACATTTAATAATACCATGATTCGTATGCCAATTTTAAATCTCAGGGGAATGCAGAGAGGCACTCTCAGTGCTTGTCTTGCAGCTCTGGAGACCCACCAAAAATCTGAGCCTAACCATTTTTTTGGAACTGCCTTTTGGGGACTTTGGCACAGAGGGGGACGGTGGTACCTCGGGTTAAGTACTTAATTCGTTCCAGAGGTCCGTTCTTAACCTGAAACTGTTCTTAACCTGAGGTACCACTTTAGCTAATGGGGCCTGCCACTGCTGCCGCGCTGCCGGAGCACGATTTCTGTTCTCATCCTGAAGCAAAGTTCTTAACCTGAGGTACTATTTCTGGGTTAGCGGAGTCTGTAACCTGAAGCGTATGTAACCTGAAGCATATGTAACCCGAGGTACCACTGTAATTTGAGTGTAATTATGCTGATTTTTTATTATAAAAAAACTTAATATATGGATCAATGCTCCTGTTCCCAAATCCTTTGGGGATGTAGAAGCTAACAATATAAATTCTCCAGGGAATCCTTGCTGCAATTATAACCCCAGATGTTTAAAAGCCAACATTTCTAAGTAGTCAGAAAATAATGCCCCTTCCAAAAAATAAAACTCTACTACTGCTTATTTTAGTTCTCGGTAAAAAGGTTTTGCTGGGTTTTTTTATGGCATTCACATTGAAACCTCACTCTGTGTTAGTCACAAAGAGTTAAAGCCTGCAGGAGAATTTAAGGGCTCTTTGGTAATTTGGCACATCAGTTTCATACCAGCTATTACTAAACTGCATCAAGATATTAATGTAGTCATCTCTCTTTAGTCTCAATGAATTGCAATAAAAATGTCAAACAGTTAGATTATATATGCCATCACAGCCGTATTTGATTGAGTAGAGCTGCAGGCCACGTCCCTTGAATCATACTGATGAAGAATCGGAAAGGCCTGGAGAACTCCACTGTAAATTTATTTCAGTGGGTGAGGCCATTTTACATTCTCACTGCCAGTAATACCGGTATATAAAAAAGAAGGGGGCGGAGGCGGAAAGTCAATTACACAGATGTAAGAAAGGACATCCTTTGATGTAAATAAAGCAGAGTAACATGCAAGCTAAATATACATGGGGCAAATTATTCTGTTGAAAGAAAAGATAAACATTTAAGTGGAGGGGTAAACTCAAGGGAGTGCAGCTACATGACTTTTTTTTCCTTCACAGCAGGAGTGATGATGTCCTTTGCTAGAGAAGCGGGGTAATCCCTTGCTCTGATTTATTAGGGAAGGTAAACAGCGTTTCCGTGCGCTGCTCTGGTTCGCCAGAAGCGGCTTAGTCATGCTGGCCACATGACCTGGAAGCTGTACGCCGGCTCCCTTGGCCAATAAAGCGAGATGAGTGCCGCAACCCCAGAGTCGGTCACGACTGGACCTAATGGTCAGGGGTCCCTTTACCTTTTTATATTGCTTTATATGAAACGAAGTCTCAACGTTGTTTACAATATATTTTTAAAAATGAACTAAAAATTTCATGGAAACATATTAAAACAATGCACAATATCAGTACAATTATGATTAAAAGTACACAATAAAAATCAGATTAACAACACAGTCATTTAAGATGTCTGTATGTCTGAAAAAATTAAAACATTCTTACCTGATGCTGAAATCATAGTGCAGTTGGTGCCAGGCGGGCTTCCCCAGGGAGAGCGTTCCAAACATAAAGGGCCATCACAGAGAAGGCCTCTTGTCTGCTCACTATGCTTTGCACTTGTTTTGGTGATGGCACCCAGATGATGAATGTAGCCTAGACAGGTTCATATAGTAAGATGTGCTCAGAAACCTGAGTCATACAGCGTTTTGAAGGTCAAAACCAGCACTTCGAATTGAGCCCGGAAACAAATTGGCAGCTATCACAGTCAGGCTAGAACCAGAGTAATATGTTCACACCTTCCTAGCTGGGCGGCTGCTGAGTTTGGTTCTAGCTGAAGTTTCTGAACCGTCATCAAATGCAGCCCCATATGTTATTGTAGTAATCCAGCCTGTAGGCTATCAGAGCATAGACAAGAAGCAAACCTTTCCCCTTCCAGACAAAGTCACAGCAGGACCACTTGAAGCTGATAGAAGACACTCCATGTCCTGCATTGGATGTCACTTCCTGCCCACAGCAGGTGGTCACTGAACTTCACCACTGAATTATCACCATGTCCAAACTGGCCCTGAAAAACTTCTATCTTTTCATAATAAGGAAGCTCTTACCAATCAGGTTAGGATACAAATACTAATTTGCAAAGTTCTCTTATTTTCACTCAGCAAGTTACTCCAGTATGGCACATTTACAACACTGCAATTTTGTAATATCTTCTCGGAAAACTACCCATCACACAAAATTACGCTCTTGTCCTTTAATATTATTAATAAAATTCAATCACAGGTCCCTTCATTCACTTTTTTGAAAGGTTACATAGGTTTAAGCAGTGCCATTTTTTCTCCTGCCGAAATATATTATGAAATGCCATTACTGTTGTAAAAGCTAATTGATAATGTGATTTGTTATGTTGCTGAGACATAATTCAGAAAGTTATTTTAAAGGCTTTGATACATGAACAGCACTAACTGTTTAATATTTCTTGTGAGAATAGACACAATGCATCAGGTTTGAAAAAAATGTGTTGCTGTGTGAATGAAATATTTCTGGAAGCTTTTATTCTTGTTGTTTGGGTTTTTGCCAATGGCTTTCTAGTGGAAAGCTCGTATTTTTTATACTGTTTCTGTTAGAATGTATCCATCGGTCCTTAGTGGAGTTGTGTGTGTGCATATGTGTTAACAGAAAGGAATAAATAAAGGTTTAATAGATAATTAAAACATAGTAGCACATTTTAAAGAGCTTCATTTCTTTAAAATGAAGCTAAATTTTATGAGCAATATACTTACTTGTAAGACATATTTCTGACTTCTTCCCCGTATGACCCTGCAAAATGGTTGGCTTTAAATTTACGTTCAAGGTATTTTTCAGAATAAGATGATTATCAAATCACTTGTTCACCTGAAATCAATGTTAACAATTGTTGTAACTATTATTTGGAGCACCTTAGCAAAAGTTTCTATTTTTTTGTAGGTTTACAATATTCATGGGACTCTTAAGTAGAAGCATTGTTTGAGAAGTTGTTATTTTGGAAAGCCTTATGTGGTGGCTATGATTTTGAAAACATTTACAGCTCAATCTTTTACTTGTCTATTCAGAAGTAAGTCTAGACATAATTCAATTGGGCTTACTTCCTCCCAGATAAGTAGTTATAGAACTGCATCTTTATAGAGTTATGATTCGAGTGATTTCATGTACATTTACTGCAAGTCAATAGACACAGTGTCAGGTCTACTTATGTTAGTGGACTAATCAAAAGGAATGTTCAGCATTCCTATGTTGAACATAGACCTGGGCGATATATTAATATATTGCCCAGGACCGGTATGGGGGGGGGGAGGACCGTGATGACAGCTTCACTCAATGGTATATCGCTGGTGAAACCATCACGGCTCTTGAGTCCCTCTGCCTTCATCGCCCAGAGCGCTGAGGGACAAACTAACTGGGAGCTGGAGGCAGAGGAACTCAAGCAGCGGTGGTTTCAGCAGCGATATACCGCTGGTGAAACTGCCACTGCACTCTCTCTCTCATCGCTCTCCCACCCCCAGTGGAGCCTGGCCAAGGAACCCCGAGTCCCCTGCTGGTCGTGCACGAGTGGCAGGGGACTCGGGGCTCACTCGGCTGGGGGCAGGAGCCTTTCCAGCCACCAGGTGAGCAGCAGGTTGGGGCAAGATGTATTGGCTTCAGCCTGCGAGGCGCTGGGGTGAAAGCGCCTCAGCTCCCATGGTGAGAGTTGCAGCAGTTTCCCCCAGCACCTCGCCAGCTGGGGCCAATGCAGCTTTTTTCAACACTGCAGTTTATCGCCAAACCACGATTTTGGCTGGCGATACACCGCCATGTTGAAAACCCAACATCGCCCAGTCCTAGTGGAGCATCGCTTGAGTGCTCCTTTTACAGAGACACCAGTGAACTTCAGCACAGCAGGTTCCATAGTGATGGCCATCAGCTTGGATGGCTTTAAAAGAGATTCATGGAAGATGAGACCAAGGCTACTAGCTATGATGACAATCTCCTACCTCCACTGTCAGAGGCAGCATGCCTTTGAATTCCAGTTGCTGGGTATCAGAAGTGGAAAGACTGCTATTGCACTCAGGTCCAACCTGCAGGCTTCCCACAGGTATCTGGTGTACCATCATGAGAACAGGACGCTGGAACAGATGAACCTTTGTCCTGATTCAGCACGATTCTTATGTTCTTATGGATGCTTTTAGGGGAGATTCATGCATTGCAGAAGGTTGGACTACATAACCCTTGGGGTCTCCCCCAACTCTACAATTCTATGATTCTATGTCATTTTGGGCTAAGACACAATCAATGTAAGCATCTGTGTAGGGTAAGTACTTACTGAGAAGCCATAAAAAGGCTAGTAGATATATCATCGGTGGGCAGCATTTCTCCATAGGCTCATTTCCAGGTAGTCACAAGACTGCTGTCAGATAACTAAAATCAAATAATAAGTAATACAGAGAGCTAAACATGTGTAAGTGTTACACAGCCTCCCCCCCCCCTGCAATGGCGGCAGTACTTCTTGGCCCCTTTGCAACCCTGGACATTACTACCTGCAACTTTCTCAATTATGGATGTGCCAGTCCTTCTAGGATGGGATCCCAAAATTGATCTTTTGGCCCCATCTCAAGACAAAGGAGGGTGTGCGCTTTCTATGGATTTGGTAACTACATCAAAAATTATGTCACAACAGGACGCATAGCGAAGTATTATTCATATTATTTTTTTTAAAAAAATCTTAATGTGCATTTCTAGACATTACAAACTTGGCTCTTGGATGTTGTAGTGGTGGGGTACCTTTTAGCTGGCCTTTTTATCTATTCAAGATTTTCTAGATTGTTTGATACTATGTGTGCTTTCTACACTACCTTCACCAAATATAAATTCCAGGCATTTCTGCAAGTTCCCCTATGGTATTACTGACAAACATTTCCAGTATCCTGTGCTCAAGAAGTCAAGATTCTCAGTCTGTAGTTTCCTGGATCTGGACATTACTCTTTATCAGTGCTTTATGATAAAGTAGGGCTGTCAGGCCATGAAGAAATTTTTGGACTTACTCATCCATCTTTTTGACAGAGGATGCTGACGTAGTTGCCAAGGCCAAAGCATCTATTATACATGGGAACATTTTGGGGGAAAACACTTTGGAAGATTAAATATTTTGCACCAGCTGCATAAAGAAAACGAACATTTGCAACCTTTCAAATTAGCTCATTATACCTTGATGTTAGGCAGACGGACAATCATCCTTAATCTTTGCTTGCCTGATGCCTGTTTTCTTCATCACTGTAGCGTTTTAAAAAAATAAATACAAAAACCACTATAAACAGCCAAGACACAAACCTCTCAGATGATGAGTACTGTCTGTAACCTGTTGCTAAAAACTTATATTCTTTTACACCTTCTCATTCTGTGATGTTGCTTGGCAGCATGGACATTTTTATTGGGCTCACCTACATTTTCAAGGAAGTGTATTGCTCAGAGTTCTGGAAGTTGCTATTGTCCCGCTGTGCATGAAGAAGTAACACCTGTCTTCATAGGAACACAAGGAGCTGCTATAGTCAAACTACTGGTCCCTCTAGGTTAGTATTGTCTACATCAGGGGTCAGCAAACTTTTTCAGCAGAGGGCCGGTTCACTGTCCCTCAGACCTTGTGGGGGCCCGGACCATATTTTGAAAAAAATATATGAACAAATTCATATGCCCCACAAATACCCCCAAGATGCACTTTAAATAAAAGCTTACATTCTACTCATGTAAAAACACCAGGCAGGCCCCACAAATAAATAAATAAAAGGACACATTCTACTCATGTAAAAACACACTGATTTCTGGGTCGCCCGCAGGCTGGATTTAGAAGGCGATTGGTCCGGATCCAGCCCCCGGGCCTTAGTTTGCCTACCCATGGTCTACACTGAGCGGCACCAACTCTCCAGGGTTTTAGATAGCAGTATTTTCCAGGCATTCCTGGAGATGCTGGGGACTCACTATGGGACCTTCTGCATGCAAACCATAAGCTGTACCTCTAAATTATGGTCCTTTCCAGGTTTTTATTTTGGGGGCAGATTTTGAACAGGAAACATTGCCAGGAAACATGGCTTCTTCCTTTTCAGATGATAGCCACAATGTTCCTTTACAAATGATTGAAGCTATTTCCAAAACATTACATTGCAAAAAATTTCAATTAACTTGAAAATAGAAACAAGGGAAAATATCAAAATGAAATGATAACATAGTGATGAGCAAAAGCATGCATGCTTCCAGGCTACATTATTTTATAGCGGAAGTTCATTGGACTTCCCTTTTCTGATAAGCTGGCTTGGGGGGGGGGGGGGTCTGTGGAAAAGTGAAAGTGCACTTATTTATATCCATGGATGAACTTTTAAAAAGTAATGCTACAAATGTCATGATTTGGTAATACTATGCCACAAATCCTTATCAGTTTCTAATTAACTTTAGCATAGCAGGAGAGCCAAGAATACTATTTTTCGGTGACATGTTAATGCCTTTAAAATGAACACAAATAATTTATCGTGGGGAACAGGCATGCCTGGATTGCTAAGAAAGAAATATTCAGAACTTTTGGGAGATTAAGTGGTAAATGGATTTTTGCAATTTCACTTGATGTTGTTTTTCCTATTAAACCCCAGGAAACAGAAGAGTAAAGAAAATGCAGAATTTCCATGGGAGAATGTCTCTAAGATATATGCTGATTTAAAGTTAATTTCAAAACTTTGGCTGATATCACTGCAGTTCACAATGTGTGGTTTTATATTCTTAAAGCGTTACAAGAAAAATAACGAACAAGATTGCCAGTAAAACAGCACATTGGCTTGGATCCAGAGAAGACCGAGGGGAGTTCCAGTCATATAACAAGGCTTGTCTACCTTTTTGCTGCAGCTATTCCTGACAGTAGAGATGGGGGAGAAATCAGATGCAGTTCAAATTTAAAGGAGAACCTACCCAATTCAATCTTTCATATATAACACATGAACCAAAATACGAGCCATCCTTCAAAACCCACAATTCTCCACATTTTGTAATGCTGCACTCTGGCCATGTAATGTGTACAAAAATGCACACACTAGGGTAAAGTGTGAATTAAAATGCACATGTTCATGAAAATAACATTTGAAATGCATTATATTAGGGGGAATTGCTGTGCAAAAAAAGAAGAAGGTAAAATTCCACACAAACATTAACAAAACTTCAGAGTGATGGGGGAATGTGGAGAACAAACTTAAGACTGGAATAATGAGAAAGTGAAAATGGCAGATCCATCCATTCCTACCTGACAGCCAGGGACCCTTCAGAATGGTGCTTGATACATTGCGAGAGTGCTGCAGTTTCAGGGGAGAATCAATGGAAATTCAGCACCCCCTTCTTGAGTAAGCAAAAGTGGCTTTCTAGATCTCACCAATATCTTTAAGACCTTGACTATGATGGAAACGCCATTGATTAGTTCACATCCTGAGTGGCAGCAGAACTTGGACCAAACACTTTAGATTCTGAGCCAGGTCTTTCCCAGTCCTGCAGCCCGAGATCCTTTAACTGCAGATGCTCAGCTTCAAATCTGAGGCTATTTGTATATCCAAACATGCATGCTTCCACTGAACTGCAGAAGCACCCAAGTAATACAGCAGAGCAATGCTGCTGCTTATCGAGTGTATGTTATTTGTAAGTTATAAAGTATACATCATTTCTGAAAAAGTATATGTATCCATCTATACAAAGCAATGCTTCCAACAGCGACATATCTTTGAAAGTACAATGACTGACACACTACATTTCCCCCAGAACTGGCCTTGTGTTATTTCCTTTTGGTTGAGAAACAAAGCCTTAAACTTGAGAGCAGTGATTGCTCAGATAAATGACCCACCACACACGTCTAAACCCAGAAAGCATACTTTATTTGTAACCTCACATACATGATATTTACACAGTTGGTCTGCTACTGTCAATATAGATGGTTGTACGAATGGTTACTGAAGCATACAAAACTGAAACAAACGGGTGCTTTCCCTCCTAGGTTAGCATACTAAACTTGTTTTGAAATGCACTGTTGTGATCACTAGGTGTCAGTATAGTGCTTTTTGTACAGCTAATAGTACAGCATGTAGTAGTGTCACACACGCAATTTAGCTTGTGAGTACACATAAGGAGGAAAACAGGCCTCAAAATCTGCAGTGAAAAGTCCTGAGCAAACCGGAAACGTTCAATAGCAAAAAAACATTTAATGCATATTTAAATTCAAAAGAGCCACTAAGCACAGCTCAAACTTTTATAAACTCTTATTTTTATCAAACTACAGCAAAAATAGTTTTACTTCACAATCTAACCATATTTAGAGCTCCATATTTCCATACTTTCCATATTTCATAAAGAAATTGGTTGTGAATCACACAAACATCATATTAGGCAGCCCATATAAAACGGTATTAAGAGCTGATGGCTGTGGGGCAGGATGCACTAGCCCACCGGGACTTTCTCTCTGGTCTTCTTTCTTGTCCTCAGGGGCATCCAGCTCCGCTAGAAACACAGTTCAGAACAAATAATTAAAATTTTCTTTTAGCTATAGAGGTATTTTAAAGAAACCGGGAGCATGATCCTGTTCAAGTTAAGCAGTTTTAAGCAGACGCTTCTAATGGAAGAGATTTAAACATGCACCCAACTTTCCTATTGACATCAAATGGATTCAAAGGGGCTTAACATTGGCTGAATTATGCCCAGAGTTTTAATGTCTACTTGCTTAAATACCTGTCTCTTTAGGCCTGTTCAGGTGCTACATATAGTGGAGAAGGAGAACTCTTAACATAGTTTTAGTCCTGGACTATATAGAGCGAGATGAGCGCACAACCCCAGAGTCGTCCATGACTGGACCTAACAGTCAGGGGTACCTTTACCTTTACCTATATATACATTACCATATATGAATATACACTTGCTTATCCATATATTCATTTTTCATATACAGTACCAGTGTTCAGAAATCACTGAAATCCCGAAGAACTGCATGTAATCAGATCTAAAATTAGCACATAACCTAGTGACCAGAAACTTTGCTAAACATTAAAGAACTGTCTGAATTAAATGCTGTCAGGGGCTCAGGAGCAGGAGCACAGGGGAGAGAGGAAATGGAGAGCGAAGGGGAAGAATCCGAGGGCAGCGTAGGGGAGTATGACAGTGGCCCGAGAGATTCCATGAGCTTCTCCAGCGAATCAGAAGATTCCCAGAAGGGGGCGCCGATGGTCAGGGCAAGGGGGGTCCCAGGGGGGACGCACAAGAAACAAGGAGCCAGCGGGGAACCCCGAAGCAGCAGCGGGGGATCAGGACCAGTTTCCCCACCAGAGCGTAGTGGGGGGGAAGAGTCACATGTGTCAGGGCCAGCGTCTCCTCCAGCGGGGAGAGAAGGTGAGTCAGGGCTGACCACGCCTCCAACGGAGGGGAGGTCAGTTGCAGCTAGCCCCCCCGAAGGGGGAAGCAGTGACAGCAGCAGTGAAACGGTCAGGAGGAAAGTTGCTGGCTGGGTGCGCGCGCCAAGTTCAAATGTACAGGCGCGGGGGACAGCAGGAGACCCGGATGGGGAACCAGCTCCTAAAGCCCGCCGGAGGGAGGGGGAAGGCTCAGGGGATTCAGCGTCAGAAGAGTCTAGAAAGGGTGAGACCCCAACGGACAGGCGGAACCAGAGGCGGAAAGAACAGAGGAAGAGGTGGAGTAAGGCTAGAGTCTTAAACTGGTGTATGGGGGGAGGAGACTCAGACGGAGCATCAGCGGTCTAAATGTTGAGACGTAGAGCTGCACGCTGCGGCTCTGGAAGTGAAACTGAACTTCAATAAAGACTTTCGTATTTAACAACGAAGTGGTGTTGGTCCTTTGTGAGCTGGGACCTCGGGCAGCTCTGACAAATGCCATAAAGCTAGATACTATCAAAGGGTAGCTAATCCTAATGTTGGGAAACCGTCTCTTCTACCTGCCAGAGAGAAACTGTTATTAGCTACATACATAGTATAACTTTAAAGACACTGTAGTTTACCCCTTATAGAGAAACAGTTATAGGCAACTCTTAACAAACTACAGTGCTCAGAATTCTCTGAGGGGGGGAAATGTGCTTCCAACAACCTTTGACAGCAAAAGGCTTTCCTGTCTTGAACTTACAGAAACCTCTGATCACCAGTGACAAGTAAACATTCCTGTTACAAGTATCTCTAGTCATTTCCCCCAGTGCAGCAAATAACAGGTTTGGGGAGCCAATTTTAATTAGGAATACAGAGAGCAGGGATGGCGTTAAACCCCCTTTCCCTGGTGCCACAGTCAAGGACTGCTTTGGGACCCCTATGTCTGCTATTAATTTCTTTTCAGCTGTGAGAGAATCTAATTCTGGATCTCCTGTGTCACATTTAGCTTGGACCTTTGA
The DNA here is from genome assembly GCF_964270895.1 of Podarcis filfolensis. Taxonomy (NCBI): domain Eukaryota; kingdom Metazoa; phylum Chordata; class Lepidosauria; order Squamata; family Lacertidae; genus Podarcis; species Podarcis filfolensis. The sequence continues at coordinate 60,533,577 of NC_139608.1, forward strand.
GTCCTTTTTTGTAGTAAGTAAATAGGAAAAACGTTGGCATTACAGCTGCGTATAGAAATATAATTCGGTTATTTTGATGGTTCAGCACAAACCCAATATTCAGAGGAGCAACTGTTCTTAGCACTGGAGCCATGTACATATATGCTCCTTTGGGGAAAAACAATACCTTCCTTATGGGAGACATTTCACTCTCTCTTTTTCACACACACTCTTTTAAATATATGCATCTTTCAATATGTGCTTTTTAAAAACCCTGCTTGGTGTTTTCAATATGAGGTTAGTAAATTGCTTAGATGAGAGTGATACCATTTCTACCAGCAAGCTCAGCAGTTCCGGTGCTTGTAATATACAATATAATGGCATTTTAATCAAATAAGAAAATGGTGAGAAGAAAATGGTGGAAGATTTTGATCTGTTCACACTTCAATCTGTGTACTTTATTTTAAAAACTTCTAAATCTTACTTTTAGGAGGTTCATCCACAGCACTCTTACTCCTTTGAAGAAAATGAACAGCCTGTCCAGTTGTCTTGCCTACTTTGATAAAATCTGCAAAGAAACATAGTAGTTTTATAATTGAACACACTCAAAACAAAACATGGAAGTGGAACCTGCAGCTTTCTTCTACATTTGCAAATGACAGCTCAGTCTTAACCAGAGTTAGGTGCATGTAAGCCCGCTGAAATCAATGGCCTTCTGAAACCCTGTGGACCAAGCTATACTTCAGATTATGCACACATTTAAGAGCTGAGGTTAAATTGGTCACATTTGTTTCCAAGAAAAAGCAATACTGAAGCCCCAATTGGAATGTGTTCCTTATCACATCAAGGTCCGGAACTGCCTTCTTGCTAAAAGTTGTTCCTCAGCTGCTATTTGCTGCAAACAATAAGTACTATTTGGGACAAATAGCAGCTGCGGGAGTTTTGATAGGAAATCAGCCCAAGGCACAAATTTGGATTGGGAGCATGTTCCCACTGCTCTAGGCCTTTCATGAATACAGACCCCCAAATGCCCCTATTTTCCAGGGACAGTCCTGGATTTACAGAAGCAGTCCTGGTTTCCGATCCGATCCCAGAATGTCCCACTTTTCCTTAGGATGTCCCTCTTTTCATTGGAGAAATGTTGGAGGGCATGGTAGGATATCCCTATTGTTGTCAGAGAGTATGGAGTTATGTGACCCGAACTAAGGAGATAAGTGCAACCTATAGTAGACATCTGAAGGCAGCCCTGTATAGGGAAGTTTTTAAATGTTTTATTGTGTTTTTATATATGTTGGAAGCTGCCTAGAGTGGCTGGGGTAACCCAGTAAGATGGGCAGGGTATAAATAATAAAATGATGATGATGGAATAGGACATCCCTATTTTCATCGGAGTATAGAAGCTTCATTTGTTCACATCTAAGCATGGACACTAACGTCACCATTGAGAAGAAAAGCATTAGGCTCAGCTGTTTTATGAAGTTTGCTATTACACACTTTCACATAAGCTTTCCATTTTTGTCGCATTCTCTTCCAGGGTCGTATACCATTGGTTAGCTATGACAGAACGCACTCCAGCAAGGCTCAGAAAGATTGTTGTCTCTGTTGGCTTTTCCAGAGAGAGGCGTACAGAGCTAAAAAAAAGAAAAGAAAAAAGAAATGCAATGAATGAAAATTACAGGTACAGACATTCTTAAATGACCTGAACAAAAGAGACAAAACCCCTTCATTCAAATTTTATTCAGTTCACAAGAATAGAAAGTAAACTGCATTTTTTCTTATCTTTTTCTCACCAGCATGTCTGGCATTAAATATTTTATTTATTTTCTGCAGTATCTTTATAGAGTTCTCTGGGTGTCTTACAAGAAATAACTAAAAACAATTTAAATACAAAATCATCATCATCATCATTTTATTTGTATGCCGCCTTCCCATAGTTAAAACAATGCTCAAGGCGGCTGACAACATGACAAGAATTGCATAATTACCAACATAACAAAAGTCATAAACAATAAATAAAACACATCAAAAGGTACACAACCAAATGGAAAACAATTTCCACATAAATCATAAAATCTAATACTAAGAAGACAGCATTAATATCACAATTTAAAATGACGTAGATAAAAAATAAAAGCAATTTAAAAAACAAAACAAAAACTGAGCCCTCTCTGCCCAGCAGCAGCAGCAGCAGTACTCCTTTATGGAGCCTGTCAGGCCCCGCCCCAAGCCAGGTGGAGAGAAGCAGGGCATAAAACATATAGGGACTGTGGTCCTGAGATCGGGTTTAGCTGGCCTTTAGGGGGCAGACAGGAGCAAAGCCTGCTCCACTCTGGTCTGCTCCCTTACCACACCCACCCGGACTGGCCGGTTTGAACTGTGTGGCAGGAAAGACCCGTCACGCCAGGGGGCTGGCTGCCTAGCATAGCATTGCTCTCTGGGGCCCAGAGTCTGCCATGATGGGCTGCAATCATCGCCCACCCTGGGACTGGGTGAGCGACCATTCTTGACAGCAAAGAATGAGGAATTTAGGTTGCAATCCTATGCACTCTTTCCTGGGAGTAAGTTCCATTGAACTCAGTGGTACTTACTTTGGAGTAGAGGATATATAGGACTGCCTTGCATAGAATGACTTTAAAATTTATGCCAATCTTACCTTTTAAACCCATCAAGGTTTATCACTCGTGCAGTACTTGGTTTTGAATGCACGAGGTCTGAAAGTATCACCAACTGACACTCTGTGGGAAGGGAAGCAATAATATGAATGTTATATTTCAGTAGCATTTTGAATCCAAAGACACATGAGCAGAAAATTGCTTGTCTAACAAGGCTTTAATATTCCACATTTCTCACTGCAGACCCCTGTGAAATTATCCAAAATGGTATGGTGTGTGACATGGGGGCAGTGGAATTTAGGCAGAAATCAAGGGAGGCAGTGATGGACATTGGGAACCCCAATGTTTCAAGAAGTATTTTAAAAACCTTGATAAAAGACCTTAAGGGAACAACTGCCTAACAGTCAATAAGGACTGAGCATGCTCAGTGGTTGTGGAATGCTGATCAACCAGGGGTAGGTAACAGAAAACCTGGCGTGGTGGCTGTGGAACAAAATGTAGCATGTTGAAGAAGCATGGCTGACGCATTGGAACAGTGAATGGGAGCACCGCAAAGGGCCACATTTTGTTTCAGGTCTTAGCCATTCACTGTTATGTTTGTCTTGCTAGTCCTGCCATCATGATGTAATAAAACTGTGCAGTGTTGAACAGTCAGTTGTTAAGGCACATCATCCCAAGAGCACTCCATGGAACAGAAATTTGCTCCATTATTAAGAAAGTGTGCCTCAAGGGATGACCCCCCTCAATACAGGGTTGTAAGTACCCCATCTGATGTAAATCTCATGCTGTGGGAGAAGCTAATGGCTCCTTTCTGACACCTTAAAATTGCCAAGCCACATGAGAGAGGCCCATGCTGTGCCTCCCTCCTTCCTACATCAGTGGTGCACCTGTTCCAGAAAGACAAAAGTAGACAAGGGGATGAGGACCAATTTGGGTGCCTTCTACCTTGCCCAAGCTTCTGATTTTACCTATACTATGTAAGAAGAAACCATGCGTACAGCAGCTTTTGTGTTAATAATGCGATCTGCACAGGGACCACAAATTAAATCACCTTTGAATGACAACTTTTGCAGAAAGCTGATCTAACACTTGTAATAATAAAACCACATATTTCAATCTGAGTAAATAGAATTTTGTTATGATCTGCAAGGAAAGCAAACAGCCTTTTTCAGCTTCATAAAATCACCTGGGATATTCATAGCAACTAATCTTTCAAGTAATGTATATAAGAGAAATCTTGCCAGTCCAGAGAAGATAAATGCACTGCAGTTGTTCAGTAAGTATTCCCAGTCTGCTTGACTGAAAGGGGAAGGGAAAAAAGAACAGTCAAAACTTTAGTCTGCACTGTATGCTATTAAATTGTATTAGCATGATGTTCTGCTACTTTAAGTAGCTCAGCTCAGCTCTAGAAAACATTACATTTAAAGAAATATGATCAATTTTCATCAACTATGTGCCCTAGTGCCAGGAATACAGTCGTAACCTTGGAAGTCAAACAGGATCTATTCCAGAAGTCTGCTGGACTTCCAAAATGTTCGAAAACCAAATCATGGCTCCTGATTGGCTGCAGGAAGCTCCTGCAGCCAATCAGAAGCAGTGGAAACCCAGTCGGATGTTCGGGTTCCAAAAGAACATTCACAATCTGGGACAATCACTTCCAGGTTTGCTGTGTTTGGGAGCCAAAATGTCCGAGTTCCAGGGCATTTGGGATCCAAGGTACGACTGTACTTGGAAAAGCAGCAACAGATGGTGTGGTGGAGCACGGCTACTCACTTGACCTCGAGCTGGCTGTATTGCTGCTGTTTATCAGGAGGCAGAGAGGAGTAGCAGGGAGGCAGTGGCAAGGTTAGCACAGAGCAAATGCACCACTGGGAGCATCAGAGAGGCACTTGCACTGCACTGACCTTGGCATCCCCCATCTCCCAGTAAGCAGCAGCAAGATGCTGTCTGGCGGTCAGGTGAGTGCTGCCACCCCACTCCACCTTACCCCCTGCTACTGTACAAACTGTGCATGAAGAGGAAAATAGTTTAGAATTCTATTTTTACGGATAGGAAGAGTATCCGTATTAAGTGTATAAGGGCATGCCTGTGCACGTGCTTTCTAAATTCTGAAAGTAGCTGTCCACTGTCCACTGTTTCCTTTCTTCCTTTGGTTATTTTGATTGTAAAGGACTGACACGTTCGGGCTTAAGAAGGTAAGATGAGCCTGCTGGATCAAGCCAATGGCACCACATCCAGCATCCCATTCTCACAATGGCCAACCAAATGCTTATGGAAAGAGGAATGCAAGAAACCTCTCTCCCCTCCTGCAGTTTGCAGCAACCGATATTCAGAAGCTGACTGCTTCTGCCTGTGGAGCTAAAACACAGCCATCAGGGTTGGCAGCTATGGGCTGAGTTTGACTAATCTTCTTTTAAAGTCATCCAAGTTTGTGGCCACCAGTGCCTCTTGTGGGAGTCAATTCCATAGTTAAGCTATGCGCTGTGTAAAGAATGCTTTCTTTTGTCTGTCCTGAAGCTTCCAGCGTTTAGCTCCATTGGATGTTCCTGAGTTCTGGTATAATGAAAAAGGAAGAAAAAATGCCTCTCTATCCACTGTCTCCGTACCAGGCATAATTTTACACGCCTATCCCAGGTCACTCCTTACTCACCATTTTTCTAAACTAAGAAGTCACAAAGGTCGAGCAACTTTAAGCCCCATTCTTTACAATGGGAAAATTTCTTAAACCACACACTGCAATCAGTGGGTGACTAAAGTGAAAGTGACTAAATTTTGGCTGGGTTCCCTCCCCGCAACAGCCTTGTTTTGACTTCTTTACTAGCAGCATATGAACAAACATATTAGGCATTTGTTTAGGTACTAAAAAAAATGTGCAAAATTAATGAGAAACAACTTACATACCTTGCAAATTGCGTGTTACCCATAATTCCATCCCAACGGAGTGTAAACGGCTCAAATTTCTCTAGGAGTGTCTTAAATTTTTGTGCAGGATTATCTGATTCTGAGCATACAATTTTTTGTCATTAGGAACATAGGGTTTTTCAGTGCTTACACACCCACCCACCCACTCTGTATAATTTTAAGCAGCTGTAGCTTTTAAAAAGAGTATTACAGTAGCTTCGTAAATAAGCCTAGAAAGGTTAGTAGCCTACCAAAAAAAGTTACTAGCCTGCTAACAGGGCAGCAGTCTGTGTTTTCATGCTGACCACAGAAGACTGGAAGACTGGAAATGCAGGCATCTAGCAACTTAGGAGAGTACGGTTTTGTTTTTTTTAGTTTTTCTTTTAAGTGCCTTCTACCCAGTGGACTATTAGAGGAGGGTCTAGATTCTTCTCCGCTAGCCTGCTTTATTTCCATGTTGGTTGCAGAGGAAGGATTTTTCTCTTTCCACAACTAGCACACCAACCAAGCATGCTGAAGGAGTAGGCTCAGAGTGATCTGTCGTTCCTCTGCCAGCCTGCTCACTTGCCTATGGCAGCAGAATGATTTGTTCAACGCAAGACTACAACACCAACTTTTTCAGATATTACAGTTATCACATGGAGCTTTCTGCATGCAAAAAGAGGACCTTTAAAAAGTGACTTTCTTTAATATATAAAATAAAACCAGGTCATTCTCTTTCAACCATAAACTGTAACCACTTTTAAACCTACATATTAGGTGCGCAGTGTTTGAAAATGGTTTCACTGATGTTGAAAAAAAGAAAATAGAGTTCTAGGTTGATTTCTACTACAGCTATTTTAATGGCAAACAAGTTATAATATACAAACTTTACCTCTTTCTGTTACATCATTGTATGGATCCACAACATCTGAGACATACCATTAAGAACATGCAAATGAAGGGTGTCAAATTTAAATATAATTAACTACATACAACTCCTCCCCCTGCCTCCAGTTTCGATTGGGTGCAGGAACCAGAAATAAAGCCAGTGGCACCCTCAGCATCCAATCCTAATGTGTCACCTTTTGATATCTTCCCTGAAGAAATCACCACCAGCAGTTCCCTCCCTCTGCTTACCAGGCTCCCACTTTTGTGCCTAAGCAAACTCTTTGCCCTTCCTAAGTCAGTAGCATCCAAGCTCTCTTTCCCAAGGCTACTGCTTAACCTCCATAGTCCTCTCACATGATGAAACCGCTTCCCTTCCATCTTTGCAGCTTAAGTATTGTCTAAAAAGCAAGTATTCTTTTCTACTGTCCAAAGGTCTCTCTCACACCAATTCCACACCATTTGCTCTCGACTGTAAAGGTTAGCAAACAGAAAGCTAGACACTTTCTATACACTTTGACACTTGCAATACTGCAGAATTTAGTAGCAACAACAGTAGTAGTAGTAGTTGGCACAGGGAAGTCAGTCTGATTGCCCTACAAGCTTTCCTAGCTCTGAAGACGATTCAGTAATTGACACAGACAGTAGCAGTGATGTGGCTCGATTGCTGAGCTCAAGGAAATGGGCAGCTCGGATGTAAAACTCATGATTTAAGTATTCCATTTGCTAATCAATAGCTTCTGAAAGGATACATTTAACATTATGTATATCAATTGGAAGGCAGTTGGGTGGCAGAACACGGTTAAGGTTAGGCTGTTGAATAAGAAAGTCATAGCTTTAGTATGAAAGAACACCCACAGCACAATTCTTCTTTTCTCAGAATGAAAGCCTAATAAGCTCCATTGGGACTCACCCTCTGGCAAGCATGCTCAGGGCTGGAATCCTAAGTAGCATCCATCAATACTGCATAACACTGTTTTTGTCATAATAACATGGAAAATGCTACTGCGTATAACTTTTGTGGAAGATCCCAGTTGCCACAAAAATCATGGCAGAGTGTGCATGCCACAGTTGTGATTGTAGGGAAGTAATATGAATAAATTTCCTGATCAACACTACTTCTCAAGCACAGGGATTGCTCACGCTGTTTTGCTGTCCAAGGTAGAAATTAATTATATGCCCCCAGACCTTGTTAGGACTTTATTGATGGTTTTCTCCTATTGTAGTCCCTTTCCGAAGATTAAGACTTGGGAATAATAGGAACGCATAGGGGAGGTGAAGGAGGAAGAACACAAACAGCCTCCATATCTCAGACCTTGCTGTCTAAAGCAGTGGTGGACAATCTGTGGTTCTAGAGATGTGGGACAACAAGTCCTATCATCCCTGACTAAGGGTGATGGGAGCTGGAGACCAACTAGAGCTGGCCAACCATTTGGATGCCTGAGCTGAAGGACTAGATTGTGCTTCCTCCATTACATGTTCTAGAACCTACTGGACTGATAGCCGAATCTTACTTCAGCACCAGTCATGGGTAATAATAATAATAATAATAATAATAATAATAATAATAATAATACCCCGCCCATCTGGCTGCGTTTCCCCAGCCACTCCCAAGGATAGAAGTCTAGCTTAGGGGGTGAAGATCAGGCTGTCTAGCACACATAGCCCTTTTTCCCAGCATCTCACCCTGGTGCTTATCTCAGCATCTGCCGCCTGAGGTGTTTGTCTCAGTGTGCCTAATGGTAGGACTGTCTCTGAGTCCAACAGAATCTAGAAGTCCACAGGTCCCCCACTCCTGGTTGAAAGGGTCTAGGATGGAGTGAATAATTATATTCGCCCTTGAAGAATTTCCCAAGATTTTTGACACCCAAAACTGCCTATATTGCCTATTGGGTTGGGACAGACTATTGATCCCTTTTTCAAGGCAACTTTATTACTAAAAGTATTTGCAAGGAATATTGGCGTGTGCTGTTTCTCCAGCAGTGCAGCAGGAATTTATGATCAACAATGAGAAGAATTATTATTGTGAAGTTTATATGTCTCGTTTTGTAACAAAAGGTATAACAAGATGAAACAAGGATACATGCAAACACAATGCATTATACAACTGCTTCACTAATATGCATATTAAAGTTAAAATTAAACTATTAGAAAGTTGCAGAGTTTTGGGATCTTGAACAGGACATTATAATACAGCTTAGAAATGCATCAGATATCGTCAAAAATATATACTTACTACTTTCACACTCCTTCTGTGTTCACCTTTTGGTCTTGATTCTTTTTTCCCATCCTTTTTGAACTCATTTTCTGAAAATGTTAAAAGCACAACCATCCTTAGAATAAGATATGACACCCTCTCCCCAATCCCTGCAGTGTTTTCCAGAGATTGACACACTTCTCATGGTCATCAATGTATGTGAATTACAGAGATAGTCTGAAGGCTTATTACAAGTAATGCTTCTGATAACCAACATTTGCATTCTAACATTGACTGTATACACAGGTTCAAACACCACAATACTTTTTCACAGGAGTCTCTACATAAGAATAATAGAATCATAAAATTGTAGAATTGTAGAACTGGAAGGGACACTGAGACAGTTAATGGTGAGGTACAAGGCTGCTCCCTAAGCAGAAATGTAAAATATATTATCGTGATACCAACTATTATCAAAAAGGGGTTCAAAGTCTATATCTATCTATCTAAGAATATATTTTCAAATATATATAAATTTGTCTGTACCTGATTCGTCTTTATGTAAGCGGTTGTAGAACATTTGGAGAGAAAAGTCTCTGGACACAGAACTTATTGTCTTTTCTTGAAAGATACTCAGACCCTCCAAAGGAAATTCCAAAAGACATTTGTCCACCAGTAGTATTATGCATTCTCCTATATCTTCAATGCCAGCTGAATGTAGGAAAAATGGGGAAGAAAAATAAGTCTCAATAAAAGAATAACAACTGTTCTTAAATGGGAAGCATTTTTTCCTTCTGCTCAGATAAACTGACTCTGTTTTCACCCCCAGTTAAGATGAAGAGATAAATTAAGTCTTTAAAAACACACACACACACACACACACACACACACACACACACATATTTGGGAAGCCCCTGGGAAAATCATGCAGAATATAGGACTTCTTGGTTCGGAGGTAGCCAGTGCCATAAATTAATCAGAAGTCAACATTTCTTTCTACACCCAAATATAATGGCTACATTCAAGCACAATAAACTGAGTCTTGAGTTTGCACACTTTCTCTCTTGCTTCTGGCACATGCAAAGAGAGGCGATTAGAAGTGTCTGTTCCTAGATTGAGGCAAACCATAGTTCATTGCCTCATCCACACGTAGAAATCTGTAATTTGCTCAAACCATAGGATGAAACCATTATTTGGGCTTCTGGTTTCTGGTTTGTGAGCAGCCTATGGTTTGCATAAACCAGGAAGGAACTTTCTATTGTCCTCCCAACATGCATGGACTATTGGGAAATGGGAAGAGGATTCACAAGCATGCAATGGTTTGTCATCATGGTTAAATATAAACAAAACAATCTGCCTTTGAAAGTGCATAATTACAGAAATCATAGATAACTTATGCAAACCTGAGAATACAATACTTAATACTTTGAAATTTTGTAGCAAACTATTTATCAAGAAGATAAATCATCTGACACTATATATATGCTTTAGAACTTAAGACATACCTGGAGCTGTAGTGGCTTTCTCCTTATTTTTAGCTTTTGCTTTCCCTGCCTCACTTGCTTTGCCTTTTCCTGAGCCATCTGCTTTAGTTTTTCCTGGACTACCTTTTTTGCCTTTTCCTGAGTCACCTGCCTTAGTTTTACCTGAGTCACCTTTACCTTTTCCTGAATCAGCTGGAGAGACTGCTGGACTTGGCCTGAGGAGACAAAGACCAGGCCTTAAAAATATTGTACAGCATGTAATTTTTTAAAGAACAGTAACAGGAATCAAATACTTGCAGTTTGTTTCATGTTACCTGCAATAGGAAAAGCAGAACTCACCTGGCTTTATCATACAAGAGAAACACGCATTCTCATAGTTTTACTTAAGGTTAACATAGACTTGCATAGTTCTGATGGTTCCAATGACCTGAATAAATTGGTATAAAATTACAGATGATGCTTCTACCTCCAGGCAGCAGGTGCTACAGGGACCAAGATGAACCAAGCACATCACAGGCAGTAGTGGCTACTGGACAAAGATACCTTACTGTGACACTGCCAATGCCTGAAGAAATCAGGTTCCAAAGATTGTCTGACATGTGTCTTTTCAGAGGAAGCAGAAGTCTCCTACGGTGCAGATTTGCTCCTGCACTTCTATAAGAAATTTCTTTTATTAGGTTTGACAGGTTTTTCTTGTAATGGTCTATAAAATGGGGTACTAAAAATGGCCTCTTAGATTCCTGTTTGCAGTTCTATTTGTTCAGAATGAAAACAACTGTGCTTTTGTCAGCTTCCTTTACTATATCAGAATTGCTTCAGAGGCTGGGAACAACATTTATTTCTTAAATTTATATACCACCCTTCATCCAAGGGTGACACGGTGGTTTATAGTATGAAAACACAAAAATACATGCTATAATAACAAACAAAATAATACCCACCCCCCACTGTTTAAAAGGCCAGAGATTGTTTAATTAGCCAAAGGCCTGGGAGAAGAGGAATGTTTTTGCCTGGTGCCTAAAGATATGTAACAAATAAGAGAAAACATTTGAAAAAATACCTCAGCTCAGAGAAATCAAATTGTGACAATACAGGTTTCAGATATTCTTCTACGTCTTTCATGATAGCCTGGAATTCTGATATAAAATGTTCTTCATCTTCATTTTCTGTTTCCTATGATATAAAGTAAAACAGTGATTGATTGATTGATTTTTAAAAAGGCATAAGAATATCAAGGACAGAAAGGAAAACTGAATAGCCAAATAGAAATAGAACAGTCATGAAAATTTAGTAATGTTTAAACTATCCCAGGTCTAAACTGAACAATCACCTTTAAACAACGTTACACCTTATTTTTATGTATGTGTTATTTTATTTGATAATGTGTTCCCTAACGAAAACACTGGTGCAATAGCTGTAATATTTATAAAATCATCCACTAGAATAGTAGTCATCAACCTTTTGGGACCAGGAACCCATCTTTAGCCTAAACATACTTTTGGATACTCAATTTTTAATTGTTTGTCTTATACTAGGATTTAGGCAGTGATGCCGTTATGACTGAATTTAGATCCGGCTGTCACCCAATGGTGGGTCCTGACTAAAGATGGTGGTGGAATTCGCTACAGGCAGACTGGGCACTGGACTGGACTGTAGTCTGCTTGACTGCTCTCTTCATGAAGCAATCTTGCTTGCAGGGGATTTCTGCAGATTTCCTTTCAACCAGTTTGTATTTACTTTTACTTCTGTCTCATTGAGTCCCATGCACGTATTTTTGTAATAACATTATAATAGTATTCATTAGGACGTCATTAATAACATTATTTTCTAAAAGCTAAAAGGCCAGATTCGGAGTAGTTAAAAATAGCAAAGTGGGAACTAAAGCAAAATGGTGCAGGTGATGAGAGCATCAAACTGGGATCCGAACCAGTGTGAAGAATCAGATGACATCCCTAGTTCTGATTCTGTAAGAAAAACCCTGTAGCCTAATTTGATCAGTAGAATGTTTGGTATCTGGTGGGCGGGGCTTGTGTGTCATGCTCTGGAATCAGCCCCTCCCTTCATTATGTTCCGTTAAGTTTCAAATAAGAGGGACCAACTGTCTTTTCTTTCTTTCTTGCCTCAGACTTGCCTCATATTGTTGTATTTAGTTTCTCATTATTGTTATTTTACTTATTATTTCTTTATTATATTCATTATAATAAAATATATTGCATTATTATTATCTATTATTATTAAAGCTTAGTTTACATTTACATGAGCCCCTTAATTTTCTCAAAGGAAAAGAAACTTTGCTGAGGAGAGGTGTGGAATGTCCTAAACTGTGTGACTGAGGGGATATTCCCAGATTGATTTTGTTAATCACTCCCCACATCCATAACAGACTCCCCAGTTGAAAACCAATGCCATAAGGTTAATAAAAATAATAATTTTATTATTTATACCCTGCTCATCTGCCTGGGTACTAGCTGACACTAGTGAAATTATTATGGACAACAACTTACGCTGTATTCACAAGAGGAAAAAGTAGTTATTAAATATTACTCTACTATCTCAGTACATCAGGTGTGAAAACACCAATATGAACAAGTGCAGTTCTTACAGTACTTTTTCTTCCTGTTTCTACTTTGATGACTGATTCTTGCAGTTTTTGAAACTCATTTTTGTCTTCATGGCTTCTCTCTGGTGATGTTTGTCTCCGAAGACTCCTCATCCTTTCATCTTTCAAAACCTTTACCTTCTCCAGCAAATTCATCAAAGTATTAGAATTCACCTGGGATCGCACAATTTTAGCCTGCACTGATGTAAATTAAAATACAAGCCTATTAAAAACATTTTGACACTTGCAATGCATTGTAATTTTTTAAAACATGCAATGCATCTTCATTTTCCATATCCAGGCATACAGAAAGGATCCAGGCACAAGAGAGCGTGAATTACTGCAGCAGTGGTAGTAGTGTTAAATAAATTAGGTGATGATATAACCTTTGTGAACCAAGATAACTTGGGGATACATGAGTCATGGAGCTGGGATGACTCAATCCTAATCCTTCACTGTGGGCACCCATTTAACACTTGCACCGGGAATTCAAATGGTTTAATTCCACAGGATGAGTTGTATTTCTACGCAAGACTACCTGGGGCTAAAGGTTTTTTGGCAGCCATGAAAAATATTTCCATGTTTCAGCAAGAAACTGAGGGGAGAGCAAGTGTCCTCACTCTGAATGGGTAGGTGGCATTGGGACTTCATCATGCTCATGACGTGATCCTCCAGCTGGCTGAAAATACTGTTCCCAGCTAGAAGGTGCACTTTAAAAAGTGGAGCTGGAGCTGCTGCCAATCACAAAGCAAATAAAATTGAGTGGAAGAGGGCTCTCAAGGGCATAATTTGGTTCCCTCAAAAATAGGACATTTTTGCCCCAAATATTCATGTGTGAAGTTTCAGTCCAGCCCAACAAAAGAGAACCATAATTGAATCTGCACTTCTTAGGAATGCTTACAAGTTGGCTGATTAGTTTTTCCCTTTTGTTGCCCACTCTTCTCCTTCTGCTGCCCGCTCTTCTCCTTTTGCTGTCCACTCTTTTCCTTCTGCTGTCCACCCTTTTCCTTGTGGTCCTTTTGTTCCTTTGGATTGGTCAATTTCACTTTCTCAAGCAGTGCGCCATACAAGTAAGATCTAGTGAAGAAAACAAATCAAATTTTTCAGAAGACCGTTTTCCCTCAGATAATGCCTTATTCCCTTCTTATCCAGCATAAATTTATAACTGAATGTGATGCAAGTACCTAACTACCTCAATACTCCAAATGATAGCAGGTTATATGTATGTGAATATCCCGCTTTCCGAACACAATGCATTCCCACAAATTGTTCGTTAGGCGAGTGTTTACAGAATGAGCTGATGATTCCTATTATTTCCTATGGGAACATTTCTAATCTGTGATCTCTCTCTCCCCTCCCGCCATGGTTTCCTCCTAAAATGGCTGCAGCCAAACAGGAAAGAAGAGACAAAGGGATAAACTGATTTGTCTGCTCCCTCCTGCTCCCTGATTTGTCCGATCCCTCTGCGCAGTTCCTCTATCCATGGCTCCTTCCCCAAAATGGCTGCCACCATTTTGCACAAGCAAGCAAGGAAGTGGGCAAACTCTGAATCAGCCATGTATGTAGCAATGTTTGGTCATAATTTTTATGTTTGGGTGTATGAAATCGCAGATAGTGTCTGATAGTGGGACCTGTGTGTAGTTTGAAAAAGTCTGTGCTACATTTTTGAGATCCTTAACTCTACTTTCCCTGCATTTACTGGGGAAGGAAGGAGAATTCCTTCGAGAAAGGCAAGGAACCCAGAGTAGCAGAAACAACTAAAACTGGGAGAAGGTGCTCAAGTGGAATGGGTGGTGGATGGTTTCTGTCATGTTTTTAAAAACCTCTTTCTTCACATTCATAGCTAAATATAATAGATCGGAAATACTGTGACAAACTTCCTGGCTTTGAAATAAAAATGGAAAGAATGCAAATAAATAAATAAAATGTAATGGTGGAAAGCCAGAAGACAAATACTATCCTCAAGTACTATCACTGTTAACTGTAGTTATCCAACAGAGAGCACCTTATCTTCAAAACATGCGATAACAAATGCACCTTTCTTCAAACCCATCTTTTCAAAGTGGGAAAGGACCTGAAGTGCAGGAGACAACCATATATACCATACATAGTTAAAACTGCTGGTACACAGCAGCTGCCGGAAGTCGCTGAAGGAAAAGATGTCACAGGACTGGCAAAGCGATATTGAAATGATATGAGTGCACAGAGGCAGCCAAGAAGCAGTTTGGGACGCAACAGACAGACGTTCAGTGGTGGGTTTGATTCTAACAAAGGCCAGGCACAGCTATTTCTCTTTGCTTACACTATAATCACTATGTTTTACTGAAACAGAAGCTAAAGAGCATGGCCCTATAAAAATGAAATACGTAACCATTGTGTATTTTCCTTTAAACACGAGTAAGATCTGGGTAACACTGCTATGGTGAAGGATTGGCTACAAACCAGAACATGAATCCATGGTTTACCTCAGACTTCTCCCACCTGGTGCCACCCTGATGTTTTGCTGAACAACTTCCAGGAGCTCCAGTCAGAGATGATAGAAATTGTAATCCCAAACATCTGGATGGTACCAGGCTGAGAAAAGCTGATTTATGCTAACCGTGCTTCTCCTGTTTGCTAGATGACAAACAGCCTTTGCTGGTGTCTTTCAACCAACAGCCTCAGAGAACAAGGCTTGACCAGTTAAACCAAATTAGATATTTGAGATCATAAACAGGATGAAGTAACAAACTATGACTTGCACTAACCAGTCATGGTTACATTTTATGCCTGCACCAAAGCAATGGCATATGGAACAGACACTCTAACAGCAACAGCTGGTGGGCCACTGCTTTCCTGAAATTATCACCTCTGCTACTGCTCTGGTGTGCGAGAAGGAAGAGGAGTGAGATGGCGGCGGTTCCAGCATGGTGTTAATGCAACAGCAGAGCCAATCCGGCATTCCTGCTAGTACATTTACAACATCCTGGCATCACCCCTCCCCCTCTTGGTAAACCCAACAATGGTGGTGATTAGAGGCCAGGTAAGCACCGCCACTCCACTGACTGCAACTGTATTGCAAACGAGTGCCAACATGAGAACCTATATTCATACCTGTCTTCTGAATGCTGGAGAATCATTACATGAAAATTTGGTGGTAATTCATTCATGATGTTAAAGTGTTGTGGAGAAATACAAAGATTTCCCCATGCCTATGCAAAAAAAGGTAACAGTGAATAAATTTTCAGACCGTTTAAAACATAACTTTAATCTTTTCATGACAAAGTGTCAAAGTAATAGCATGGCTGGGTTGTAGAATTCTTATTAGCCATATTTTTGTAATATATACGCCAGCGAGTCAGTACCCTCCTGCTCCTAACCATCTGGTGGTGCTGCAGTAGGGCAGTAGCCCTGAGAGCCCAGGTTGTCATAACATAGAAGTCTGCAGCGCTATCTGTGAACTACAGTGCATTAGAAAACGTACATTACAAAAAACAGAGCAAGTTGCAAAAATTTTAACAAATTTTGCTCAGACAATCTATCACTGCTTTTTAATTCTTCCCTCCAACTTTTAATGCTCTTACCTGCTTTATATTCCAATATATATAGCACACACACACACAATTTGTAGGGCAAGAGAATAATTGATCATATATGTTCCAAACAGGTGTTCCACTACAGCTAGGGATCATTCTCAGGTCCTATAGATCCCTAGCTGGATGAGAAATTGCAATTTTATTTTAACTGAGCAAGTTACCTTTGAGATTGCAGCCAACCTGTGCTCCACATTTTTTAGAAGACTGCATGTAACATCTCCTTTTTGTTGCAAGTGGTGCTGCAGATGCAGCATCGCTGCCAGCTGTGATTTGCTGGTGTTCAGTGTAGCTGCTAGCAGGATGTTTTTCATCATCAGTGATGCTGAACAGCTCTGCAACATTTTAATACAAGTCTAGTTTGGGAAATGTTTTAAAACAGATTTCTAATGAAAACCCTTTCAAGAAAGCATGAAACGAAGTGGCCCCGATATGGTGATTATTTACATTCACAGTAAAGAAGCCCTGACATCAAAATACTAAGAATGCGTTTTCTCAGCTATTCAGCTTCTTTCTGTGGAATGATCTCTCCATAAATGTGCTTCACTGAAATGCTTCCCCCCCACGCCTGGTTAAATGATATTTATATTGACTAAGGAGCTATTGGTGTAAGGAAGGGATAGTACTGGTGGTGATAAAGCTTCTGCTATGATTGGCTGAGCTAAATTAACATCACTAGGGTTGAAGGATGAGGATGGACAAATTAAAAAATGGGTGTCTGGCTACCATTGACTGATCTGCTTTCTCTCTAAGGAGGGCCAGTATGGGCAGAAGTTAAGGGGAGACTGAAAGGTGGCAGATTAAGGAGACGACAAGAAGAGATAAAACGCACAAAGCATTTATTGAAAAGTTGCTTAAATTATGTAAATGCCATAAACTGGAGATTTCAGCTAGTCATTTTTGATAGGAAAGGGCTTCAGCAAAAGTTTTAGGAAGAAAGAAGGAATGTTTTCCACTAATTAATCATGTGGTTGGGGGCTATCTGAATGTCTCCTTTTCCCTCCTTCTCCTCGTCACCAAGCTGCCCTTCCCTTTTGACAGCCCTGGATTGCTCCAGATGGATCCAGCCCAACTTCAGGGTGATCCAGGGATGCCACACCCCAATTTGGTTGAATCCTGGGTTGACTTGAGTCAGCCTGATTTTAGGATCTGGCATTTGGTTGGATCTGGTGCACAGCCCCCAAAATACATGTTCCAAAACACTGAACCACTGATAGTCGTTTGCAGGTGTTATGCTTGCACAAGGCTTAATTTATGTTTGCTACATATTTAAAGTAATAATTACATCACATGGGAATAGAAACCATCACATAAAAGAAATGATTTTATTTAGTAATATCACAGTCTGAATTCACATGTTCTTAATACTTTTAAGATTGACTTGGCTGATTATGGTACTAAAGGGCTAATTGAAGTAGCTGTTGTCTCACCTGATAAAGGGCCAAAAACTGGCTTGCTGAAACGGAGTCAAATCGTCCAAAGCACTCCACCATTTCCAAGCTAGCAGCAGCCAGGATATCAATCATGTTATTGTTCATTGCAACATTAATGCTCTGCAGCAAAACCTCCGTTGACTGAAACAGGTATCTTTGGGTCCAAGTCTGTTTCCTCTATATAGCAAAGATCAGAATCCTATGTATTCAATATTGCTAAAACTACATAAATCCAACATAAATTGTAGTTTATCACTTCAAAGAAGATAGAACATTCTGATCTCATATAACAGTTCCTAATGGAAAAGATTAAATGTTTCTAGGGAGGACAAATGGGCATAAATTGAGACTTTCATACTAGGCTCCCAGTTATGCTATTTTGTCCCTCAGAGCATCCTATTAGGGCTCTATTAGATTATGCTTTCCATTTAGTTCAAAACAAATACATGTTCCTGCTGGGCTTCCTTTTTCTGACTCTTTATCCATGGAACAAAAATCCAGGAACAAAACATTTTATAAATGAGGAAAGTGATGAAAAGATGATGCAAAGTAATTAAAAATGATTAACATGAGAACAGCTAGATCAATATGAGCTTATATTCCTTTTTAAAAATTACTTTCCAAAAAAAGAGAGAAAAAGATCCAGTTCTTATTTTCATCTCATTTTACAAAAGACTTTTAGAAACCAACATACCAAGAAATCAAAGAAATCAAATACAAAAAATGGAAAATTAGCAGCAAATAAATTTTTAGTTTTTTTCCTGAACAGCTTGTTCAAATTCTTTACTATTTACAGCTTTTTCAAATTCTTTACTATTTACTTTCTTAACTAAAATTCTACTTTATGTGTTATCTTATAAAAATATTCTACAGTGAAGTGGAAATGTCCTAAACACTTTCCCCTCACTGCCTGTCTTTTAGTACTGACCTGGCATGTCCTAAACTTAGAATTTACTATATATATATGTGTGTGTGTGTGTGTATGTATGTATATATAAAGTACTTAGGTTATCACATAAATGTACCCTTAATTCACTTGCTTTCCTCCTGTAATCATCAAGCTGTTTTTTGGTAAGTTGCAAACCCGGAGTTGGTGTTTCACTTTCATCACATTTTGCTTCTGATTCTGGTGAGGGGGATTTCTCAAGGACAGGTTTAGGTTCCTCCTGTCCATCACAAAAGAATTAAACAAACAAAGCATTGTCAAAATGTAACGCATGAAATGTGCGAACACATACACAAAGCCCAGTCCTAATACGCTATGCAATGTTGACCACACACACAAACTCCTCCTTTGTCTGATGTGGCACTCTAGTAACTACATGGATCCTTTAATTCGCAGGTTGTCACATTTATTCCAAAACTTATTCCAATTTGTAAAATCCCGTGCACACAATCCACACAGGACACAATAAAACACCAAATAAAAATGTGGAATAAGCCGAAAACAGATTTCTGAAGTTGTTCATTTCCCCACTTCCATTAACGCTTTGATTAAATGTAGTAAAAATATGCCGTACCGCTGCCTTTTCACTCCAGTGAACATCTGTAAAGATGGGGTTTGTATGATCAGCCATTAAACGCAAACACTTCCCAGTGAGATAGAGGTATTTGGCTCTGAAATCAGGACAGCCAGTACAAAGACTCTGTAGGCTTGTTAGCTGAGCCTGGGCATTATGGCCAATTGTGCAGCTGAGTTTTAACCATGCCTGTCAGAATTCAGAAAACATGAAATAAAACCAATATGCTGGAAACTGGTAACATTACGAACAACAAAAATGATCCAATGCTTCAGAAATGGAGTACAGTGGTACCTTGGTTCTCAAACGCCAAAAACCTGGAAGTAAGTGTTCCGGTTTTCAAACGTTTTTTGGAAGCTGAACGTCCGATGCGGCTGTCGGCTATTGTTTCCGGGGCACCTGCACCAATCAGAAGCTGTGCCTTGGTTTTCGAACATTTAGGAAGTCAAACGGACTTCCGGTACGGATTAAGTTTGGCGTTTTTGTTTCTGCTATTTATTTTGCGTTTTTGTTTTTGAGTTTTTTCGGTTAATTTGTTTTTGTGACTGTATGGAACCTAGCTCAGCTACTGATTGATTGTGTGACTGTGGAAATGGATAACAGCCCCCCCATCCAAACAATGACAATCATCAGCGCAGGTAAGAAAAAAATAATAATTTTTATTTTATCATCTACAATACTGTCTTATTTATTTTAAAGTACAGTACAATGATTATTGCTTTCATGTTATGGATCCATGGTATTGTTAGATAGTAAAATTCATGTTAAATTGTTGTTTTAGGGGTTGCTTTTAAACGTCTGGAATGGATTAATTTGTTTTGCATTACTTTCTATAGGAAAGCGCACCTTGGTATTGGAACGTGTCAGGGAACTGTCATCGGAAGAACCGGAGGTGCAAGGGCTCCCAGAGGTTGGGAGAGACTTATCAGCTGAGGAGGGAACCAGCAGGGGGAGAGAAAGAGCTCCAAGGGAAAGTGAGTCGGAGGGATGGCTCAGAGACAATTCCAGCGAGAACAGTGGGGAGGTTTCAGGACCTCCTATAGGGACACCCACTCCTCGCCGGAAACTGTCACGCAGAGAGTCCAGAAGGCGTGTTTCCGTTAAGGAGCTTTTATGCTGGAAGAAATTCCGTAAACGCCCACTGTCGGATTCTGCCAGCGACTGACGGAGCCATGCTGATGGAGCTCCGTTACAGACAGGGGTTTGTGGACTTAGCCAAACCCTGAGGGACTAGAAATTTTACGCACAAGCAGCTCATCATCCCATCACAGCAATCCGACAGTCCCTGAAAGCAGCTTGTGCAGAGAGGCATCATGAGTAACCCAGCCGGAACCGGAGAAGCGGGAGGAGCTGGAGCAGGTCCAAGCCTGGAAGAAAGGTACCGGGTGTTGGAGGTCCAGCTAGCGCTGCAAACGGCGAGGCTCGAGGAGAGGAGGGCGCAGGATGCAGAAAAGGCAAAAGGGCCCCCACTGGCTAGAAAGATGCCAGGATTGGTGCAGAAGTTTGGGGGGGATCCCAGGAACTATCAAGCCTTCAGGACAGAGATGCAGTATGCTCTCAATCTACAGTTTGACGACTTTCCCGACGAGGAATCGCGAGTGGCGTTTGTGGTTGGCCATCTCGAAGGGGGGGCAAGAGACTGGGTGAGACCCCTGATGGCAGGGAATAATGAAGTCCTGAAGGATGCGAGGAAGTTTTTTCGCGCCATGGACCTGATGTTTTCCAGTGACATTGAGCAGGGAGTGGTGCGCAGACAGTTGATGGCTTGTAAACAGGGGAGCCGATCTGTCCGTGAGTACTGGACTGAGTTTACCATGTTGATACATAAATTGGGGTGGGATCTAGCAGCGGAACCCATTCAAATGCTTTTTGAAGAGGGACTTTCTTCGGCTGTGAAAGACGAACTTTCCCGGGCGCCCAGGGCGGAGTCTATGGATCAGCTGACCAAATCGGCGCTGACCATTGGAGCGCGCCAGGAGGCGAGAGCCTTGGAGAAGCGGGAAGGGAAAGGGGAGCGTTGGAGGGATTTCCGCATTCCAGAGATTCCGGAGCCAACTTTCCCGCCTGGAGAGCCGATGGAAATTGGAACAGCACGCGCGCGCGCAATTTCAAATCCCAGTGAAGGGCGGAAGAAGGAGGGGAAGAACGCCAAGAAATGTTATCTCTGCCAGCAGCCAGGTCACTTTGCCAGAGTCTGTCCACAAAGAAAGGAATGGCAAGGGATGGCGGGAGCTGTTGGGGAAAAGGAGGAGGAAGTGCTGGAGCAAGTAAAAGCCAACGCCTGGCTGCCACCTTCAGGGCACAGCAGCCAGGCCAAGGAGCAGTAAAAGTGCCCACGCCGGAACCTCCAAGACCAGCCCTAGTGATAGAGGTGTTACTAGAGCTGCCAAACGGTCACCCATTGAAGATAAAGGCGCTATTGGACTCAGGCAGCTCCTGTAATTTTATGAGTAAGGAGTTTGCAGCTGAACACCAGATACAGACAATCCCCTTAAGTAACCCCTTGCAGGTGACCACGATCGATGGGAGGGAGCTGTTGGGAGGAGAAGTCAGCCTACAGACCGTCCCAATGGTAATGAGGGTGGCCAGGCACACTGAAAGAATAGCGTTCAATGTTGCCACCTTGGGAGGGGCTCCCATTATTTTGGGAATGAGCTGGCTAGCGTTGCATGATCCGCTAGTGGGCTGGCATCAAAGAGTGGTCTCCTTTGGGTCAGCACATTGCCTGGAACACTGCAAAGAGGGGAAGGCTCCGGAAGGGGCAAAGGCCCTTTTAGCAGGGACGGAAGTAATGGGCAAAGGGGAGGTGCCCAAACAATACGCTGACCTGAGCAATGTCTTCAGCGAAAGGGAAGCAGACAAACTACCACCGCATAGGCCCTTTGACTGCCAAATCAATCTAGTCCCTGGGGCCCAGCTCCCAGTGGGCAAGCTGTATGCCATGTCAGACAGGGAAATGCAGGAGTTAAGGGAGTTTATTGATAAAAACCTGAAGCGAGGTTTCATCAGAGAGTCCAGGGCGGTGGGGGGCAGCCCAGTGTTCTTTGTGGACAAAAAAGACACGGATAAACCAAGACTTGTAGTGGACTTTCGGGCCCTAAATGCAGTGTCGGAACCAGTGGCTTTCCCCATGCCCAGAATTGATGACATTTTGACCAGGGTGAGGAAGGGAAAGATTTTTACTAAACTGGACCTAAGGGGGGCATACAACCTGATACGGATAAGGAAAGGGGATGAATGGAAAACAACCATGTTCACCCATTTAGGGGCTTTTGAATATCTCGTTATGCCCTTCGGATTACAAGCAGGCTCAGCATGTTTTCAATCGTTCATGAACCACGTCCTGGGACCTCTGCTCTACAAGAATTGCGTGGCCTTCCTAGATGACGTGTTAGTATATTCCGAGAATGAGGAGCAGCATGTAAAGGACGTCAGGGAAGTGTTGAGCCGACTGCAAGCAAACCAGCTGTGGGTGAAATTGGAGAAGTGTCAGTTTCACACCAAGGAGGTGGAATTCCTGGGGTACCGCTTGTCAGACAAGGGATTAGTCATGGATCCAGGCAAGGTCCAGGCGGTGCTGGAATGGAAGACACCGAAAACGAAAAGGGATGTGCAAAGATTCTTAGGGTTTGGGAACTTTTATCGCAAGTTCATCAAGAACTTTGCCCACTTAACGGCCCCCATTACGGACTGTCTCAGCAGCAAGAAGAAATTTGTTTGGACGGCGGAGGCGGAGCAAGCATTCGAAGAATTGAAAAGGGCATTCGCTTCGGAAGAACAACTCCTGCATGTGGATTTACAAAAACCAATGAGAGTGGAGACTGATGCGTCAGACCGGGCGGTGGGGGCGGTGCTTCTTCAGCCGGGGAAGAGTAAGTCGGAGTGGAGACCGTGTGCTTTCTTCTCGCGTAAGCTAAACAAATCCGAGAGGAACTACACGGTATATGACCGAGAACTACTTGCCATTCACGAAGCGTTCCGGAAATGGAGACACCTACTAACTGGTGCACAACATAAGGTGCAAGTGTGCACGGACCACAAGAATTTAGAGTATTGGAGAACGGCATGAGTGCTCAACCAACAACAAGTGAGATGGGCCCAGGAGTTCTCCAAATTTCATTTTGAAATTTGCTATGTGCCAGGTCCAGAAAACGTCAGGGCGGACGCTCTCTCACGCAAACCGGAATATTTGGAGGGGGAAGGAGCACCCGAAGAGAGACATATCATTCCAGAGGACCGCTGGGTGTGTGGGGCGGCGTTGGTGGGGCAAAGGGAACTGGTAGAGGAGACGGAGAATGATGAATACGCCCAGAATAAGCTCCGAGGTCTAAGGAGGGAGGGAGAAAACCCCGGAGGTTTTGAAGAAAGAAACGGGGCATTGTATTACAAAGGGGCACTATATATACCCGAAGGGGAATTGAGAGGGAGAGTACTCAAACAGCTGCACGACAGCCCCACAGTGGGGCATTTTGGGCAACACAAAACCATGTGGTTGGTTACCAGGGAATTTTGGTGGCCCAAGGTGAGGGAAGATGTAAGGGAGTATGTAAGAGGGTGTGACCAATGCCAGCGAGCCAAGGGAGAAAGGCGGGCGCCGGCGGGGTTATTAGAACCGTTGCCCACGCCAGAACGACCATGGGAGGCGGTATCGATAGATTTTATGACTGATCTGCCGAAATCCAAGGGGAAAACCGCCATACTGGTCGTAGTAGACCTGTTAACTAAGATGGGCCACTTTGTAGCTTGCTCACATGCAGTCACGGCGGAAGAGACAGCTAAATTGTTTGTAGAACATATTTTTAGACTGCATGGCGCCCCCTTGAGGGTGGTCTCAGACCGGGGCAAACAATTCACGTCCAGGTTCTGGAGGAAGCTCATGAGCTTACTGCACGTAGAGGTCAATTTTTCGACTGCCCGGCACCCTGAAACCAACGGGCAGGCGGAAAGAGCAAATGGTATCCTCCAACAATACCTGAGGTGTTATGTCAATGACAGAGAGAACGATTGGGTGGAAAAGTTGGCGCTGGCGGAATTTGCCTACAATAATGCGGAGAATGTGTCCACCGGGATGAGCCCCTTTTTGGCTAATTATGGGTGCCACCCCAGGGCATTTCCAGGGGGAGGAGGGGAGAGATGGAGCGTCCCAGCCGCAGAACATTTTGTAGAAGAATGGAAGCAATACATCGTCAACTCCAACTCAACTTAGAAAGGGCCAAAGAAGAATATAAGAGGCAGGCAGACAAGAACAGAAGGGAAGGTGAAACCATAAGGGTGGGGGATCAGGTGTGGCTGTCAACCCAAGGGTTGCCGTTCAAGGGAGGTTGCAAGAAATTGAGACCCAAAAGATTGGGACCATTTGAGGTCATTCAACAGGTCAACCCCGTGGCTTTCAGACTCCGGTTACCGAACTACATGAAACTGCACCCAGTATTCCACAGGTCATTACTGTCACAGTATAGGGGGGGGAGTGAAGGGGTTTCCCCACAGGGACCAGTCTTAGAAGAGAGGGAAAGCAGCAACCATGTGGCGGAAATCCTCGACTCCAGGTGGAAGGGTAATCAGGTGGAGTATTTGGTAGCGTGGGAAGGGGAACCGGAGTCAGAAAACACCTGAGTGACGGCAGAGGAAGTCAATGACGAGGTCTTGATCGAAACGTTCCATCAAAGGTTCCCCAGGAAACCTCAGTCAGTAGCGAGGTTCCGGAGGGAGTACTTTGGCACCACCGACGAGGAGGAGGAATTGGAAGGATTCACGGGGTCGGAGTTGGAAGAAGGAATAGACTCCGATGAGGAGGAGTACTTAGAAACCTGAAACAGCAACCGGTGGAGGAAAATGTTCGAGACTTTGGAAGATGAGGGAAGTTCTTTCAGGGGTTTTGCTCCCTCACCTCCCGCAGAGGAAGGGAGGGGAGGGGGTGAAGGGGGCCCTGGAGGGGAGGTGGATGTCAGGGAACTGTCATCGGAAGAACCGGAGGTGCAAGGGCTCCCAGAGGTTGGGAGAGACTTATCAGCTGAGGAGGGAACCAGCAGGGGGAGAGAAAGAGCTCCAAGGGAAAGTGAGTCGGAGGGATGGCTCAGAGACAATTCCAGCGAGAACAGTGGGGAGGTTTCAGGACCTCCTATAGGGACACCCACTCCTCGCCGGAAACTGTCACGCCGAGAGTCCAGAAGGCGTGTTTCCGTTAAGGAGCTTTTATGCTGGAAGAAATTCCGTAAACGCCCACTGTCGGATTCTGCCAGCGACTGACGGAGCCATGCTGATGGAGCTCCGTTACAGACAGGGGTTTGTGGACTTAGCCAAACCCTGAGGGACTAGAAATTTTACGCACAAGCAGCTCATCATCCCATCACAGAACGCTTTGGTTTTGGAACTGACTTCCAGAACGGATTAAGTTTGAGAACCAAGGTACCACTGTACTTATGATTCTCTAAAGTTTGCTTTGATAGAAGTCACAGCGCAATCCTATGCTGAAGTAAGACCTATCATTGTCTTATTCCCAAATAAGTGCATATACGATTGTAGCCCAAACCACAGGAAAGCAATGACACACAAACCTGCTCAACAGAAGCAACATCAGGTGTAAACCTCACAAAATCCTCGATAATCTGCTCAATCTCGTCTGCTTTGGCCTCTTTCTTTTTTTTCTCAATATTGATGAGAACAAAAATATCCAAAATGATCTCTGTAAGTGTCACCTTCATGCTAGCCAGTTTTCTCATCAAGGGAGTGTTTATATTTTTAGTCTGAAATACAAAAATAAGGCTGAGTTAAAAAGAACATTCCGGATTCTAGGACTGTGGTGGATGGCAAGACGAAACACATCAGAGATAGAGCGAGAAAAGTGAAAATCTTGCACCCTGAAGATTAAAAGGCCACTGCTCTCTTGGGGTGGGAAACACAGATCTGTTAAAGAAAATAAATGAAGGAAAAAAAGAATAGAGAAGGGAGGATCATTTGCGGCTTTTCAAAATGACACTTATTACTGCATGTAATATTTACAAATGTGAAGGCTGCTGACAGCCACAAAGACCTGTCCAAATTTCCTGCCAATGCTTGTATTCAATGTAGCTGTTCTAGTATTCTCCCAACTCTCTGGAGTAGATTTGGGGAGGGCAGGGGCAGCACGCTGGGGCAGGAGAGGGAGCAAAGTCCTGATGCGTTAGCAGGAATCATTGAGCAGGCTTCCACTAGCACAACAATTTAGTTGAATATGACCCGAAATGTCCCCAATTTGAAGTTGCAATAAGGAATGCAGATAATGACCACTGAGTAACTGCCTCCATTGGTTTATCTCTGTATTTTCAGATGTTCACCAGATTTGGACGGGACTTTGAACGCTCTCATTTGACTGTCAACAGTCTCCACATTTTGCAGTGCAGTCTTATACATGTCCACTCAGAAACGAACTTCACTGAGCTCAATGGGACTTACTCCTTATTAAATGTGCGTAAGACTACAAGCTGATTTTAAGACACAACTACCTTACCTACCTCATTAACTGGAATCACATTATTAATATAGCGAAAAAGCTCTTCCATTTGTGATACTGCTTCTTGAGCTAACTTGTAAGCATCAAGGTAATGACTCTGCTTGTCTACCTTGTATACTGCATGTTTTCCGAGAATCCTGTCAAAAAGAAAAGAAAAAAGCAACATTAAAAATTATTCAAAAACGCTATTTAGCCCTTGATAATTTATCTATTTAGAAAGATAACCAGATAATTTTTTTTTCTGCAGTTTTAGCAGCATGTGCCGATTTTGTGTTCAAAGAGATAACCACCATTCACTAAAGGCAACCAATTAAATGATACAAGTATTTTATTTTTCAAAAATGCCAAGTGTGTGTGTATGTGCATGAATGAATGGAATCACACAAACGTAAGATGTTGATTGAAAGTGTCCACAAAGGAAAAGTTACTTCTGTGCTTTCACATTTCCGGATATTGTCCATCACTACTTTCAATCAAGATTACTATTACTTCCATTTACAGTGGTACCTCGCATCACAAACACCTCGGGTTACAGACACTTTGGGTTACAGACTCCACTAACCCAGAAGTAGTACCTTGGGTTAAGAACTTTGCCCCAGGATGAGAACAGAAATTGTGCAGCGGCAGCGGGAAGCCCCATTACCTATAGTGGTACCTCAGGTTAAGAACGATTTCAGGTTAAGAATGGACCTCCGGAACAAATTAAGTTTGTAACCAGAGGTACCACTGTATTCAAAAAGGAATGGTAAATATTAGAACTACTACATGCAGCTTGTGATCCAGCAAATAATATGAATACAGCAGGTATTTCCCATCAAAGCTTAAGAATTGTTTCTGCTCATGGCCTAGGCGGCAAACTGCTAAGTCACAACAAGGCTCCATGTGAACACAGCCACATTCTTCCTCCACTGGACCTGCTGCTGCCTGGCTACCTTGAGCTAAGCTATGGCTACCCTTAGCATTAGGTGCAAAACTGTAGTTTGCTTCTCTCAAGCAAACCATGAGTAGTAAACAAAGAACAAGGCTTGATTACAGCTGGTGGTTTGTCTGGAGCGAGACAAACCATGAACCCAGCTTGCATATAATTGACAGTGCAACTGCAACAGGACTGGAGGAGGAGGAAAGAGGTCACAATTTCCACTGTGAGGACCTGCACATTTGCATAAGCATGCTTAGCCATGATTTGGCTTCCCACCGCATGTGAACCAGGCTAATGTGGGTCGGCTTCACGCACATTTTGTTGTGTTTCAGCCACTGCTTGTGCAATTTGATTCAGATGCAATAAAGAAGTTCTATTTTTGTTTGTAACTGTTTAGACTCAATGTTGAAAAAGCAAGCCAGAAATAATCAGCAGTTGAAGTGATCAGCGTGTGGGTTTTTTTAAAATATGCACGGGCCAGTTTCCAAAGATCTGCTCAGCATGTGCCAAAAGTGCTTTAGATTTGTGTGTGTTCTTAACAGCAAGCCACTTCTTTCCTATACTGCAAGACAAAAGAACTTTGAAGCTGAAGGTAGTTGCAAGTGGTTCAAGAAGTGGCATGGATACCTGTTGCAGAGAGGGAGGAAATCCACTTTGTGACCGTAAGTTCTTGAGCTATCTTAAAATTGTCCTTTGGGTCTCTGCCTATTTACATTCAAATAAATAATCAAGGACTATTATGGACTTGGAGGGACGCAGGTAGTGCTGTGGGTAAAACCTCAGCGCCTAGGACTTGCCGATTGCATGGTCGGCGGTTCGAATCTCCGCCGCGGGGTGCGCTCCCGTCGTTCGGTCCCAGCGCCTGCCAACCTAGCAGTTCGAAAGCACCCCCGGGTGCAAGTAGATAAATAGGGACCGCTTACCAGCGGGAAGGTAAACAGCGCTCCGTGTGCTGCGCTGGCTCGCCAGATGCAGCATGTCAAGCTGTCCACGTGACCCGGAAGTGTCTGCGGACAGCGCTGGGTCCCGGCCTATAGAGTGAGATGAGCGCACAACCCTAGAGTCTGTCAAGACTGGCCCGTACGGGCAGGGGTACCTTTACCTTTACCTTTATTATGGACTTACCTGTGAATATTTGCACGTACCAGCAAAACCTCAGTACTACGATCTTTATACCGGTAAGAAAGGAAGTCCTTCTCAATGTGAATTAATTTATCATATGGCTCCAGCAACAATCTTGCTAAGTCATTAGGATGACTACTAGCATTGATGTAGTCTTGACCAAACTCTACATGAATATATGCTTTCCTGCATAGAAGAGTATATTAATAGTATTGGGTAAACTATCTCAATAATGTATTAAATATTTGATCAAGTATGCTGTACTAATACACTTTTTTCTTTGCATGTTTTTAGATTTCGATGACTAATGCTAAGAGAAAACCATAATTTTATATTTATGCTTGGATTATGCTGCGTTTGCATTAAGAAACGCACAGTGAGAGTTTAAAAAATTACCCTAAACATATTTATGCAAAAGTAAATCCCATGAAGATTTCAGTGGGGATTACTCTCTGGAAAGGGTATATAGGATCATATACCCAGGACTAAGTTTCATTGAACTGAATGGGATTTACTTCTGAGGTAACATGAATATGTTTGCGTTGTTAGTTAGTTAACAAACCATACATAAAAAGTTATTATAAATGTTTTAACTTGTAATGAATTACCTGGCTTCAAGGAATGCAATTATAATACCCAACTCAGCTTCTCTGTTGGGTCTTCCCAGCAATAATGGTCTCAATGCATTTACAGTTCTCTGCAGAAAATGGCCAGACTGTAGCTATGAGAAAGCAGAATTGTTCAAAACATTTTAGGCCAGGTATTTATTCTATCCAGAGCAAATCCATTCAATGAAAACACAAGCTGTGTTTTACCAAAGAGCATATGACTCACCAGGTATACCTTAATTAAATATAGCTACAAAAGGAGGATACTGTGATCTCTACATAAGAAAAGACGGTTTTAAAAAACCAGAAGTTTCCACATTGCACTGATTGGGAACAGTGTTCATAGTGCTATCAAGTTCAATATATGCAGTGTTTTTTTCTGGGGGGATGCAGGGGGTACGCATACCCCTAAACATTTCGTGAATCTTTGTACTTTTGCCCATTTACTGTATTTATTTCCCCCGATTTGAACTATAAAATGGTGATTTTCGTGAGTCAAAATGAGAGTACCCCTAAACATTTTTTTATAGGAAAAAAAGCACTGAATATATGTCTTAGTGGAAAATTGCCAATGTGAAGCTCAATACAGTCACTTTTGACTTCAACACAGGGACTTCTAAAAAAAGGAGGGCATTGCTTATAAAGGAAGTCGAAAGTAAAAGTCAAGAAGGCCAAATCTCTCCAAGGCCAAGGGATAATGTTATTAAAAACTAGTAGAAGCTCAACTAGAATATATACTGCAAATCAGAAAAGGTATTACCAAGGCAAAAAAAAAGAAGAAGAAGAAGAAGAAGAAGTCAGGGTAGTTAACAGAATCAAGCAAGCTGTCAGAGGCAAGAAGGTACCTTTTAGAAAATGGGAGACTTTACCCAAATAAGGAGAACAAAAGGGAACCAGAACTTAAAATAAACGCAAGCTAACAATAAAAGATGCAGAAGAAGAGGAGGATGAGGGAGGAGGAAAAAAATGTATTTCATGAACATACTGCTAAAAACATTAAAATTAACCCAAAAATATTTAAATACATTAGAAGAAGGAAACCAGCTAAGGAGGTGATTCAGCCTTGGATGACAAGGGAGTCAAAAGTGTGTTAAAGGGTGGGGGGAAGAGACAGCAGAGAAGTTGAAGGAATTCTTTGCATCTGCATTCATTGCAGAATACGTAGGACAGATCCCTGTGGTTGAACTAGGTTTCTTGGGAAGGGCGCATGAAGAACTGAAGCAAACATCAGTGACAAAAGACAAAGTGAGGTAAATATCCAGAACATTTCCTTACCATTTTGTCTTTTCTTTCCTCATCTTCCCCTAAAATTGCATCTGTGAGACACAAAGTGCTATTCAGCCAAAATTTCTCATTCCCACCTATCAATTGTGCCTTCTCGAGCAGTTCTTTAGCTTGTCCATGTTTTTGTTCCAAGTTAGCTAGCACAGCTAGAAGATAAAGGCACCGCGATACAGTAGAGAGGTCATTCATTTCCTAGAAAAAATGTTATTTCAAGTAAATGAAACTGTAAGTTCAGTCTTACCAAAGACCCAAGGGCATCCCAGTGTTACGTATTTAGAACAATTAAAAACAAACAAAATCGAGAACGTGTAAAACGCATCTCCTAATCTTCTACAGGAGTTTATTAGGAGAAACTCAGATTAAAATGACTTTAATTTTCATGCTAATTTCTTTTATTTTTTTTTGCAAATTGCTGCAAAATATGGAGAATTGAAAAATGAGAAACTGAGAGAACCTTCCATTGCTACCTGGAAGGAAGCCCTAGGACTTCTCTAAGATTAAATTTGAATAAATAGTTCAAAAGAAGACAACTTGAAAGCTGGGAGGGAGCACTGAGGGAATCTTATGTCTATGCCAGTGCATAGTGGACTGGATCACATTCCAGTTTGGGATCAATTTTCAAACTTACCTGAGTTGCATGGTGTGCTTCTGCAAGTAGAAGCCTTGCTGGCTGATATAAACCTAATTGCATGAGGACTTCAGCTTTGTCTATCCACAAGTAGGGGAAAGAAAGCCCACTTAATCCTTTTTCAGTCACAGGGTTCAGTTCCAAAATCTGTTTTTAAAAAGAAAGAAAGAGTGATCCTAGATTTGCAATTCCATTTTAGTCAGCATTTAATTCTAAAATTGGTGAAAGGGATTTTGCTTAGCATTCCAATTCCTTTAAAAAAAAATCTGAAATCTGTTGTAAAGCCTGATGAGAATTATTATTATTATTATTGTTTTATTATTTATACCCTGCCCTTCTGGTTGGGTTTCCCCAGCCACTCTGGGCGGCTCCCAACAGATTATTAAAAACATGATAAAACATCAAACACTTAAAACTTCCCTAAACAGGGTTGCCTTCAGATGTCTTCTAAAAGTCAGATAGTTGTTTATTTCCTTGACATCTGATGGGAGGGCATTCCACAGGGCGGGTGCCACCACCGAGAAGGCCCTCTGTCTGGTTACCTGTAACCTCACCTCTTGAAGTGAGGGAACCACCAGAAGGCCCTCAGCGCTGGACCTCAGTGTCCGGGCTGAATGATGGGGGTGGAGACGCTCCTTCAGGTATACTGGGCTGAGGCCATTTAGGGCTTTAAAGGTCAGCACCAACACTTTGAATTGTGCTCGGAAACATACTGGGAGCCAATGTAGGTCTTTCAACCGGTGTTATGTGGTCTTGGTGGCTGCTCCACCAGTCTAGCTGCCGCATTCTGGATTAGTTGTAGTTTCCAGGTCACCTTCAAAGGTAGCCCCATGTAGAGCGTATTGCAGTAGTCCAACTGGGAGATAACTAGAGCATGCACCACTCTGGCGAGACAGTCGGTGGGCAGGTAGGGTCTCAGCCTGTGTATCAGATGGCACTGGTAGACAGCTGTCCTGGACACAGAATTGACCTGCGCCTCCATGGACAGCTGCGAGTCCAAATGACTCCCAGGCTGCTCACCTGGTCCTTCAGGGGCACAGTTACCCTATTCAGGACCAGGGAGTCCCCCATCCCCGGCCCCCGCCTCCCCAAACTGTACTTCTGTCTTGTCAGGATTCAACCTAAATCTGTTAGCCGCTATAAGCCTGTGCATAAGATCAAAAATCTGCAATACAGGAGGCAGAAATAAGAGGTGAATGGTGATAGGAAATGCAGTTCTAAAATAATGAAACAAATTATGGGGTAGGTGAGTGAACAGCTGAGGAAGAAGCCAACACAAGACAGGACAATAGGCCCAGAGGCGGGTGGGGATAGTGAAGATGCTGGGCATTTTGACTCAATAAAAATAACTGATGGAGAGAAGGCCACCTGTAGCAACCTGCTGGAGAGGCAGATCTTAAGCAAGAGACCTGAATCAAGGAAAATTCCTGCATAAAAATGATATAGAATCTTTGGTCCAGTGGAGGACAAAGCAACAGGATTCTAGTTAAAGATGTGTGGTGCATCACCAATTACTCCCCTTTAACCAAATCAGCTACATTAGGAAATGCCTTCGTGAAGATGTACTTTTTCTTAAGAGTCAATAATAAAAGGAAAAACTCAGAAAAGCCTTAAACTTCCATCTCTACAAGAGCCGCCCGTTTTTGCCCACTGGGCCCAGCAGCAATTAAGGGATATACTGCTAACAATGGAAGCCATAGTTTACTGCATGGCATTCACTCAATTGACCTTGTTTCTAAAAGCCATAAAGAGTTTAAAGGCAGCAAAATGCATTCTCACTTTGATCTATTTGCAAAGTGAAAGTAAATTACCTTATCTTTTGCAGTAAACAATTTTTTACTAATATCAGTTGGCTTTAAACTCGCAAATCTGGTTTCCTTCAGCTTGTTCTGTATGGCATTCTCCTTTTTAAATGCTATCTCTTGTCTAAACCTGAATCAGAGAAAGGAGAAGGGAGAACGATTTTGCAAACAATAACAAGCAAAACAACGAGGAAAGTCGTTACTGAGATGTCCACGGGGCCACATTAATCATTTTTTTAATGGGCATAGAATACCGGTAACTTAGGTTCAGTTATACTAGCACAGTGCAAAAAGCTGCTGCTCTTAGAGGAAACAACTGTTATGTTTACACTGTAATACATCCAAATCCAGGGAACGATGGACCCACCTATTGAACCCTCTCAAAAAGGTTAAAGTCAGCCACTAAGGAGGGTGACTGGGGAGCTGGATGCAATCCCCATGCACCCCTGCTCCCCATCCCTATTAAATAGCTGACTGGTGGAATCTCAAGCTTTTTGAAAGGCTGCATGCAAATAGTCCCAGTTGCTCAACTGGAAATGGGGTGTTAGGTACGTATAGAATCCATGATGAACTTTTCAGATTACACACTTTGCTTCAGAAGATCATACCTTCCTTGTTCCATTTCATTAATGTACATTTCACCCACT
The DNA here is from genome assembly GCF_964270895.1 of Podarcis filfolensis. Classification (NCBI taxonomy): domain Eukaryota; kingdom Metazoa; phylum Chordata; class Lepidosauria; order Squamata; family Lacertidae; genus Podarcis; species Podarcis filfolensis. Next base: position 60,567,240 of record NC_139608.1, read on the forward strand.
GCCTTCTCATGATTAAATGCTGCTTGGCACAACTTTAAATCTAAACATATCCTGGAGAGTCTGTGAAAACAAAGGACACAATCCATACAAAATACAAATTACCTGTTGACAAGAAAAAGGCAAAAACTGTATATTCAGAGGCCGCTGCAGGCCTGGAAAACCCAGCTGTCATGTCTCCAAGACAAACAGTGGCTGCAGTGAGTGGAATTCCAAGGGGAGAAATGATGGGTGGAAGAGAAGTATTTTGCTCCATGCTGGAGTTCCCAGATCCCTTTGCTACATCAAGTGGTGAAAGTCAGTAAAGTGGGGGTGGTGGTGGAGAGTTAAGCAATACTCCCCACTTCCTCACCTATAAATAAATCCCCACAAGATCACTTTGCCTAAGAGCAAGAAGGGCTAGGATTCCTAGTCATGCTGTGAGTATTAATGAAGAGAAAATACTTGTCATTAACAGTCTCAGATATCACTTCTTCTGAAATAGCAAGTTAATTAGACTGGGGTGGAATCTATACACAAGTTCTGAAAATGTTTTTTTTTAAGCATTTTAAAAAATACATTGAATACACTGAATTTTACATAAGGTTCACTATCACCATCTAGTGTCACATTATATATTGCGCTTAAAACACACTTCAAACGTTTTATTTGCAACTGTATAGCTGAGTCCTAACAGTGCTATCAGACAAAAAACCCAAATTCAAGGAGACTTGCGTGTGCATATATATATATACATACACACAAACCCACCCACACCCTCCTACTTTTATGTTTTTGATAGTAAAAAGCTTGGAATCTGAAACACTGAAATGTAGGCCACATAAAAATATAAATGCTAAAACTTTCATTTTCAGTCACAAACATGACAAAGCACAGCCAATGAAAGTTCAAACTGCCTAGACTTATATTTTTTGTTTAACGTCTAAGATTTTTAATGCTCAAGCAATTATGCATACAAGCAATTTTTAGGCTTACTAGGGGTGCCATTTAGAAGGTGCAAGGGGGCACTTGCCTCTCCCTGTGTTTCAGACCAGGTATGATTACCTACATCAATATGAACACACATTATCCTGGTCCAGCACACTTGTTCTGCTGATCAACCAGGCATGGGAAACTAGTGGTCATACAGAAGACAGCTCTCATCAACCTTGACAACAGACTATATTGGCTAAGACTGATGGGAGTTGTAGTCATGACTGTGCTCTGCTAGTAATGGGTGAGATTCAACCTCCCTGAGATTCAGCTCATGCAGGGAACTTTGTGGGAATAACTTCTGGAACCATAAATCCATAATTTGTGGCACATCATAAAGTACAGAAAGGGATTAACTTACACACCACAACCAAAAACAGATTTGAATTTATGAATGGCAGGGAAGTGAAATATTTTACAGTGACTGCAGAATAATGGATACAAACCGAAGATGGTAGAGATCTGACAGACTTTTGCTTTCTACGACATCACGAGAAATGATCTCAGCCAGTTGAAGAACCGGAACAGTCAAGTGAGTACATAAAATTGCCTGTAGCTCCTTAACTAAAAGGTCTAGGTAGTATAAGGTACGTGTCTGAAAATTAAAAGAATGGATGATGGAAAAGTTGTCAATACTTCTGTCTCAATTCTGCATTTTTAACTCTGAAAATAGGGCAATGAAACAATGTTCTCATATTATATATATCAGGGAGTTGCTACACACAAATGTATACTTCGGACACATTGTCCTACCTTTTGAACCACTAAATATGCCATCTCTGTGGCAACCTGAAAATCAGCATGAAAAGAAACTTTCAACATTCAATTAAAAATGGTTTTATCACAAAGCCAAATACGTAGGACATTTATACACAGGTAAAACTCAGGATACACAGAAAATACTATCTCTTTTTTTATGGGCATGTGGAACTGAGTGATACAATTCCTGTGGAAGTGGTTTGCTCATGCAAACAACCCCTCTCTAGAATCAAGCTCAGGAAAAACTGGTTTTGCCTTCTTTGAAATAGAAGCTGGTCACATGCAGCACTGAACATTTGGCAGATGTTATGTCTCCAACAGAATCCACCGTGGTGTTCAGTTAGGTCACTCATCTCTACCCAATATATGTTGCCATAGCAAATCTGTTCCCTCCGACTCCAACAAGTCTTTCAAATTCATACAGATCTAAGAAGATAAGATAGTAGCCCCTACAAACCAAAATCTGGAAATGCTACTCACAGGTGCCAAAATGGTTTCCCTGTTCATAGCACAGCCACTTGAGTCCTGTTTAAAGGCATCTCTAATTTCATCAGGACATTCATAGCTAGCCCACTCCTCCACATTTGCGGGCAAGGCTTCACTTGGCCCTTTCTTCTTTGCTTTGTCTTTGGCCGACTGTGGCTGAAAAACAAGACTCTGCATTAAGGAAGTCTATTCCCCCTCCCCCCACTGAACATTAAAATATATTAAAAGAAAATGTACCTGTTTAGCATCTTTTGAAGATTTGTCTTTTTTAGGAGGGCTTGTTGGTGAAGTCTGATTAGCAGAAGGCTTTGGAAAAAAGAGGGGGGAAAGGAAATTTTTATTACACCATAGAATAATAATATTAATACAATATTCATTGTTTTACACAGCTTATATACATACATACAGTTCTGCATCTGAAGCCATGTCTCACCCCACTGGATTTCACAAAGATCTGGATCATGGGCTCACATGGGCACTTGTGAATCCTACAGGTCAACCGCCATTAGTAGCATGGCATTGTCATGTCCCACAGCACCTCCAACCACTTTTAGCTGGGTCCCCCGGGCAGTGGGAGATGTTAGATCCTCTTCAGTAGGCCAGGGGAAAAGTTGAATTGGGTTCAGATGCAGATTGGCCAATAGCAGCCAGACCAAGGGGTGGGTACTCATTAGGGGTGGGTCTGACTGAGTCCATCATAGGACTTCACTCAGGTCTACTCCCAGAATATTTAAGGAAAGCCAACCCCAAACTTGGCATTTTTGTCTTTTGGATCCCCTACCCTCCCTATAATTAAGCTGTTATCTACCCATCATGGAGCAGTGCGTATTTATGACCTGGCTATGGATTATGATTGGTCACCGTATTTGGGAGCGGGGAGGAATTTGTCCTTTAGGTCAACTGGGGGTTTCGCCTACCTCGTAGCAATTGCCACAACTATTGTGGATGTGGCGTTAAGATTTAGTCATTGGTTAGAGGGGAAGTTGTGAGCTTCTGCCTGCCCTTCTAAGGGAATGAGGTATCCCATTAAAGGGTTCCTGTAGCAGGTGCTCCTTCTAGATGCCCAGTTGGCGGCTAGGACCATAGCACTCCTCAAAGGCATTCTCAGTGGGGCAGTAGCTATTTAATGTATGTCATAGGACCCCCTCACCAACAGTTTGACTCCTGGGAAGACTCAGCCAACAGGCGGGTTGGTTGATATAGGTTATCTCTTTCATCTGAGCCAATGCCATTTACATCTGTAATCAATGAAGTCATGGCCTAATTTAAACCAAAAACGTATGTTGTCACGAGTGGTCATTTAACAGGGGGTGGGGAGGCGGGTCACAACGCCTGGGCATGCAATCTGTTTCATCGGATTAGGATGCATAGGGAGTTAAAGAAAAAGAGATTTACAGAATTCTTACTTAATAATTAATTACTGTTAAGAAGTAAACCATTTTCTTTGGGAGGGAAAGTATGGTTTTTATATAGAAGAGTGCCTTACTTGTTTTGCATCTTTGTTTTGTTTTGCATCTTTTTTGCCTTTCGATTTGGGACTCGTTTGCTGAGTTGGCGAAACTTTGCCCATTGTCTTTAAAAAGGTTCCCGCTGCTGCCAGTGACACCTGAGCAAAAATAATTGCATTTGTTTTTAGTCAGGGAAGGAAACCTACAAAAGGTGGAGTTATTTACAGCCAAATGTAGAAAATGAAAGAATTAAGACAACTGGGTAGGTTTTAGAGGTTTACAGATGGTAGTAATCTCCTTTTCTTTTATAAAGAGCAAACCTATACAGATGCAAGTTAATAGCCTTGATCCTAAAACTGGTTGACTTACAGAAATTCATAGAAGAGTTTCTTGTCTTACTCAACCCTCACCCTATATCTGCAGCAACCTACTGAACCATGAGGGATGGAGAACGAGGGGAATATACTGCAGAGAGGAGAGCATGGGAAACATACAATATACTTTCATCAAAACCTATATTGTAATAATCTTACTTCTTTTCATTACATTCTTGAAGGAAAAATACAACATCAAAACACCATGATTTACACATACAGTGGCACCTTGGTTCTCTAACTTAATCCATTCAAGAAGTCATTTTGACTTCCGAAATGTTCAAAAACCAAGGCGCAGCTTCTGATTGGTGCAGGTGCCCTGGAAACAATAGCTGGCAGCTGCATTGGACATTCCGCTTCTGAAAAGTGTTCGAAAACCAGAACACTTACTTCTGAGTTTTCGGCGTCTGAGAACAAAGGCATTTGAGTACCAAGGTGTTTGAGAACCAAGGTATCACTGTATATGGATGAACATTCTTTGAGAATTATACAGAATAAGGATAGAAAAATAAAGTCAAAAGTTGTTGTAATAATCTTACTTTTCATACAATCTATGTGATCGAGGGGAATGCCAGCCAACAGTTTATAGGAAAGCTGGCATATTGACACAGTACACCAACACACCATACTTTTTATTATTTTCTTACCTGCCAAATGCGCATCACAAAAGCATATGCCATCAAACAGTGCTGCTCGTGAAAAGGCGAACTATGTCCGGAAATGACTGCCATTACCGTGTGAGCTCTAAACAAAGCTTCTATCTGCCTTATACTTCTTAAATCCTCAATGGCAATTCGGTCATTAGAATCTGTGGTCAGAAATAACAATAAAGCAAACGTCACCATGTTCTTTCATACGACCAAAATCCACACTAGGTCAATACCTTTACCAGGCGACCAGTGTCACAAACTTGTGAACAAGCTTCAGAAATCATGATCAGGATATTAAGCCAAATGGGGGCATGGGGAAGAGCTGGCTTGGGGTGGAAGTGTTAAGTTTGTATTTAGCCACAATTTTAACATGGATTATGTTCACCTAGGTAGGGTTTTTTTAAATCTAGTGACGCTAGGATGAAGAAACACATCTCATTTGCCATTATTTTAAAATAAAAAATGTAGCAGTTCTCTAGATCTGTCTGCAGATCTACACAGGATATTCATGGTAGAGAGTTTGTATTTATCTTCATTTTAAAAGGAGAAGTCATGCAAGCTAAAACCTATAAATTTAATATAAAAAGTACTGTTCAGAAGCCTAAACTAAAATATGTCCTCAGGGTCAAAGAGAAAGTTCTACAGGTTACTAAAATATCAGAATACACTGGAAAGGCAAACTCTGAAATAACTTATTATTTTAGATTTATTTAAAGACATACCTTCTTCTTCAGGGCTTTTTCGGAGAGGTTTCAGATACAGTAATATATATACTGCCCAGTCCAGGTGTTTAATAGCTTCACTAAGAGGAAATTGATTGGAGTACAGCCATTCTGCAAATGCTATTAGATTATCAACTTTCTTTAATGAATATTCTTTTTTCTGTATAAAAACAGGGAATACATTCTTAACCTAGTTGTTCTTGATAATGAATGAATGAATCTTTATTTCTAAAAGCTATTAAGCCATCACAATTGGTCACAATGTGAGAATACAAATAATTGATTTAAAACTGAACAATAACAGCAAAGCAAACATACAAAAATGTAAAAATCACTCTTGCCTAGGCTAAGCGCTCCACATCTCACACTCCTCCTTCTGATACTTGTCTTGGTGCCTAGCTCACAACTTATTTGCCGCCCAGACATATTTTGCAACCAGTGCAGTAATAAATACATTATTGCCAGTCAGCAAAATAGAGATTTGCTCAAGGGGAGTTCGGTTGGAAAGAGAGCAGTTGTTCTTGAAAAATATGTTTCATTTCCTTTCAGACCAAAAGAATAAGTTTAAATATGCAACCAGGAATGCACTGATCTCAGACAAACTAGGGAACTTGTATGTCCCCAGCTGTTAGGAATCCAAACATCTCAAGTTAACCAACAGCATCATTTGCAAACATACTAGCAAAGCAATATTTTAAACATCTACTGATAACTCATAATCAGTGAAAAAAAGTGGTGCAGAAAACAAATCAGAACAACAGAAATTGCATTATGAAAAGAATGCATAAGGACAACAAGAATACTACAATAAACTTTTATGCATAGTGTCTCAAGCAACACACCACAGGTATATATATTATTATATATATGTATATATAATATATATATATATATATATATATATATATATATATATATATATATACACACACACACACACACATATATATATTATTATATATATGTATATATATAAAAGATTGGGCCCATGACCTACTCACAAAAGAGGACACAGATTTGCATAAACTGGTGTTATATACAAATTTATGTCCTCTTTTGCAGTTGGAGTGGATAGCCCCAAAATAAATTGGCCACACACATAAAATGGCTGACGGAATGTGAACAGCAGAAACTTTTCCTGTAATTGTATTTCCATACTAGAAATGGCTTAACCTGTTTGATTTTTGCCTGCCATACTGCTGTTACAATCTTCACAATTTAGAAACACATACCAGTAATATTTTAAAAGTACATTTTAAAAGAAAGCAGATACAGACCTGTAAAACTTCAATTGCATTTTGGTAGCAAGACAACTGTCCCACAAGATCGGACGACACAGATGCCAGACGATGCCACATATCTGACATGTACTCTTCACTTTCATCTCTGAATTTCTGAATTTCCATTATATAGTTACGCCCAAGTCTTGACTTCACCATTACCATCTGTTTAAATATTGGGCTAGGAAAAAGAATTTGACAAAATCAATGCTCATCACTGATTTTATATAAGTTGTTTTTAAGTGATATCATAAGGCTTTTATGATGCATTTTGGAATCAGAAGTCAACATATATGTGTGACAAGTACTTCTGTCTCCACCAATCTACAGCAATTAATCTTAGCCCAGAGTTCAGCCTGAAAAATGCATACTGGATAAATATGTATGAGACTTAAGAGACAGTATTCTAACAAGGGAGGGATCAATCTAATGCTCAGCAGTGGAAGATTTGCACAAGGACTTCCACTCATGCAATGGGGCTTCTTTCTTCTCCTCTCCTCTCTAAACTGGCTCAGAAGGGGAGTGTTGGGGGAACCGTGAAAATGGTGCATGGGGGGTGGGAATCGTTCCGTCCAGCAAGCTGAAATGCTTGAGCTGATGAATGTTCAATATAGCACGTTTAATTCCTCCCACAGCGTTTACTTCTTGAGACTTGATAATGAACACTTAATTCTAATCATCACCATTATTAATTAGTTTACACACTGCTTAATGTCAAAAGAGGTTTCTCAGTATACAACAGAACCCCAGTAGCTTCTTCAAATCTGAACAGTGATTTTTGCCTTCAACTGCTAGGGAAGTTCAACTCCCGCCTGTTGTCATCTTAAAACACGAGAGACAAAGCACAAAATGTGGGGCAGCTGCACTGCCAGTGGGTGCTCAGCCAAACAGTGCAGCTTCACCTTTAAAATTTGAAAGGGAGGGGGCCCTGAGACCATCCTGTACTATGCAAATACTACCAGAGGCGATTCACTGAGTAGGGCAGAGCACAACATTAGCCTCCTGGAATGCGTGCTACTGTTGCTTGCCAGAGGAAGGGCGGTGGGGTGGTTCAGTGGTTAGCAAGGTGCAATACACACCAGCAGAACCTCTGCAGAACTATTTTGGGTGTGCTTCACTTTCAACCTACTCTCCTTCTCCCATTAAGGTTCTACCCCTCTTCCACACTTCCTCCTAGAGTTCCACACTCCCTCTCCATCTTTTGGATCAGCTCTATTTCTAGATTGTGAAACAACAGCAAGCACCAGCAACCCCCAACACATCCTAAGAACAATCCAAACAGCTTACAGTCTGTGCTTAGTTCGAGGGAGCATCTGAGTAGCTTCATCTAAGACTTTGAGGCCTGCCTCCCAGTCATGTTTATCAGCATGTACTTGGAACAGTAATATATATAAGAACGTCCTTAAGGTCAAATCCTCATCAGCACCTTTGAAACAGATTAAAAGCAATGTTTTAGAGATTGCAAAGCCAATACAGCCACCTCACAAAAACCAAGCAAACTTCATGATCAAAGGATGAGAACTTACCTGAATGCCCATCTGAGAAGCTACTGCTTTGAAAGTCTGTTGTAGGCCACTGATGCAAGTGTAACATATGCTCCATTTCCTAAATAATGAAGTAGGGGTGGGGGGAGTGTTCATGAACATCTTAATACAGTTTTCACAAAGCAAACTTATTTGAAGGAAGGTCTATTTGGCTGCGCTGGCAAAACAGCTCGAATAAGGTGTGTGTTCAATGGCAGTAGATTGTGGACATGTAAGAGAGATTTGGCGGTTCGTGGGCTAAGAAGCCAAGAGAATGGGGAAGCGAAGGGCTGTTGATTAGTTAGTTATTTTAAAGACCCGACCAGCAAATTCAGGCCCTCTTGGCAAATGTCACATAACAATATGAGTGAACTAGCCCTGATTTAGTTTTAAGTCGCTCGTTCCGTTTTGAATTGTCTGAAGGCAAAACATTCCCATAAGAGGTATTAGATATAGAAGGTACTGCTATTTATTACCTGCTTATTTTTGGCTTCTGATGCTTTATTGATGCTCTTGATAATGATTTCAGTGGGCTTCTTGAGCTGCTGTCTATCTGCTGAGGAACCAATGAAGGGTAAGCAGCCATTCCAGAAGTGTCTAGCTGCTATCATAGCAAGAGCAAGATCCCCAGCTTCTCCTGCATACCTAGGAAGGTGGAAAACACAATACAGTCAGGTGGCTGCTGCAAAATGTAGTAAAAATTTGATTCAATTACAGTACAGCAAGCCCAGTATCCTTTTGTAAGGATAAGATACCACATTTCCTAAAAGTATTAAGGGATTCACTCCATAACAAGAGTTTTCTGTAAATGTTTTCTGTAAATGAAAAAAAGTCTATGGAAAATGTGCATCTGTTCCCACTCAAAAATATATGGATAGCATATCTTTGCACATTGTAAAGAAAAAAATGGTGTAATTGTGAATGGAACTCCAAGTTATTTAACAGATTCCTGTGGTTTTGTTGAAAATAATTTCCCACTGCCACACTTTAAAAAAAATAACCACAGTTACATTTGCAATAGAGAGGATCCTCCATGATTATAATTTTTGAGGAATTATATACCATCTGGTCATCATTTCATAGCAGTTTTCCCTCAGGTTAGCACAAGGTGAAAAAATAATGCGACATATCCAGATGTTTTCCCAAATGTCAGAACTTACTAGATGACCTAAATATTGCATCCAGTTTATCATTAAATTTTAAACAGAGGTGTGTTGCTTAACAGAACCTAACAGTACTTTATAGATGTTTCTTATCCCCAATTGGTATTTTGTTTTTCCAAATGCAGTCTGTTGATCAAAATGGAAATGTTGCACTGATACTTCCTTACATAAATTTTATCTGCAGATATTCAGACCATCTGTCCATAGTATTTTTAACCTCAGAGGTACAGATTAGAGCCATTTATCTATAAAGGTGATGTTATTTCCATAAATGACATTTTTTCTAATGCTCCATTAAGACTGAAATCCAAATAATGGAGCTATTTAACCCTTAACCAGTTTCAAGCTACTTTCATATCTCTCCTGAACACATTTCCCATTATGAGATGCCAATTTAAATACATCAGAGTATATAATAATTTCACAGGGTGTGGAAGTTGCAATGTGAGATGCTTTGATGCCATGCCCGGAGAGCAAACAAGTGGGAGAAGCCATGGCTGCTTTCCCTCCCCCACAAAAATGGAAAGTGCAAATATATCTATTGCCCATGCAGCAACTCGTCAAAAGAACTGAAAAAACATGTGGCACAATAATTAGTAACTTCAAGCCTCCGCTAAAATGTTTCTATAATGCGTAAGCCATACTGCTGAGAACTTTAAAAAAATGTCTGCTAGATCTCTGGGAGAATCATAGAATCATAGAGTTGGAAGAGACCACAAGGGCCATCGAGTCCAACCCCCTGCCAAGCAGGAAACACCATCAGAGCACTCCTGACATATGGTTGTCAAGCCTCTGCTTAAAGACCTCCAAAGAAGGAGACTCCACCACACTCCTTGGCAGCAAATTCCACTGTCGAACAGCTCTTACTGTCAGGAAGTTCTTCCTAATGTTTAGGTGGAATCTTTTTTCTTGTAGTTTGGAACCATTGCTCCGTGTCCGCTTCTCTGGAGCAGCAGAAAACAACCTTTCTCCCTCCTCTATGTGACATCCTTTTATATATTTGAACATGGCTATCATATCACCCCTTAACCTCCTCTTCTCCAGGCTAAACATGCCCAGCTCCCTTAGCCGTTCCTCATAAGGCATCGTTTCCAGGCCTTTGACCATTTTGGTTGCCCTCCTCTGGACACGTTCCAGTTTGTCAGTGTCCTTCTTGAACTGTGGTGCCCAGAACTGGACACAGTACTCCAGGTGAGGTCTGACCAGAGCAGAATACAGTGGCACTATTACTTCCCTTGATCTAGATCTAGGGAGACCTGGCCCCTTTCCAAGTCCCAGGTGATGTTGGTCAACATTCCTGTCCTTGGTTGCTTAGCAACAGTGATGCAGCATCCTTAGCGCCTCGGCATCTGCAGCCTTAGAACAGTGGCTCCATATTTCACTGTTTTACTTTTTTGAACAAATGAAAGTGAAGGGTCTTGGGGCCTTATAGATGTGTATTTCCTGTCGGTCACTCTAGACCCAGTAAGCCATAGCTGGGTACCATGATGTTTGAAGAAATCAATAGCATGCTAAGATAGCTCAGTCAGCAGAGCATGAGATTCTTAATTTCAGGGTTTCGAGCCCCATGTTGGGCAAAAGATTCCTGCACTAGATAACCTTCATGGTCTCTTCCAAATCTACAATTCTATAACTCTGTGCTATAAGGAGAATATGAATGTTCTGCGTGGGTAAAAATTCTGATTTTGTCAATACTCTTCATTGCATGGGCTTTGCATATGTATAGGGTATATACATTTGTTATTTTAAAGGAAAGGAAACTTAATATGGTCCAAAACGTGCAACATACCTTGCACTTTCAACAAAGAGTTTTGATGCCGCCAAACGCATATGTTTTTTCCCAGCCAAATTTTCCATCATACTCTTCCCTTGTGTACAAGCAGCAATGCTTAGCATTCCCTGTCTCTCCGCATAATCGCTCCTGTAAAAAACAAGCCATTGCCAACTGGAGTTAACATTACCGTACAATATAGGTCAAAAACTAGGCTTTAAAACCATCTGCCAGCACAAGGATGTTCGTGTCCTTGGTGGGCAGCATCTACCTGTGGAACGCTCTGAAAATCAGATTGTCTGAACTTCATACAAGTTCACACTTCAATTGTATAAACACTAGATATTGTTCCAACACAGAAAAGCTAAACAGAAAGCTAAAATTGGAAGAAGAAAAAAACCAACAGCCACCTCATATACCACCTAAATAAATAAAAACCTGGAACTCATTCTACCTTCAGGTAGATAGCTGTGTTGGTCTGACGTAATCGAAATAAATAAAAAAAATTGTTTTTTTGTTCAGTAGCACCTTAGAGACCAACTAAGTTTGTTCTGGGTATAAGCTTTTGTGTCTGAAGATGTTTGCATGCACACGAAAGCTTATACCCAGAACAAACTTAGTGCTACTGGACAATTTATTATTATTATTATTATTATTATTATTATTATTATTATTATTCATTCTACCTTGTCTGCCTTATCTGCTTCTTTTTGTGAAAAGAGAGATAAAAGACTACAGTTGAAAAGTGATGATCGGGAGTTCGGTTCTGAGGCATGGATTAAGGTGGGTGAGAGGGGGGACGTGCCCCGGGTAGTAGGTTGGGGGGGCATTCTGTGTAGGAGAGAGAGGAGAGAGGCATGCCATGCCTGCTGCACAGTGTCAGTAACTCCTTATGTTCTGGCCAGGTTCCACTTGTTAGTTAAGTAATATCTGCATGATCCTTGTTCTGATGTTATTCCTGAATAGCTCAAGAGATTTTGATAACAAAGCTTATCCTTTCATTCACAAATTGTTCTGAAACCTGATACAAATCCAATGTATTCATTTTATCCAGGATGACCAGTGATCTGGCCAATCGTATTCTGCTTGTGGCAAAATCTGAAGCATCTGAGTTCACAGGGAAATTTCCTGTCCATTTGCATAAATGTCCGTGGTCGTTTCCTTGGCAGAAACAGCACATGGCCATTCTGTGCACCATCTGCAAAAGCCCATAGTACCAGCTTGAGTGCCAGCCGATTTAGGCTCGGCAGGCTCTTTGTCCTGGTATGAATGTTTTCGTTTCCAGGATGTACTCTACAACTTGAGAGACTGGCTCTTGCTACAGCAATGGCGTTTGGAGCAAGGTTTATTTAAAGGAAATCCATTGCGAAGAGGGGGATTGCACCTTTAACATCAAAGTCTCCACACAAAATGTTATGCCTCCACACAGTTCTGAGGCCGTTTTAGCTCTTCTTCAGTATTTTTATAGTATCATTACTATATAATGTTACAATATAATGTTACATGATATTATCTCAATGTTGAAAACCACCTTGGGTACCATTTTTGAGAGAAAGAAATACCACAACAAATCTGATAAACTGAAACAGTCTAGAGGACATGCAAAAGGCATTTGGATAATATGCAGTTCAAAACAACCTATGCTGTTAAACCTGAATGAAAATGAATAGGAGTTTGGGAAGGCTTCTCATATCAAGCTGAAATGCTAAAAATCATTTACAAGAAATAATCTGGACAGCTGAGATATACAAATTATTCATGTACAAATTGCCAATATTGGAAACTGGGAGGATTCAGCATAAAAATGGGCCAAGGAGAAAGAAGCACTTCTTCTCTACCTCCTGGTTTTCTGCTTAAGACTCCATCCTCCTGTGGTTGATTCTCTCTTTTTATTTATTTATTTAAAAAAGGGTCAATGTTACATGCAACTGTATACCATGTTTAGTTTGGCCCTATTTACTTTTACCCTTATGACTATCCTGAACATAGACAGATACAACCTAGGGCAAATAGTATAATGCAATAATTATTATATCCATTAGAGGTCAGCAGAGTTCTATTGTACACATTCAGAAGGAAAATGTAAAAGCATTTTCCCAACCCCTGCTATGCCGTATTTATCTTTCAGTTCTAATATTCATAATGAACTGTATTTATCAACAGCATGAAAACTCTCGGGTTAAAGTTGGCTAAAAGACACTGATAAAAGATGGGATGCTATTTCCATTCATTAGATATGGGAATGGAATGGAAAACCCTACAGAGTATTTCACAAACTAAGGAATGCTTGAGAACAAAATATTTCATATACAGCTATATAGTTCAAGAGAAAGATGCAGATAAAATAAATTCATCCACAAAACCACTATTCAACAGTCAATACTGCAGAGACTGAAGAGCAAGAGAATGACCACCGAAGGGCCCATACAGATGTAACGGGAAATATCTTAACAGAGGTAATGGGACGCAGGATTGCATGGCCTCTTCCCCAGAGTAATTTCAATCATCCCACCACAAACAATGTGGTTAAATATAACAAGCATCTTATACCAACTTCAAAGCCTAGTTAAGAGAACTTGGAACCTTGTAGCTTTAACTAACAGTTAATGGTGTCAAAATATTACTTAACCGAAGCAAAGATGGAATGGGGAAATTCCTCTTGGAAGGGTCTGTGCTGTTCCAAATATTTTCACTGCTGTTAAGAGATCAGCTCTGTTACATCTGCACCAGGTTCTGCACCAGTGAAAACCCTGCACAATGGGGCTTAGGACTGGGAGAACCCCCAGAACAGGGCATAGGGGGAGAGATGGGGAGATCACTCTGCCTGGTAAGCTAATAAACATGCACAGGTGGAAAAATTGTAACAATACAATGTTGAATTCCACCCCATGTTTAAGTATAATTAATGGGGTGGTATTCAATTAAGTTTTACTCAGAATGGATCCACTGAAATTAATGAACATGATGAAATTAGGTCCATTAATTTTAACAGGTCTACTCTGGATAAAACTTAGCTGAATACCACCCAATGTTTCTTAGAAGTTGAGATTTGTAAGTCATGCATCTACTTACATTGCCTTTTTCTTTGCATCCGTGTTGTATGCTGCTTTATCATCTAATTCCAAAGCCTTCTGAGAGCAAGTCATAACCATTTCATGATCATGGATGGTATGTGCAAAATGTGCAAGTCTTGTCATTGTCTGAAGTTCCACGAGTGAGTCTGACCAACTGCACTCCAATGCCATTTTCACCAACTGCAAATGATAGTCAGATAATATTTTCCTGTGTCCACAATGCTAACATCTAATATTTTCAGTCTAAGATATTTCACAGAATGAGATGTTACATGATGTTGTACAGAACGGTCTGAGAGCACCTGATGTTGCAGTGCTGCGCAAGTATGGATTTATTTGGAAACAGAGATGGCAAACTACTGAGAGTGCCATGTAGAAGTGGGATATAATACATGAGCAAATAAAATTAAGGAAAACTCTTTGAAGAATTCAAAGAAACCTATCTCCTTTGCATTGGAATTGAAATCCTAAAGGCAACCATGTTCTCAGTGCCTGTTTTTTTAGCGCACAAAGCCTTCATAGTGTTTCTCAAGAGGATCAGAATGTAGATAGAATCATACACTTTAGATCACTTGGGCAGAAGAAAGAGAATAATTGAATCTCCTCTTAACACTAGCAAAGGGGTAGCAGCCCTGGCCAGAGCTAGTCCAGGACATTTATAGGTTGAGTTGGCTTGCATGTAAGCCAAAAGGTGACTTGGCAGGAACACACATACCGTCAAAAGAACAATTACGTGAGTTCCCAGAGAAGAAATGGCGTTTGCAGCTGTGCTCATGTGAGTGAGCTAAACCATGGTTTGGTTTGGTTTGGCTCGGCTTGCCATCGTTTGCCTCACTTAAAGCAAGCTTCTAGCTGTAATTGCACACATACAGTCAAAAGAACAACATACGTACATGAGAGAGGTTTGGAAGCGAAAACTCCATGAGACCCAAACCATTGCATGAGTACATTTCCAAACCAATAAAAACTTTTGCCATGGGATTGAACCCCTCTTCATTACCCTGAATAGAAAGAGACATCAATATTCAGGGTGTTTGCAGAAAACAAGGCATATTATTGAATAGTTAAGGACCGATACTTTACGCTACTTACTAATCCATATGGATAACTCTATAATGACTTTGGGTTGTATCTAATGGTGGTTTTTCTTTAATGTAAAGAATGGCTGCTTGGGCGAGTGAGGGCACCTGATTTGTTCCCTCAATCTACTTAAGTTGCCTGCCCCTCCTGACAAGCTGGTGCTGAAAGTCGAAGATTTGCTGGGACAGAATGGGATGCAGTTTAGAGGATTGCAGCAGAAGGGGGCAGACCTGCAAAAACAGGGTGCCCTGACTTCCACGAGCAGAAGTGTTTCCGGTTAACTGCCTGCTTTCCTGTATGAGAATGGGAAAAGAGGAAATGAGCTCTCTTTGCAGTAATGACTCTACAGTGGTACCTCAGGTTAAGAACTTAATTCGTTCTCCAGGTCCGTTCTTAACCTGAAACTGTTCTTAACCTGAAGCACCACTTTAGCTAATGGGGCCATCTAGTGTGACACTGTATATTGCGCTTAAAACACATTTAAAACGTTTTACGTATTCCGTCTCTGAAACAAAGTATTTATAAAGAAGTGCCCAACAGTGGCCTTTATTTTTTCAAACAATTAGGCTTGCTACCTCATCATCGACTCCAAGCCACTTCCCAATCTGATGCTGAACTAGCTGTTTGGCTTTCACCCAAGTAGCAATGACCTGCTGACGCATAGCAGCTGGCACCGGCTCATCAGGTACACTCCCATTTGGCAAATGCATAGCAAATTCACAAACCTGAAGAAGAATATTTTGCAAATGTGAAAGAAGAAAAAGTTAATGCACGCACACAATTAACAAATATTCTGTTTTATCCAGTTGTTGAACTGAGATTACTACAATTGGTATATTTTCGCCCAAAAAATCAATGGTGAGATTCATAATCTTGGCTTGCTTGCTTGCTTGCTTGCTTATTTATTTATTTATAATATTTCTATTCCTTCTTTTATAAGTTGTCAAGGCAGCATACATAAAACACACACAATAGAACCGCATAAACAAAAAGAGCATAATATTGTTCCTTGATCTTTGAGACAAGGCACATAAAAAATCAAAGTCAATGCATAATTATGAACTGAACACACCACTGTTGAGTTAAATATGCCTGCTGTTAATGCTAAAATAATATTTGCTTATTAGAGATGGCAGAGCTTTCAAGGGGTTTTCTTGGGGGAGGGAAGTGGGAAGGATAATAATAATAATAGTAATAATAATAATAATAATAATAATAATAATAATAATAATAATAATTTATTTGTACCCCGCCCATCTGGCTGGGTTTCCCCAGCCACTCTGGGCGGCTTCCATAGAAACCAAAAAACACTAAAATATCACACATTAAAAACTTCCCTGAACAGGGCTGCCTTAAGATGTCTTCTGAATGTCAGGTAGTTGTTTATCGCTTTGACATCTGGTAGGAGGGCGTTCCACAGGGCGGGCGCCACTACCAAGAAGGCCCTCTGTCTGGTTCCCTGTAACTTCACTTCTTGCAATGAGGGAACCGCCAGAAGGCCCTTGGCGCTGGACCTCAGCGTCCGGGCAGAACGATGGGGGTGGAGACGCTCCTTTAGATAAATAAGGAAACCTCCCCAAAATTCCCAGACCAATCTCAGGTGTTCCCACCACAAATCTCCAACACTTTACTCATTCTCCAAATCTACCAACCCCCAGAACACATCCTCCATTTCCCTCCCTCCCCTTGGTGGTGGAATGGTAGCAGCAGTAGCAGCAAGCAAGACAGCTAAAAATTGTGCCTCTTTCCCTCTCCTCCTTCCCCTCTGCCTTGTTGCTATGAAGGGACAGAGTAGACAGTAGTACTGTAGCTGTACTTGTTTCAAGGGCTCCTGACATTGTCTAGCTCACCATTATTCTTTAAACCCTAGTGTGAGCACCTTGAATTGTACCCAGAAACAAACTGGCAGCCAACAAAAAGCTGTTGTAGAATACGCATTCATGTGAGTTCTAGAGGCAACGCCAGCAAGCAATCTTGGACAAGCTGAAATTTCCAAGTCATCTTCAAGAGCAGCCCACACAGAGCACATTGCAGTATTCTAATCTGGAAGTTACCAGAGCACAGAGCTATGGCCCAAAGGGACAAACCATTTGGAGCTGGAAATACAGTGGAACCTTGGTTGTCAAATGTAATCCATTCCGGAAGACCGTTCGACTTCCAAAATGTTTGACAACCGAGGCGCAATGGGCAGTCGGCCATTTCAATGGAGAAAAGGGAGAAACGCACCTCGGAAGCCGTTCAACTTCCGAGGCGCGTTCGAAAACGGAAGCATTCACTTCTGGGTTTTTGGTGTTTGGGTTCCGAGATGCTCAAAAAACGAGGTTCCACTGTAATAAATAATAATAATAATAATAATAATAATAATAATAATAATAATAATAAAATTTATTATTTATACCCAGCCCCTCTGTGCAGCTCCAAACAAATAGGCACTCTTAGCCACCAAGGATCGCTGAGCTTCAAGTGACCGTGTTGGATCCTGAAGCTGCAAACCTGCTCTTTCAAGCAGAATGCAACTCTACCCAAAACAAGCTGTCTTCCCACCTCCTGGACTCAAGAACTTGGAGCACATAATGCCATTGTCTCTTTGGGATTCAGTTTCAATTTGTTGACCCACATCAACCCATTGCTGTTTCAAGCACTAATCCTCCATGCAGTTAAACAAGAAGCATTATGCCAGTTCAAGGATACATTTCAGAAAGGGGGAAAAAGGAATTGGGGGGGGGGGCACAGAGCAGAGCCAGTGAGGAGTGCAGAGTGTCCCAAGGGATGGACAGAGAGGCTTGGGGGGCCACATTCAGATCCCAGGCCTGAGGTTACCCACCCATGGTTTAGGTCATACTCAACTAGATGGACTAATGATCTAACTTTCTTATGCAGCTTTCCATGCTCCTAATATGAATAAATATTCTCTAACAGTATTTTACACCCAAGGCCCTGGACATCTGAGAGCAAAACAAACAGCACCTTCTCGACCAGGCTTAACAAGCTGGCCAGCCCAGCTCTACACAGCCTGTCCTCCATACAGAAGACAAATGGGATGAAAAAAAGTGCACCTCTATGGCTGCTTTAATATCATGGATCCCAGCTGAATCCACAGATAACACTGGCGCGGAAGATAACGTTGGTACTTTTGGAGCAGTCTTTCTACGTTTGGTGGGCCCTTCTTCTGGAACTTTCTTTTCATCGGGTTTGGAAATAGGCTTTGGGATCCAAGGAAGAATTAGCCCCCGAGCCAGAGCGTTACATAATGTCACCAAAATAGTAGTATTCCTGAACAAGAAACAAAACGAAGGACGGAAAACCATCCACAAAGATATTGTTACAAACAGAATATGGAAGCACTTTTCGCCACCTACGTAAATAAATAAAAATACACGCGAAGATTAAAATGAATATGCTCTATATAACATACCTGAAATTTATGGTAAGAATATACAAATATGCTAACATTTAAGTAAGAAATATAAGCTCAGTGACCAAAATGGGGGAAAATTCTCATACATCCCAATCTTCCTGGGATCAGAATTAAAACTCACAAGTCCTCCATTCAACTTCTTGCCATGTCTGAGTGATAACAGAGTGTTTGTAACAATCTCCTTTTAGCTAGTTGTTGTATGACTGAGGACCTCTCTCATCCAGTCTCCTTTCCAAATAATGCTTGAAAAATGAAGGATTATGTACAGTATGATAATAGCACTGACACTATATTCCTGTCCTGACATAATAAAAGGGGAATAGACTGTTTCCCTCTACATATTGTGGGTGAAATATGTGCAAGTCCTGGAATGTAGGACTGCACTGCCTCCTAAGAAATGCCCTTTTTTGTATTGTCAGCAGCTCCATGTGAGGGAGAGTGTACCACTTTCACAACTCAGCAGGGACCATGTGGAAGTGTCAGTTGTAAGAATCATTGCCTCTACATGGGGTCTATATCTATGGCTGCCACAAGCTGTAAGATGACAGTGGCCTGGAAAATGGATTTCGCAAACCGTGGTGGCTGCCAGGGTAGAACGCCTAGAGCATACATTCAACACCTTTGCGTGATCCCTGCTGGCAGAACTGCATAGCCCCCTCTTGACTAACATGTAGTAGGGATGCCAATAGTCTGAACTGGTTACAAAACATCATCCAGTTTTTTTCAACAGGAAAAAAATGAAATACAATTATAAACCAGTAAATTGTTCATAATAGCTTACATACTAGTTATATTTGTAATTCAGCTGGCCTGCAAGCCATGTCACATAGCCTGTCTTCATTTAAAAAAATAAAACAACAAAAACTTTTAAAAACTCAAACCAGGTTGCTTTTAATTGTTAACTATTTACAATAAACCCTATGCATTAAATCTGAATGCACCTAAAAGAATCTGTCTAAATGCCAAGCTATTCAGAATTAAGGAAATGATCCATGCACACATTTTCCTTTTGACTATGCACAGCACAGTTTCATTGCTATTGGCCACTCTGCTGTCACTTATAAAAACTGTGTTTAGTCACTATTTCAGATGGATGAGATTTGGATAGATAAAGCATATAAAGTATGAAAATCAGCTGAAACATGCTACTAATTACCACAATAAAATCCTTCCAAACCAATGTATTTTAGTGATGCTGAGGCACAGCATGGTAAAAATAAAAGTTATGGCGTTAGTAAAATAATTCTGCATAAAACAGCCCATCAAACTTTTAGAACTTACCCAAAATGTCCAATATTCCTAACTGCACTGAAAAGAGTATGCAGGGATTCCACAAGTTCTCTTTGTCTTTTTGCAGCAATAAGGTGTTTATTGTGATTTAAGACATACACTACAGTGTTATGTACAATCCATGCTTCATTTAACTCTTCTCCAATTTTGGCAGCCCGTAGAAAGTTTTCCATAGCATACTGAGACAAGCGGTCAATCCAGGAGCTATGAAATTAAGAGTAAGCAAGGATTTTTATATTGCTCCCCCTGCTCAGAATAAAACAGCAAAATGCATACACTAAGGAGTACCAGCCCTCAAGTCTCTCAAACACTATTATTTCCAAATGCTACCATTAAAATATCTATAGTTCAATCCTCAGACCTTCTTTTTGCTTTTCTGTTTTACTAAGAGCAAAGTAACCCAGGGTCATGAATACACTCATGCCTCTTAAATGTACATATTCATATATACCTGCACAATCACCAACACAACCTTCATATAGAAATACAAAGAGTATTCTGACTTCCCAAGGACTGAAAAGGCAGAGTTGTGGAAACTTATGGTTTTCCCAGATCCTGATCTCCATATTGCCAGCTGCTGCCTTAACTTTCTAAAAGTCCACTCCATCCACACAACCCACAACTGAAGTTATCTTCTGCCCCACATGAGAAAGGTTTTCTCTAATGAGCAAAGAGTAGTCTTGGTGGATTTTCAATAGGAAACAAGATTGGGGCAAGGATGCGATTATCAAAGCCCAGTCCCATTGGCCTTTTACAAAAATGGGAAGAGATGAGAACTTGATCAAACCATATTCCCCCATCCTAAACGTTACATATTCTAGGAAAGTCTGGTCTAAACTGGCCCAAGTTAATGTGCAGTAAAATAGATATTTGACCATAGTCCCTTTGCATTTGTTTCTACCAACCATTCTGACCAGGAGGAGTTGTGCATTTGGTCTGAAAATTTTGGAGCCCCAAGCTTAATGAAGTATCAGCTTTTACAGTTTGATAGTACAACCGTGAGGCAGCAAGGTATGTATGCTGGCAGGAGAAATAAAATGACGGAACAACCATCGTCAAAGGGAATGCAGATGAAAATAATTAAGGATGAATAATTTCCCACTAGATACTTCTTTGGTGCAATGCTTTCTTAAACCGCGTACAGATTTCTAATTATTTTAATGTGGGCCTGCTGCTTTTCAGCTGCAGGATTCTCTCTAACTTATCTACAGTGACAGGGTCCCTCCAGGACATGAAAGATCAGTGAACCACTCTGCCTTGCTTTTCTGGAAAGCTGAAATATGCAGCCATGTAGCTTCAAGCAGCATTTCCAGTAGCAGCAGTTCATATTGTCATGCCCCATGCATCGTATGTCATGCTTATTTAACAAATTTATGTCTTCTTGCTTCCAAGTTGGACTGAAGCCTTTGCCTCTTTTTTTAATTAAACATGAGAGATCCGTTTCAAGGGTCTCTGTTTCAAGTATTTATTTGGCACTGCATATAAAACCAGCTGACCCTGATCGCCTAATATTTTTTAATCCCAGACAGTTGTGATGTCCATTTATTCATATACCCTAGTAGTTAGTAGTTAGCTCTGTGGGGAGGGGGACTCTGGGGCTGGGCATGCAATATGCATTTTTGTACACATTACTTGGCTGGACAAATCCATCGCAAAAATTGGAGAAGTGCAAGTTTCCAAGTATGGCTATGTTTCATAGAATCATAGAATTGTAGAGCTGGAAGGGACCAGGAGGGTCATCAAGTCCAAAGCCCTGCAATGTGGAGTTTTTTTGCCCAACATGGGGCTCAAAGCCACAACCCAGGGATTAATAGATGTACTTATTAATATAATTGTGATAAATCTACTGGAGAGTCAACTTTTACTGGACAGATTTGGGTGTCACCAATAAGCTAAGAGATGTGCTACCCTCAAAGTATATTCTTGCCAATATTAATTACTGTGAAAAATGCAGGTGTGGAAAAATGACTACACAGACATGTCATTAGAGGCCAATATTCAAATTTTGCATTTCAGAGTTTAGACAACCACACAAAAAAGATGAGCACTTAAGATTCACTTAAAGATCCCATTCACAATTCAAAAATTAGTATACATATGTAACTGCTCTAAGGGTTAATTGCAGTGAGAGCATGAGAAAAGCAGGTTCTTCAGATCAAACCACCTGTATGTCTTCCATTCTGATTCATGCCCAGTTTGTGTTTTGTGCATAGCATGTCCTGCAGAGTGCAAACTCGTATCTACAGGGACAACGGCGGGATCATTCAGCTGGACACCTTCCGTTCTTAATAACTGAATAGTAGCCTAAAAGAGGAGGCACAAGAGGAAAAACAGAAAAAAAGGCATTGATGGCATATGCAGCATCAAAATTATACATCTTCTAAAACATAAGTGGGGACATGGGTGGCGCTGTGGGTTAAACCACAGAGCCTAGGACTTGCCGATCAGAAGGTTGGCGGTTCGAATCCCCACGATGGGGTGAGCTCCCATCGCTCGGTCCCTGCTCCTGCCAATCTAGCAGTTCGAAAGCACGTCAAAGTGCAAGTAGATAAATAGGTACCACTCTGGCAGGGAGGTAAACGGCATTTCCGTGCGCTGCTCTGGTTCGCCAGAAGTGGCTTAGTCATGCTGGCCACATGACCCGGAAGCTGTATGCCGGCTCCCTCGGCCAGTAAAGCGAGAT
Source organism: Podarcis filfolensis (assembly GCF_964270895.1). Classification (NCBI taxonomy): domain Eukaryota; kingdom Metazoa; phylum Chordata; class Lepidosauria; order Squamata; family Lacertidae; genus Podarcis; species Podarcis filfolensis. The sequence continues at coordinate 60,589,930 of NC_139608.1, forward strand.
GAGCGCTACAACCCCAGAGTCGGTCACGACTGGATCTAATGGTCAGGGGTACCTTTACCTAAAACGTAAGTAGCTGTGGCTTGGAGGGCAAAGGTGTCTGGTCCATCTAGCTCAGTATTGTCTTCACTGACCAGTAGAAGCTCTCCAGGGTGGGAGTGCCAGCTTGGCCCTGTGACCATGGGTGCTCAGGGCTGTGGGTGCCATGCAGTGTGCATGGCCCTGGCACCGAAATATGTGGGTGCCAGGCCCCTTCATGGGGAATTTTGTGAGTGCTCAGGCACCCAGGGAGTTGCCACCTATGCTCCACGTTTTCAGGGGATTGAACCTGGGCAAAGTAGATGCTTTACCCCTGAGTTACAGCTGTTCTCCTTACAGGAGAGGGAAGAAAGGGAGCATGCCAGCCGAACACTAATATGCAGGTTTCTCTACATGTTTTGTGAGCTCAAGCAATCCGTCTTTCAATAATCCATCACACTGGGGAAAAAGACAAAGCTTAACTGAGGAGGAGAGCTGGGAGAAATGTACTGCTGTGTCATGCAGGAGGAAAAAACTGAGGGGAGCGTGCCTTCCTCCCACAATTCTTCGCCCCTGCCTGCAATCATGTGATGAGAATAAACCCACACCATTGGCCCGGCATCCCACAAGGTAAATTATCAAACTCTGAAGAACAATATTTAGTAGTTGTAGCATCCTTTTAACCCTGTACTTTTAGAGAAATTCCATCCTCTGGATCTTTTAGTGTGGTAGCACCTACACTTTGGAAACCCTTGCCGATTGACATCACGCAGGTGCCTTCCTTGTACTCTTTAAGGTGTCTGCTAAAAGCATTTTTGTGTTGGCAAGCCTATCCAGACATGTAGACTGTTGACATAAGTTTTAATCTAGTTTTTACCTTATCATAAATTTAATTATTTTAAAATGTTTTAAATAGCTGCTTTTAACAGTGTGGTATGCGTTGTTGTTTTTTTTACTGATAATCGTTTTGTGCTATTCTTTTTGTAAACCACTTTGATGTTTTATTACAATTAAGTGGAATATAAATCTTTTGAAACAAATGAAACAGAAGATATAAATAAAGGCATTTCTTTTTCACGGTCAAATCAATGATAATACTATTGGTACTGCTTACATAAAGTTGAAAAAGAATCTTTCAATATACCAATACTCATCAGAAGACTAGTGGAGGAGCCAATATTCCCACTAAAAATTATTAATATCGCTGAGCCTGCATTAAGCATACCAACATACATATTCTGACATTCCATGTTTCCAGAGAAGGCGGGAGTAATGATGAGAAGAAACCCTGTGACAGTTTAAGTGCAAGAAACCCAATTAAATAGTGTGTGGATTTCAGAGCGCTACTCATATAAGAGATAAACAGCATAAGCACTTGCATTAGACAACATTTTTATGGCCCTTTCTCTCGTAAATAAGCAGCCATCAGTAGCTAGCTTGCATAAGTGGATATCACTGCCTTATTAGCATTGCATATATGAAACCAAGGGCAGAAAGAAAGAGATAATTATTTTGATCGCTGTACAATTTACTAACCTCTGCATTAATGAATCTTACTTCTGCTAAAGTTCTTAATAAATCTCTTTCTAAAGAGAAGCATTTGGTGGGTGAAGGTAATTCTCTTTGCACACTTGCTTCCTGTTCCTCGTCTGCCATAATAATACTTGCTTTTTTCTTGAATACTAGGAAAAAGAAATAATGTGCATTATTTTAACAACTTTTGTATGCAGGCATGTGTTTACGTAAACTTTTAAAATGATAAGGCCCTCCTTTCCAGTTTTAAATTTGTTTTCCCCCCATTAACCATGCAATCTAAATTTCCTTTGAGTTCTTGGTCGTTAGAAATACCATGCAGACATACACTATCCTTACATTACATTGTGTAGCTGTTGGGGTACAATTTAAGTACAGATACAGATTACAATATGGTTGCTATGACCTGAAATGACAAATTCTGGTATCTGAGGCATAGGAGCAAATACTTCCGGCTCAGGGTGCAGGGTCCAAAGAAAGCATGCAGGTGAAGGGAGCAGCTGAACTTCCAAGAGGTTATTTTGGTTGGGAGGGAGAGACAAGGAACATTTGGTAGATCTAGGGCTGACCCTGTGGGTTTCAGCAGGTCTACAGGTAGAGTCTAGCACAAAATCTATTTACCACTAGATAATGTTATCCATATCTAAATTTCTGTTGCCGATGCCACTAACACACACATCCCAATTCCAGGGGCTGATCTGGCCCTCAAACACCCCCCCCCCGACACCCAAGACCCCACTAATGTTGACAGCATCAGCAAAATTAATTACTAAATTAAAAATGACACAGCTCTGGGGTAGAAGAAGCCCATTTGATAAGCAGAGAGAAGGTGATAATTCCCTTTCCAGATTATCTACATTCGGACCTTGAGCCAAAAAAAGGTGAGCCATTCTGCTCATTCTGGCTCACTGTTATATCAAATGTGGGAACTGATTTGCCCAAACCAAATGCCCCTCTAGGTTGCCCAAATGCCCCTTTGAGGACTTGAACAGGTCAGAAACAGGTTTCTGCTTAAAAAAGAAAAAAAACACATTTGCATTTTATTGATGCCACCTGATAAAATATTATGCATAATACACTGACTTACACTTCTTGCGTTTTGACACCTTCGCTTGATTGTCATCATACAAGAGGCAGAATCTACACGCAGCCCGACACACATCCCACACACATTGTTTCCGCGCTGTTTTTGCGATTTCTGACCAAAGTCTGATTCTGCACCAATGAAAACAGAGGTCAGCAAACTTTTTCAGCAGGGAGCTCAGACCTTGTGGGGGGCCAGACTATATTTTTTTGGGGGGGAAATGAACAAATTCCTATGCCCCACAAATAACCCAGAGATGCATTTTAAATAAAAGCACAAATTCTACTAATGTAAAAACACCAGGCAGGCCCCACAAATAACCCAGAGATGCATTTTAAATAAAAGGACGCATTTTACTCATGTAAAAACACTCTGATTCCCGGACTGTCCGCGGGCCAGATTGAGAAGGCGATTGGGCCAGAGTTTGCCTACCCATGAATTAAAAGATCCAAATAAATTTTCAACAACAGCAACAAAAGCCCTAGGAAAAAAGACTGCACAAACAAATGCAGGAATACATACTCATTTATAGGATGCGGAAACTTAGTCCTAAAAAAGATGAAGAGTGTTCCCCTAGCCACAATGACATTTGAACACAATCCATCCCAAACTAAGCACTACTGTTTTCAAAGGGAGAATTAAGCATGAGAATAATCAAATCAGGATAGTCTGTCCTTATTAGAATGAAGGAGTTCTGTGTATTCAGATACAGACAGCATTTCCTGATTTGATTATTGACTGGTGGCTGTAGCAAGCAGAGACCCAGTCCCCAATTCAAAGACTTTACAATAAAAAAAATCAAAGAAAAAGATTTCTCATTGTTACCTCTCTTTATCATTTTCGCGTCCTATTCTCTTCAAATGCCCATCTGCTTTCTCCACATTTCTGGAGTGATGCTCTGCTTTTGCACAGAGATAGCCAATTGGACCCTTACTTTTACTTGAAGCAACTAATAGAAAAGGAGAAAAATGCAGACAGGTTGGAACTATACTCATGATATTACTACCACAGTAATTTCAAAATCTGAATACTAGGATGATTTAGCCACTGAATGAACAACTGCAGGATAAACATACTATAAATGCTATCTGACTAATTCAACAACAGCAAACCAGTTCAGACATGACCCCAATGGCCGAAAGATAAAGATTCCTATGAAAGATATTAAAGCATCTTCAAGTCTTCGATATGCTACTGTTGACTTGAGGAAATATAAACCTGGAGGGAAAACATTTTATAACACATCCTAGCCACATAATGAATGCTAATGTAACATTAACACTGTTTTTCCATAGAAGCTGACACTGCAGTGTGTTAAATCAAAGAAACCCTGGGTTTTAAACTAACAAAAGACAGACAAATAGGAAAAGAGGAGGGGAAGTGGTTATAATCCCCCCCAAAATTGACAAAGAAAGGAAGTTATACTGACAGAGACAACAGGAAAATGAACTGAGCCCTCAGGTATAAAATGACTCCAGCAATACCAATATGTCAAACAAGGATTATTTTAGTAGCGTAATGACAAAGTAGTCATGGTTTTATAAGCATACTACATAAGGCTTTCCTACAAATATAACAAGGTTGGCAATAAATAACATCCCATTATCGTCCTTGACATAATCATGACAGAAAAAGCTTTAATACGGCCCTCAAGCAATAACTCTAAATAATAATACATGAACATAGAATTTTTATTTTTAAAATATTTATGGACCAGGAGGCATCATGGAACTGATAGTATTTACTAGAACTCTTTTAACACAATCCTACACTCACCTTCTGAGAAGAAATTCCACTTCAGTCACTGAGCTTCATTCTCAGACAAGTGAACATAGAATTGTATCCCTTACTGATAATCTTTGAAAATTTTAATATGTTTTGCATCAATGGACACACGTTATCTTATATCATATCATATCATATCATATATTAAGAAGTACACATTCTTACTGCAGAAGTTGTAATTTCAAAACATACCTATCATCTCCTTTCAATTGATATTTTATGCAAAGTGCCTAAGCATTTGTTTGTTTGTTTATTAAAGTTAAAGCCTAATTCCCGCTATTTGAGGAGTAGTGAAAATAATGCTATGTGAACACTTTACTTAGCATACATATGCTGAGTGAAAAAAACCTTGCAGGATCAGACCAAGAGTGTGTCTAGTCCTACAGTGGCCATGGGAAACTGCATGTTGCATTGCACACAGAAACACAGAATTCCTCTCCCAATGTAAAATATACAGCCCTCTGGATATTTGGGGTGGCGCAGGTGCTCTACAAAAGATCCCAAGTTTTTCCTCCTGCACCAGCATAAATATGAATGTTCACAGAGAAGGCCTTGGTTGTGAGACGACTAGGGGCAGAAAATTTCCAGATTTTTTTTTCTTGAGTAAGTAGCGCAAGGAACTTAAGGAGGCAGGAACTAATTTTAACTATAAACTGACTTCTTCTCAGACAGCCATAATCTCTACAGTGGTACCTCGGGTTAAGTACTTAACTCGTTCCGGAGGTCTGTTCTTAAGCTGAAACTGTTCTTAACCTGAAGCACCACTTTAGCTAATGGGGCCTCCTGCTGCTGCCGCACCGCCGGAGCCCAATTTCTGTTCTTATCCTGAAGCAAAGTTCTTAACCTGAAGCACTATTTCTGGGTTAGCGGAGTCTGTAACCTGAAGCGTATGTAACCTGAAGCATATGTAACCCGAGGTATCTCTGTATTTGCTGATTATTGTGAACAACTCAATGGGAGCACAGAGAAATCCTAGCAAGTCAAAAGTCTGGCCTGTTTATGGCACCAGGATGTACCCAAACAAAACAAACATCCTTACAGGGAAAAGACCCACTGCTTTCAATAAGATTCATTCAAATAAATTATCTCACACTGATGTACTTTTGATTTAAATCTACTTAACAGTGGCTGTCTGGCACTGAATATGAAGAGGTTCTATTTTGCCTTGGTCAGGCCACACCTGGAGTACTGTTCCAGTTCTGGGCACCACAATTTAAGAAGGATATTGATAAGTTGGAATGTGTGCAGAGGACAGTGACCAAGATGATCAAGGGTCTGGAAACCAAGCCTTATAAGGACTGGTTGAGAGATATGGATATGTTTAGCCTGGAGAAGAGCAGATTGAGAGGGGATACAACAGCCATCTTTGAATATCTGAAGGGCTATATAACACGGAAGATGGAACACACTTGTTTTCTGCTGTTCCAGATGGTAGGAGCAAAACCAGTGGATCCAAATTACAAGAAAGGAGATTCCAACTAAACATCAGGAAGAACCTTCTGATGGTAAGAGCTGTTTGACAGTGGAACAGACTACCTCAGAAGGCTATGGACTTTTCTTCATTGGATATTTTGAAAGAGAGGATGGATGGCCATCTGTCAGAGATTCTTCAGCTGTGAATCCTGCATTGCAAGGGGGTCCAACAAGATGACCCCTGGGGTCCCTTCCAACTCTACAATTCTATGAATCTATGAAAGAGCAAGAAGTCAGGCAGGTCACCATAAGATATACAACACTTAAACTTATATGTTTTAAAGGAAGCTGGTTGTTTAGAAAGGCAGTAAGTGTTCTGCTATGTGATGCCGAAAGTCTTGGGAACCTACATTTCACTGGGAACTGGTGTTTACCTCAATTAAAGCTCATCTTTAATAATTTATGTCAAAAGCCTATTAAATGTTAACTGGAAAGCTTTTGATCACTCAAGACTTTGTCTGAGGGATCACAGTTTTCGCTTCAGGACTGAATTACTAAAAACAGCTTATATGGATTATTTCAAAAAACAGCCTTGATCCAACATTCAAATTTGGCTGGTGTCAGTCTTAAGATATTTTCATATCTGAGTAGAAAAATTAAAATGTAGTTTCCTTAGTCTGGACTAGAGCTGATGTGTTCAATCAATGAGAGGTTAGAGGCAGGAGAATGGCAACCACTCTGGGATTTGTCACCCCAAATGGACTGCCTCACATTGTTGTAAAGCACATTTCCCCTGAAGATGGAGATGTGAAGACTATTAAAGTCACATTTTTCCAGCAGCTCAAGGTTAGGCCTTTGCCCTTGTTATACTTACAAGAACATAATTTAGGCTAAGAGCGTGACTGGCCCAGGGTCATGTTTGAGTAGAGTTTGAACTCAAGTTTCTTTGGTCCTGACAATCTATCTACTACTTGGGTTTCCAGCAGTTTTCGGACTATAACTCTCATCATCCTGAGCTAGCAGGGCCAGTGCTTAGGGATGATGGGAATTGTAGCCCAAAAGCAGAGACCCAGGTTTGGGAAACTACTACCTCATGCAACACAACACACCTGTTAAGATGGTATGAGTATCATCATATTATCCACTGCAATTTTACCTTGTATCTCCCCCTAGCATTCACATTAAATAATAATCACATTGAATGCACACCCCAGCCCAGCAGAAGGTGAAGCCAAGTAGGATTTGTGGATAGCAAGCCAAAAAAGGTCTTTTTCTATATAGGGGTGAAGCATGGCCAGCAGTGTGAAATGTAGTCAACTGGTAAATATAGCTACTTTGTTCTTACTGCTAAAGTGAAGGAGCTACTGAATTTCCATTTTGAAGTTCACTAGAAACCCTCTCAATGTGAGTTGAGCTGCAACACGTAAAATGAAACTTGTGCTAGTTACACACTCTGCTTGCCAGAGGCGAGGACCTGCCATGAATAAAGGGTAGGAAGGGTAGGAAACAGCCACTACAATGAATGGAGCGCTTATAGACGCAGAATCCACAAAGTTTACACATTTCATTAAACTCTACTCCTCCCGGCTCTATATTTGACAGCTGAAATCCAATTCTTAGGTTAGGCAAAATATCATCAACACAAGCTTCATCAGATAGATTATAATACCTTTAACTTCATTTTCACTATCAAGGACAATCTGAAATGCCTCGGGAGCGAGTGCATGGCCAGCATTCACCAACAGAGACCGTTTTTTCCTCACGCTAGCCTTCTGAGTCCCTTTTTTAGCCTAAACAAAGGAAATCATTTGTTATTACACAGGTAGGAGCAACAATAAAATGTGGCGGTGTATCCCTGCCCCCTGAGAGATGTCAGCCACCCGCTCCTCCAAAATACATTGTTCCATTGTCCCTTCCCTCAGTTTTCTTTTCCGGCTGACACTGAAATTTTTGTGGCTACCAGATATGCTCACTCCTCAGAGAATTGTTTGTGGGTAGGAGAGCGGATTTCCTCTTAGGGTTACTTTAAAACAATTTTTTTGTGTGTGTCTGCAAACTTTAGCACTCTCCTCAGCATACTGATACCTCCCCTCTTGGCATTCACCACCTCAGTTAGCAATTCGACAGAGGCTCACAAACCCCTATTTTATAAATGCAACTGCTACATTTATTATGTATGCTTTTTCTGGGGTCTCTTTTAAACACTATCTCTCTTCACACCCATTCTCACTCCGGGATTCATGCCAGAGAGACTACATTAGTGTCTTATGTAGCTTCAGATATTATGATTTTCTATATTATTTTGCATTTCAATTGCATTTTTCTCATTTATTGTAAGCCACCCAGAGTACATTAATGTTATGTGAAATCATACAAATGGATAAAATAAAGTAATCATGGCTCTTTACTGTTAATTAGGATTTCTGGAAAATCCTAAAAAGTGTTAAAATTATAATAATTGATGAGAGTGAGGAAATACAAACAAAATTTATTCATTTAGCATATATCTCCCAAAATATACATTGGGCATAACCCTTTATTTTAATATCTTCAATAGGTTGCTTTGTGATGAAGAACGATCAGCTACTTATCTCAGTCAAATCTGCATCTGCTTTTTATTTGTTTTATACACACAGAGAGGGACATGAGTATCTAGTTTATAGATAGATTATATTATTACTGATATACTTGAATAACTTCACCAGCAGTTACCTGTTCAATCATCAAGCTTGCTTGGTCTTCTAGACGCTCCAGGGGCTGGTATAACATTGTATTTAAGCTAAGCCGATTGAATGCCATTTTAAGGTATTCATGATACAGCCCCTTGTTATCAAGATAAATTGCCTTCTGCAAATGTTCCATGGCAGCCTCTATTCTGTCTCCATTTTCTTCAATGCGGGCAATTTCCATATGAACTTGGCAACGTAACAAAATCAACATGCTAGAAAACATAACCATATTCAATAAAACTATGAAGAGGTGTTTTCTCCTTATGCGATGCATCTGTATTGCAATAATGATTTATTTGGATGAAATAACCTTTCCCTTTTCCACTTGCAGTAAGTCTGGCAAAGAGAGAGTCATATAAATATGTATAATGATCATAAGTGGCTCTTGAAGGGCAACGACAGAACAATTTTCAAAGGATTCATGTATATGACTTAATCTACAGCATAAAATATTATCTTACAGTGAAATACCTGTGGAGTTATTATAGTCACATAGGAAGGCTAGAACACTGAGAAGCTTTAGCTCAGTGGTAAAGCCATGGGTTGTTTGTATATGCGCCAGATATCTGGTTAAAAGGATCTCTATAGAAAGACTGGGAAAAACTGCTGCCTGGAGAGCTAATTGTGATAAGCCAATAGTCTGACTCAGTAAAAAGCAGCTCCTTGATACACCAGAAGTTCATACAAAGGGTATCAGATCCCATAAAACAGGCTTCCTCAAACTCGGCCCTCCAGATGTTTTTGGCTTACAACTCCCATGATCCCCAGCTAACAGGACCAATGGTCAGGGATGATGGGAAGTGTAGTCTCAAAACATCTGGAGGGCCGAGTTTGAGGAAGCCTGCCATAAAACAACAAACAACACATATCAAAACCCATTTACCTGTCAATTTTCTCTAGGATTTCAGCAATAGCTAGCAATGGTCTTCGGACATGCTGTTGCAAGTTGTGCTGCAGTAATGGCAAGCAGGTATTCCACAGGGTAGCACATACTGCCTGAATAACGTTAGGGTCCTTCAGTCGAATGGCACGATTCAAAATTAGGTCAAGTTTCTGTATTGTTTTTAGCTGAGCCTACAAGTATAAAAATACACTTTGCATTGATTATAGAAACAATGTTTCCTGAACTTAACCTGCAGACTAGAGGAAAGTCTGGACAGCATGTTGATAGCATCTCCCAAGAACAAAAACTGTTTTCCCATTCATAATTTGCACCATCTTATTGGTAGTGGATGCTTACCCCTTTCTGGGTGGGTGCCTGTCTAGGTCCCTCGCGCTCGGCCGCCATCCCCGGGCAGTAAGAACAGAGTGCACAGGGTCAGGCGGCCATTAGGGGATTTCCCCCCTGGCCGCCAGGACGTCTGGCTTAAATTCCTGCCGGCTGCTGCATCTCAAATGGGCCAATCAGTGGCCTCTCCTGGGGGAGGGGTGCCTCACAGGCTGAGAGTGCATTGGCTGCATGAATCTCCTCACAGCCGGTGAGTTATAAAAGCCGGCAGCACTGTCCTGCAGTAGTCATATATTGATTATGAGGCATAGCACATGAGTTACAGAAATCTGTCTTGCAATTTTCTATGACAACAGTTATTGACCAACAGACCACTCTCTTCCCTCCAGCTCGGGGCACACTTCCCTATCTTTCCTCTGTAACTATGTTTAATGATTTGGGGGAAATGACACAGAAGGAAAGGGGGAAAAACTCAAATCCTATGTGAAAGGGGGAGATTTCTCTACAAAGCAGTGTCAATTAAGGAACAAACATACCTCAACAACACTTTTAGCATAAGTTGCAATTCTAGGCCCAAGTTTCTGGACTTCACAATCGCATTCCAAGCAGTCCAATTCAATTTCTCTTGCTGGATCCTATTAATATAAGCATATTTTTCACCCAGAAATGCACATGCCTGTGATTAATCTCTGATGCAGTCAGATGTTTCAATACAGTGTTGCGCATTTGTGCTTGTAGACTTAGGGTGCTACAAGCACTCGTCAGTGTCATGCGACTTCTAGAAGCACAGCTGTCTTTGTCTGCTGCAGTAAATGCCACAAAGAGGCTTGTTGCACCTTAAAAACAAAATGATCTTTTCATGGACTAGAATCTACTTTATCAGATGCACAAAGCGTTATCTTCGGTTGGAATTGTTTCTGCCTTATACACACAATTATAGTACATGCATTGTGGCGAAGCCATCCTTCTGACACTGGTATTGTTGCTGTTTACCTGGGCAGGGCAAGGGAAGGTGAGGGTTGAGTGGCAGACGACACTTGGGTTGGACTATTGTGCAGATAGATAAGTTCAGACTGCCATCTAACCTGCTGCTACATCCCTGCAATCTTAAAGAGCCTTTGATCTGTGATGATGTTGTATGATAACAAGGATGTGGGCATCTCCCTGTGCCGATATGTATTATCGGTGTATCAATACTTAACATTTAATATAAACAGGGCAAAGGGGATAGGTTAAGAATCTACAAGAGCAAGTGGATGTCCCCCTTTCCACCCTCTATAATATCAGCACCATGGGCTTTGCGGGGAGGTAAGAACATACTATTTGTTGTGGCTAAATAGAATTATCTTGTATAATAGGAGTTGTGAGAATTAACCACATTGGAATGTATCCAGCTAAGTTATGTTCAGAGTTGTTGTTTAGTCATTTAGTCATGTCTGACTCTTTGTGACCCCATGGACCAGAGCACGCCAGGCACTCCTGTCTTCCACTGCCTCCCACAGTTTGGTCAAACTCATGTTAGTAGCTTTGAGAACACTGTCCAACCATCTCGTGTTCAGAGTAGACTCATTGAAATTAACAAGTCCATTAATTTGGTCTACTCAGAGCATAACTTAGATGGAAACAACCCATGACTTCCATCACAAACACCGCTGAGGATAATGGCCCACTGGGTCAAACAGGATAGCCAGTCCTTGCAAAACTTTCTCAATTTTAAATATGTAGATATACAGCAAAATACTAATTTATTTCCAATAATATATTCTCTCCTTACTTTTTGCAATTAATTGTTCTTTAGGGAGCAATGACTTTAATTGTCTCTGATAATAGCTCTAGGACTGGAATCTTTTCCTCTTTGTTCAGCTTGACACTCATACAAGAATAAAAAATAATGATAAAACAAAGTAATTCAAAAAAGAATTTCCTGACACTCACGGTAATCTTATATTTGAACAGGTCGCTTAAACATAAAGATGCAATAGGTATACAATTTAGTTTCAAGCAAAGTCGAGCCAATTCCAGCAGCAAGGAAATTCTGGAAAAGTAGAAAATAAAACCAATTGGGATAGAAGTAGTGTTGGCAAAGAAATCACTTATTGCTTATTTATTACTATAAACCTAAAATGACAGTACGTTAAAATCTGGCATCAAATCCCCAGCCCAGGGAAATCTCTTAAATTTCTAAAAAGCACAATCCCACCTCCAAACAAATTAACTGAGAAAGGAAGAAAAGGGGCATGTAGCCCAGCAAGCCAGTTACCAGAGTCAGCTGTTCAAAAAGGAGTGAATGGATGCTGCAATATGAAACAAGAGGTTAAGAAGAGAGCCATGGATAAAACAGCAAACCCCCACCCCAAATACAGTGGAATGAACATAAAGGGAAATGTAATGAATTACTTAAGAAGACTGAACATTTTCCGAAATAATGGGAGCAGAGTCCCCAATTGGGTTCTACTGTGATCCCTCCATGCACATATGGTTATGCGCATGGGAAGCTCTGTACTTGTTATTTCCATATTCAATTCTCCCTCCCAACCGAGGACTGCAGCTGTGACTTTGTTTGAGCTTGAAGTAAACTCCAATGTTGGACTTGAGTTGGACAGGGAAGGCTGGAGGGAGGAAAACACAAGCACACAGGCCTTCCACTCTGGGTAATGGCTAGCATATGGCAAGGAGGGAGAGAGATGCATGAAACCCTCATCACCATTGGTGCTGGGAGGGATTGTGCCCCAAGGACAAATTACGAAAGATCTTTGGACCAAGAGAGCTTTAATACAGCATGGGAGACACTCTTGTCAACTCTTATCTTCTTGGCATGGATGTAAGATAAATAGCAAATTCTTATGTTTTTAAAAAGAGCTTCTAGAGTTTTGCTAACACATGCAACTTACCTATCTTTACGGTTTAATTTCTTTCTAGATCCTTTCAAAATTCCGTATATTGTTTTCAACTCAGTATCAACGTCTTGAGGAATCTCATTTTTATCTAACTGCCTGCAATTATTTTATAATGCAATGATTACTAACAGAAGAACATCTCAAAACCTATTAAACAATCAACCTTTCCCCCTCTAACACAAGCAGGATTTGTGAATACAGTACAGTATTGTTTTTTAAAAAAATTACCTAAAATAAATCAAAAGTCAATTTGACCTGTCTTCTAAGACAATAGGCCTTGGCAAACAAAAGTTACACTCCAAGCAATCTCATTTTTCATAAGAGCATGCCAAATTCCATTCCATTCAGGAAACCAGAAGAGCTGAGTGTGGAGGGAAGGCTCTGAGTGCTTTATTCTTATATGGAGGATCATCACAGTAGCTATCTCAGCAAACATTTATGACTGACCCTCTATAAGACAGATCTGCAGCATGTCATTCATCTGCTCATCTAAGTGGAGTAACAATTCAGGCCAACACCTGAATAACAAGCTACCCAGGACACTGCTGCTGGATGTGCCTGCAACTATTTCACAGAGAGAAAAAGGGATGGGGTTAATCCTGCAAGGCAACTGTTCCATACTTCTATGTTGAACTGCACTAGCAGTTTTTCTTCCACTCATGGCTTTCTGGATTGCAGCCCAACTCTAGAATTTGGGTGGTATCCAATGCACTTGCTCCATTAGCATAAAGATTTCCATTTGAGAAGCTGAACTCCCCACCTCCTCTCCCCAGATCTTTTCTAGAAGGTTGAGATGAAATCCAGAAGAGATTTAGGGAGAAAGCAGGAAAAAGAGAGGGAGGCAAAATTCCACTGTGTATCCAAAATTTCCTGTGCTGATGGAATGAGTGCACTGAATATTGCCCATATGGTTTAAACCAGAGCTTTCCAAACTGTGTGTCACAACACATCAGTGTGTAGGTGTGTCATGTGAAAACTCCCCATGCTACTCCTGGGTCTGGAAAAGGGCTAGCTTAACTTCCAGTTTACTAGTAAAACTGAATTACTGTGTCACGAAATGATGCATGTCTCAAAAGTGTGCCACCAGCATAAAAAGTTTGGAAAGCTCTGGTTTAAACAATTGAGATTCTCATCTACGTTAACTAATACTTACAACTTGATTGTTTGGATTTTATAAATAATGTTCAGATTGGCAGAACTTTCCACTTCATCTTCTATATCTAAAGCTTCCATTAGTTTGTAACGCACCTAGAAGCAATTATAAAAGTTATATCAGCATTTAAAGCAAGGAGCAAGTCAAGAAAGATTAAAATCCTTCACAACATTTTCCTGCATGTTTAAGTTTGCAAACAATGCTAATGTCTGACATCACCGCAGCAGGATCCTTAGTCTCACCAAAGAGCTGAGCAACCTTAGCAGTCATGGAAGAAAAGGAGAGAAACAGGTAGCAGACCGTAGGATAAATGGACAAGTCTCAGTAGAGGGATGTAGAAAGTGGATTCCCCAAGGATCAGCATTGGGACCTGTGCATTTTCACTTCCTCACAAATGACTTAGAGTTAAGGGTTAACTGTGAGATAATCAAGTTTGCTAAAGATACCAAACTGTTCAGGGTGCTTAAAATGAAAAGGCATGTGAAGAGCTTTGAAAGGATTTCTCCAAACTGGGAGAATGGGCAGTAAAATGGCAAATGCAGTGTAAGAAAGTGTAAAGTGATGCATGTTGGGGCATGTTGGCCATGGGCTGTGGGACTGATCCAGAAGAAACTTCTTATGTTTGAACATTGAGTCCTATACATTTATAAAGGCTTCACTTAGCACACAAAGCTCCCTTCCAGATGGGCTTCCAAAGTGTAGGATGCTTCTCTCCACTAAAGTGAGCAAGGCGAATGACCTCAATTCTGGATTGTGACACTAGCAACTAAACATTAAGCAACAGGTGCAAATGTGAACTTACTGAATAATCTGCTATGCTACAGAGTTTTAATTCAATCTTTCTTCTGCTTATTTTGCCTATTCCAAAATGAAGCTTTATGGCAACAAACTTAAACAATCCATTTTGCTTAATTAGATCATTTTCAACTTCCCTTTCTCATGGACTGCAGATGTACTGGAATGCTCACTTATTATGTGGTTATTACAGAAATGATTGGTGGCACTTCTGAGAGATGTAGCTCACTAGCCATTTTTCAATTGCTTTTGTAGTTTAATACCACTGCTAGGTTGCTTTTCTCAAAGGTACCTTTGAGCAGTGTATAATGCACGACCTGATTTACTTTTATCTTATGGCTTTATTAATATTACATCCATGGGAAATCCAGTACATTTTTCATTTCATGAAATGTTATGCAAGATCCATTCCCCATTACCCCAAGATTGATCATGTGGAAAGAAACAAAAAGATGAAAAGAAATGGAACAGAAGGGGCGGGGGGGAATCACCAATCGCATTAGGCATCAAATGCATACATATTTGATAATGCTCAGTGATCAGATTTAGCTAGTCATTTTTCCTAGGGGGTGTACAACAGCGCAGAACAAACTGCAACAGAATTCTACCAGGCTGGTTTACTTTTAGTTGTAGAATTGAACAAAGTTTTCTAGAAAGTTGGGTAACCTGAAATGGCCTTCGGTTTAAAAAAAATGGAGGGGGGAGGTGACAGCATTCAACACATTGTCTTAAACTAATCAGGTTTATCTTCTACCTGAAAGAAATAATTTCCTGACCCACTTTGTTTCATAAACCTCTTTCGTCCAATAAACTTTTCTTGTTTGTTTGTTCGACTCCTGCCTGAGACTCTAAATCATTACGTTTCCCCTCACACAAGTCCCCCACTAGATAATCTGTGGTAAATTGTAGAAATTTGTGCAATGGGTGTACTCTGAGGTGGGTGCACTATATTTAATAGGGAGCAGTTAGTGGGAGTGGATCCACCGCCTTATTAATTGGTGGTATTAAGTGGTGGGTCTGCTACAGCAAGTGGTCCCCAGAGGTTTCCCCAAAGAGAATGAAGCCCTTGGGCTGAAAAAATGCCCTCCACCGCTACAATAGGAAACCATATGATTCCTATGTTGATTAACAGAAGTTACCATTATTGAAAATATTTGTTTATATCTCCCTGGAACATATTCTTTAATAAACGCTGCTGCAGTTGACGAAAAATCTATAGCTTCTTGCATTCTGGAAGCATCCAGGAAACACTCAAGCAACTCTCTGAAACAGAAACAAAATAATGTTTATTGTTAACACAATTGTGCAAGGTGTTTATAAATGAGCAATGTTACAAAATCACTATATCTCATTTGAAAGCTGCAAAAGACCATTGGTTTATTAAGGTGCTTACATCCAAAGGAATGCACAGACATAGCAGCCTATTCTGATTTACCTGCTGCAAGTGTAACCTTTAGCTTCCATTCCAGGCTCCTTTTCAAATTGCTAGCCATCTGAGGCACTCTTGCATTGATAATCATATGAGTTTTTGTTGATTTCATCTGCATACAAGCTTACAAAATGATACAATCACCATCTTAGAAAAGGCATAGGGTAGGATGAAAGCCTCTTGTAAGACAGCACCTGCCATCAGCAGTTTTGACGGGGCTCCTTATTTAAAATGATGAACTTTAAAAAAAAAATGTTACCCAGTTAATCAGGGGCAGCTTTTACTCAATCGAAATGTTTTAAAATAGATTAATCCAACCAACCAGTTGTTCAAAAGTTCCAGCCCTATAAAATGTATTTTTCTCTTTTCTGTAAGATATATTTTTTCTTTTTTCAGTAAAATGTATTTTACTTTTTATCCTTCCTTGTATGTTCTAAGAAGCTTTAAAATACTTTTTTTGTCAGTTTGTTTTTTGCCAGCACTGCATCGGTCAAATTGCTAACTTAAGTTTCCTTTAGGTAACTGACACTTTTGATAGGTTAGATAAATGAACTTACACTCAAATAATAAGTGCTTAACATGATTCTCCCAAAAAAAAGGGGGGGGGGAGAGAAGAAGGACTGAGCAAGGAAGCTAAGAAGCAGTCTTGATGCACTCCTCCTGTCATCTCAAATTCCCTCAATACTTCAATTTGTTTGCTGATTCTAAAGTTATTCCAGCAGAATACTATATTAACAGCCTATTTTAAATTAAACCCTTTGTTTAATCAATGTTGACAGTAAGGGTGAAAGTCCGATGAATGCAGACAGACTTAAGTTTAGAAACCTGAGCCAGCATTGATTGGCTGGAACTTTTTAGCCAGTTCCATTTCTCTTTTCTTTTATTTTCCTCCAGAGGAAATGTTTTGAGCCTATGAAGAGCCATTACAATCATCTCAGAAATACCATCAGTTTTCTTTCCCTTCCATCAGTCAACACCATGTCCTCCAGTAGTTTCATTTGAAAGAGACAGTAATCTGATTGGCAATAAAAGACCAACAAGTCTCATCCATTTAGTTCAATGAAAACTGACAAGGACAAAGGCTCCAGTGTGCAGTTGGCATCTCTGCCAAGGCAAAGCATATGTGTGTCAAGAGAAAAAGGAAGCTATGCTACAATCTAGGCATATGGAAGGAAGGAAAAGAAGCCAGAAATCAATCTGAAGTTTGCAAATACACAATGAACCATGATCTCCTGCAATATGATGGACTGCTAGGATTTCCCTAAATTAAAGTAGGAAAGACCATTCTGTAATTTTGCCAAAGACTGGCTACTTCTGGATCAGCAAAAAGCAGGAGGGGGGAGCTTCAGCTGCTTGTAGTCCTTCGGCGCACAAAATGAACATGCATTAAAGTATGATCAATATACTTATTTGTTCTTTATTTTGTTCTTTATTACATTTCTATTTCACAAACACCCCAATGCTACAACCATACAATTAAAACGTCTAAAATACTGCATTATGTTAATGGTGGGTGCCGTTGAGGAACGGTGGCATTCTGCCGGTCCCCCACCCTCTCCAGCTGGGATCCCGACTGATGAGAGACATTGCTGGAGTGTTTGAATTGGGCCTGGCTGCAAATTGGCCAATAGCGGCTAGGTCAAGGGGCAGGCACTCCTGGGAGCGGGCCTGACTGACTCCCTTGAGGACTTCACTCAGGTCCACTCCCACAGTATCTAAAGAGTGCCGGGCCTCATACCATGCTACAACCATACAATTAAAATTGTATGGCTGCAAATTGGGCCTGGCTGCAAATTGGCCAATAGCGGCTAGGTCAAGGGGCAGGCACTCCTGGGAGCGGGCCTGACTGACTCCCTTGAGGACTTCACTCAGGTCCACTCCCACAGTATCTAAAGAGTGCCGGGCCTCATACCATGCTACAACCATACAATTAAAACGTCTAAAATACTGCATTATGTTAATGGTGGGTGCCGTTGAGGAACGGTGGCATTCTGCCAGTCCCCCACCCTCTCCAGCTGGGATCCCGACTGATGAGAGACATTGCTGGAGTGTTTGAATTGGGCCTGGCTGCAAATTGGCCAATAGCGGCTAGGTCAAGGGGCAGGCACTCCTGGGAGTGGGCCTGACTGACTCCCTTGAGGACTTCACTCAGGTCCACTCCCACAGTATCTAAAGAGTGCCGGGCCTCATACCTGGCACTTTGAATCTCTCTCCCACCCTCGCTATAGTAAGGCTGGCTCCAGCCCATCATGGAGGTAGTGTTCGTTTTCTGACTTTACAATGGATTACAATTTTTTGCTGCATTTGGTGCTCAGGAGGAATTTGTTCTTTGGACCAATTGGCTGACCTGGAGTTTTTGCCTACCTTATAGTTACAACATTAGTGGGTAAGGCATTGGTAAAAGTTATGGTTGGAGGGGAGGTTTTAAGGCTTTGCCTGCCCCTCCAAGGGAATGGGGTATCCCATTAAAGGGATCCTGGTGGAGGTGCTGCTGTCTGGACACCTAGGTGGGGGCTAGGGCCATAGCTCTCCTCAAAGCCGATTTTTGTGGGGAGTCCCAATTTGATGTATGCCATAGGACTCCCTCGCCACAGATTCGACCCCTGGAAGAATCAACCAGCAGGCGGGCTGGTTGAAATGGTTATACCCAAAGCCTAAGCCTAAGCCATGTATATCTTTAATCAATAAAGTTGTGGCCTAATTTAAACCAAAGAATGTTATCATGAGTGGTCATTTAATGGGGGGGGGGCCGCAGTGGGTTATGACGTCTTGGCATGTGAGCAATGAAAAACAAACTTCCAAAACCAACCAGATACTCTCGCAGCTAAGAATCCCAGAGTTTCCAAGAACGATATCTTTCAGCCATCAATCACCTGGGTAAAAATGAATGTTTTTAAATTCCTATGCTGTGGGATACCCTTCCAGCATAAATTCAGCCAGAATCCTTGCTACTAATTTTCAAGAGTCACTTGAGGACCTTTTGATGCTAGTGGGCCTATTCAGTTGTTTAAATTTCCTCATTTCTACGATTGTTTTGAATTGTTTTAATGGTATTTTATGTTCTTACTGTATCTGCATATGTTGATATATACCAGCTTGGTATTATATACAAATGAGAGGTTTAGAAGCATTTTATACAGAAAGAAAGAAATAACGAACTTCAACTTACATCATCAGTTCTGCAGTCCAGTCCTTGTCTTGCTCAATGGGATGTTTCAGTGCAGGCACAATCTGATAGAGGCTTGGAATAAGATAGTGGCGGAACCCAGGCTTAAGAAACGGCCTTACAATCCTCCAGTATATAACCGAAGCATTATGTATCAAAAAATAGTACCTGGAATAAAATAGAGTACACATTATAATATTGTGCAGGGATGAAATGGACTCGGGGCTTCTTTACTCCACCAAGTTTTTGCTGTCAACTTCACTGCATCGTCTATTTAATGGGTGGCCAACCTGAGGCAAGTGGCCCATGCAAGGTGGTCTGTGTGACAGACCTGAAATGTACATAAAGCTGGGCGGCTTCCAGCAAATTATTAAAATACAGTAATTCATCAAATATTAAAAGCTTCCCTGAACAGGGCTGCCTTCAGATGTCTTCTAAAAGTTGGATAGTTGTTTATTTCTTTGACATCTGGTGGGAGGGCGTTCCACAGGGCAGGCACCACTACTGAGAAGGCCGCTCTGCCTGGTTCCCTGTAACTTCACATCTCGCAGTGAGGGAACCGCTGGAAGGCCCTCAAAGCTGGACCTCAGCATCTGGACTGAACAATGGGGGTGGAGACGCTCTTTCAGGTATACTGGGCCGAGGCTGTTTAGGGCTTTAAAGGTCAGCACCAACGCTTTGAATTGTGCTCAGAAACGTACTCGGAGCCAATGTAGGTCTTTCAGGACCGGTGTTATATAGTCTTGGCGGCCATTCCCAGCCACCAGTCTAGCTGCAGCATTCTGGATTAGTTGTAGTTTCCAATGTTTACTCTCTAGGTTTTAATGTTGCCGGTGGCCGTTATGCAGCTTTATTTTCACATAAGCTTCTAATTTCTGCAATTTTCAAGTGACTGAAATCCTCCTTGCTACTCATTTGTATCCTACAGTCATGGACTATTATGTTTAATATAAAAGTAAGGACTAGTAAAGGTATCTTAATTTGGGAGGATGGATCCCATTTGATTGAATACAGACATGATCTTCATTGTTTTGCTGCAACACGTCAGCTCTGAACTAAAATAGCAAATATATTAATCACTGTTTGGGGTGCATTTTTGAAAACTGTGTTACCATGATTCAATGCAATCTTCCGCACTGTGATATCATTGTTCTAGTCAAGAACCATAGTTCAGAAATATTGCATGATGGAAACAGAGAAACCCAGAAAGAATGCCCCAAATGGAAACCAAATATAAAGGACTTACCTTGCGTTACCTAATGCAAAGTCTACTACTTTCAGCAAATGTACAATGAATTTGTCAAATTGTTCCTAAAACAAAACAATATATATATATATATATATTAAAAAACTGGGAATGACTCAAAGCCTTTATTACTGACTTAGCATGACTTGTAATGTCTATGAACTCTGTTTTTTTTTAATTTAAAAAACCCCATCCTATCCAACAACATAATTTTCTGTATCCTTCAGAAAGGCTTTTCATGGGGTGCATGGGCAGGGGGGATGGAAAATAACTGGTTCCAAAGATTTATCTTTTCTTAGAAGGCAAGTCATACTGTTTACTGTATAACATGGAATTTTGCCTTCACCTGATCACAACAAAAGAACAGCCTTAAAATCAACACCCAAACTCACAGTACATGCTCACCAAATTATCAGTAGACACAGGGGTATATAATTGGCTCTTGCACAAATATGCTCTACCCAAAAACTGGTTAACTGGAGGTTTTCCTTTAAAATACATTCGTAGACAGTCATCGCTCATGTCCAGAAAACCCATCTAAAATTAAACAGATTTCAGTTTTAAATTAAGATGAACAAACACCTCATAAAGTAAAAAAGGGTGTATTGTTACAAAAGGGGCATATTGTTACCTTATAAGCCTGTTCTGCACACATGACATACAAGTCAAAAGAGAAACTCTCCAAGGCATCAAGGGCTGATTTGCCATCATTAGCTGATTTGATCAATTTGTAAGCACTCTTCAGTGCTTCGACATCTTGAAAATAAAATTTTAATTAGGCAGAAAATAACATAACCATTTCGAACAAATACCTGTTTTATTTTCATAATGTGAACAATCAGACATAGCCAAGCAAAACACAATCCTATACTCCTCAGTCTCATTAAGTTCAGTGGGACTTACTCCCAAGTAAGTATGTATAGGATTGCATCCTAACACAGTAAACTGTTTTGGACTATCAATATGTATCAGGGCAAATCTGCATGATCATTAACTAGGATTTGTTTTGATCTGATGTTTTCTGTCGTGTCAGTTCCAGCAAAATATAAATGTGATAAAGCAGTTCTCTGAGCAGTTTTCCACAAGCCTTGACTTGAACCAGTGCTATTTTCCTAGAAAATTAGGCGCTGGAACTCATCATGAACCCTTGTTCTCTTATAATGGCAATGGCGCCCACCTGAGATGTGCTGGAACTGAGTTCTGGCTGAAAAAAAGCCCATATGATTTGCATGCAATAAGTCCCAGTTTCAACTCCTCACATCTCCTATTAAAATATTTCCGAAAGCAGGTCTGTGAAAGATGCTTGCCTGAGACAGTTGCTGCCAGTCAGAGTAGACAATGCTGGCTAGAAGGATCAATTGCCAGTTGCAGCATAAGATGCAGCTGCACAGATCAGGCGTGACTTTCAATGCACCATCTATTGTGGTGTCACCAATAGTCTAAGGTGTGGCAAATCATTCAGACCGCACCACATGCAAGCCACCACAAAACATGAGCCAAAACAAAAGAGAAATATTTTTGATTGTGGAAACTGGTGTCAGTTCCCTATGAGGAGCAACCATAACATACCACTCTTAAGACTTGCTATTTCTATGCGGCCAGTGGGGGTATACCATAGCTAAGCATGCCTGAAATTGGTTTCAGCATACTATGATATCAGGATATTCTGAAATATGTATGCATTCTATATGTAAGATAAATAGACATAAAGCTATATAGGGCAAAGCAGAGTTAGAATAACAGAATCATAGAATCATAGAGTTGGAAGGGAACCGAGGGTCATCTAGTCCAACCCCTGGAATGCAGGAATCCTGCCCACAGCTGTCCCTAGGTGGGCTCAAGCCATCAACTTTCTGGTTAACATCTCTCTCTCTCCCTCCGTCCCCCACTCTCTGTGGCTTTTTATGTAAACAGAAAGAATTGTATTATACATGGAGTTTTATTACACAATGATAGCAGCAATCCTGTGCACATTTACCTAGGAATGCCCCAATCTGTATCTAGGAGTATCTGTATCTATGGGGAGAGTACCTAGTCTATTTGAGTATGTGGAAAAGAAAGAGTCAACATTATACATCTTTAAAAAAGAGAAAGATGGTTAGTAACATTTACCTTGATGTCTCTCAGCATCTGACAGGTGCTGCCTGATTGCTATCTCCATATCTTCTTAGTTGTAACTTTGCCCTAAATCTGCTAGCAGGAAAGTAATTAAACAAAACAATATTAAATATAAACAAGTTTTTAAAATGTTGACAGCAATGAACACAAACTTCTCAAAAGTTTTACATTTTGGTTGCCTGTTTCATAACTTTTCCACATTCACTCTTTCACCCACTCTATTCACTTCTGTTCTGCTGGATTGACTCAAAGACCTGCTAGGTTATTTATTTGTTTATACTGGTTCTTAAAAACACTCAGTAGACACTTTCCAACCCTCCTTATATTCTTTATCCTCCTTTTCTCTTATCGTATTCGTTATACCTGCCAACCCAGCATATGTATTCAAACATTTTTACACCCTGTCTTGTCTGTCTGTTTTTCCACGACTTTTTTTCCCCACGACTTTTTTTTACATAGTTCTGAACACCAAGCAGGTGTATGTGCAGACACACACACACTAAAATTATATATTTATATATGTACACAAACACACACACACACACACACTGCATATATGGATGTATATATATGTGTGTATACAGCATATGTGTGTGTGTGTGTGTGTGTGTATATGTGTGTGTGTGTGTGTGTGTGTATTATTGCTACACACACACACACACACACACACTGCAATATATATATATGTGTATACAGCATATGTGTGTGTGTGTGTGTGTGTGTGTGTGTGTGTGTGTTATTGCTACACACACACACACACACACACACACACACACACACACAAACACTGCAATATATATATATGGACGATTCTTTCCCCCCGGTTTCACTACCAACCTGGTCCCCTCCTGCCTCGCCCCCCGCCTGCTAACATGCTATTGCCCCTCTGGAACCCCAGGAGCAACTTCAAGCCCGCCGCTCTTCCGAGTCCCTTGGTCTCCTAGCAACGCGCCACCGGCAACCGAGTCACTCTCATGCCCGCCCACTGCCCTACGGGTCCCTGCGCAAGTCACAATTCCCTCGGAAGCGCAACGTTTCCCCCGCACCGTGGCCCGCGACGCTAGGAGGCAGAGCCGTGCGTCTTCCGTTGTCTGAATGGGAAGTTGCCGCGTTCTCATAGAATAAACCAGAGCGGGAAGCGGGGGAAGAGGAGCAGGAAGGAGAAAGAAAACAAAACGAAAATAACGGGGAATCCAACCTGAAACAAAAGGGAAGTCCCCGCACTTCCCAAATCAAGTTTATTTCGTGTGAAGCGCTCTTGAGTTTCTGTAGCGCTGCCAGTGCAAATTCGAATTGGTGTGTGATGTGTCCATATTGCAGGTTGGAGGATTGCACGGATGTTGGTGGTGGGACTAGTGTCACAGTCCCTGCGTAATCTACTGCTGCACCTTCATTTTTTCATCCAGTGTTGCACCTTTATTATGTAATCCAGTGTTGCTCGGGGTCAGGCAGAGGCTGAGAGAAAGAAGCAAAGAACAAACTAGGCATGTGGTCCAGTGCTTGTATTATAGGCTGGAGGCGAAGCTAGAGGGTAGCTTGCGATTTCCAGCCCGTAAACACTGCTCAGGTTTTAGTCTGCTTAACTTGCGACCTCGGAATCCTGTCCAGCCCAGTCCAGAAGTCTTGAAGTCCCCTTGACCTGCGTGCAACTGGCATTCAAGGACATACTGCCTCCAGTGGAGGTAAAACATAGCCATCGCGGCCAGTAGTCGTTGACAGCCTTATTCTTCGTGAATTTGTGTAATCCTCTTTTTAAGGCTATCCCAAGGTGGCCATCGCTACCTCTCGTGAGAGCGAGTTGTACAGTTTAACTGTGCCCTGCGAGAAGAAGGGAAGAAGATTCATCTGCCCTTAGTGTTCCAGCATTCAACTTCATTGGATGGTCCCAATTTCTACTATTTTAAGAGAGGGAGAAAAACTTTCCTCTATCCACTTTCTCCACTCCATGAATCCTTCATGCAAATAACTCTACTGTATCTGTATCATATCACCTCTCATTCGCCTCTTCTCTAAACTAAAAAGCCCCGTATATTTTAGGCTTTTCTCATGGGGTGTGTGTGTTGCTCCATCCCTTTTATTGTTTTGGTTATCCTTTTCTCTACTATTTCCAACTTCTTTATTTCTTATTTTATAAAAATCCAAAAAGTGTATACAAAATGCTCCAAATAATAACAAGATAGGTACCATGCAAGTATTTTTTGGAGAGGGCGTTCCACAACCAGAGTGCCGCCGCCAAAAAAAAAGCTCTTTCTCCCATAAGCTGAGAAGGCAACTGGGGCAATTATATTCTTATGGCTAAAGGAAAGACATTTCCTTCTGCTATGTAGGTGGCTGGTTAATAATCGGAAGACGTAGCAATTCTATCTGTTTTAAGTGCTGATGTTTTTGAAAATATTGCAGATGTTACCAAAAAAATCCATCAATCTTGAGTGCTCATTTCTCAAGAAGACACCAAAATCTGGGTTGCAGTGTCTTGGAACTTCTCACTCCTTGGGAGGACTTGGAGGACAT
>NC_139608.1:61342858-61380358 GCF_964270895.1 Podarcis filfolensis
CCCTAATCTCTGAGTGAACACTTGCTTTCTATCGCTACTGCAGGGGAGATTTTATTGATTTATTTATTTAGGAAAACGGGAGCATAACTCACAAATCACATCACTTTGTTGCATAGCTGGAATGTGTGGCTGTGCCAAAAGTTCAGAGAATCGAGAGAGAGAGAGAGAGCGTGCGCGAGAGCTGCTCAAAAGGTTTCAAAGACTATCAAAGGCAGATTTTCCTGGAAATTTGTATTACAATACTGTATTTGCACAGTAAATAAATGCAAAGCTATTTAAGCTGCTTCCATGTGAAATGTTCCTTTAAAGTTTTTTTGGAAGCCAAAATAAATGTTTGGTAGGTGAATCTACCTGTGAAAAGTATTAACAAGTAATACTTTTTTGAGTACTTCATAATGCCAGAACTGACCTGAAGGCAGCTCCCTAATGTCACACTGAACTTTATTTGCTTCATATCTGACATGCTCCTGGATGTTTTTGAACAATGTACCTCAGTAGTGGCAAGGTCTAATACAGCACTTTTTATATTAAAGTGTGGTTTAAATATCAATTGCTCCTATGTAAATGCCAGGGAATAAAATGACATTGGTGATATTTTCAAGGCATAGGCCACAATCCAGATAACTGTTCACTATGGGACTAAGCTAGGCAAGACAAGTGGGGCTTTTAACTCATTAGTTTTGAAAAGTAACCCTCTTTTCCACCCACATGGCAAATCTTTTATAAATTTAACAGAGTTGCAAAAGTGAAGTTTGAAATGTAACATTGGTGCTTGCTATTCAACAGGGTATTTTAAAGTCTTCTTCACATGACCTTTCCTTTCCTTTCCTTTCCAGGAGCTATGTTGGGGTTAGATCATAATTGAAACAATGCCCTCCATTATGGGGAGAACTCTATGGTGCTGCTGAGCCAGACCTTAACCTACTAGCCCATTCCAAATGTCCAATTAGTTTGGTAAAGCTGATAACAAAAGGAAACTATGTTCCTTATGCCCAGGTCATTAACTATCTTTCTTATGCAAGCATGACTACAAAAAAACTGGGGAACGTTTGCTTTACACACCAAATCGTGGTTGTCCTTTAATTATCACTAAGATGATTGTAAACTAAATTTTCTTTAATAGATAAGTTTAAGAAAGCAGGGCCTTTATAATCGTATATGAATTACTTTTACTTAAAAACCAATTATTTCTACTAAAACTTCATGTGCCAATAAAATGTTGCACAAATGAATTTGTTAAATTCAAGGTCATCACAATATAGATCAAACAGAGGTATACCTATATTTAAGCTACATTTTTAACAATCAAAAGTGTATTTATTGTAATTACTTCTCTAAATGTACTTTGAACTTGGGATGCTATTTTTCTATATGTGAGAGAATAAATACACTTTTGTTAAACAGATGATACCTAGATAATTTGATATATACCTAGATATGCCTAGATAATTTAAGCTGACTCTAGTAAGTGGTAACTGGGGACCAAACTGCATCTCTTTTGGTTATATATGGCAATCTATGACACCAAGCTGGCATCTGTACATTAGTCTTAAGGATTATTAATCTGCATAAAATGTAATTATAAAGTAAAATTGTTTAGAATTAGTAAAACATATTCTAAAACAATTACATAATCTGGTATGGCAGTTGTAAACTATATAAACTGGTACGGAAATTCTCAAAATTCCACTTGACAGAAAAGCTAAGAGTTGATGCTATTACTATAATAGCATCCTCCTTGGGTATCCCTGCTTCAAACCACACACCCAGACCCTCCATTGGCCTTGCAGATCAGAACAGTCCCTAGCTGCCAAATTTTGATATTGTGCTCATACTTATCCACCAGAGCAAGCATTCGAAAATCCTTTGGTAACTTTGTTATTAGATACCTTTAAAGCCTTTGATACATTAGAGTGGGGCTATCTTTTTTAAACCCTGGAAGTGTATTATTTGGGAAGGAATTCTGTATAAGCTTCGGCTCAACTGTATCAGTGTAAAAGGTCCACTATATAGACTATTGGCCTGGACAGAAAACCATGGTTGCACTGTGGCACAAATCAGGTTGGTTATCTCTTTCTGCTGCCCCGCAAACCAGAAATACCTTTAAGGCATCACTATCAGGTGAAGGTCATTGTGCACCAGTTGAATTTATACACAGATGTGGCCCTAATGTTCTGTGATTCAATTGCAGTGCTCCTTAAGCTCAATGAAGAACTCCTGGCTTTGAACCAGTGGCAAACCTCCATACTATTTAAGATCTGAAATGATCATTAACCCACGCCTGAGAACACAGAATAGATTTGTATCTGACATAAGATACCCATTTGCCATAAATGCTTTTGTTACTTGGGAGTTCAAGTCCCCCCAATCTCAACAATTTTTTCACATTTTGCCACCGACAAAACAGATCAAGAAATATCTGAAGAAATGGTAAAATAAAAATTTGTCGGTTTTAAGGGAAAACTGCTGCTGTCCAAATGAAAATAGTCCCAAAATGCCTATTTTTATTCCAAACCATCCTCATATTGATCGTTCCATCTGTTCTTATGCGCTTCCAATTGGTTATCAATAACGTTATGTTTCAGTGCAAGAAGAAGAAGGCACTTAAATTGCTGCATCAGAAATCACAGCATGGAGGTAGGATCTTTCCAAACTTGAGTTTGGATTTGATATCCTGCCTTTCACTCCCTTTAAGGAGTCTCAAAGCGGCTAACATTCTCCTTTCCCTTCCTCCCCCACAACAAACACTCTGTGAGGTGAGTGGGGCTAAGAGACTTCAAAGAAGTGTGACTGGCCCAAGGTCACCCAGCAGCTGCATGTGGAGGAGCGGAGATGCGAACCCGGTTCCCCAGATTACGAGACTACCGCTCTTAACCACTACACCACACTGGCTCTTGGCTAAATATTTTGGCTAAATAACTTGGCTAAATATTTTGCCACCTTTCATCTTAGGCAGATCACTTATGCCAGGCGTGTTTACATGTAATCCCTCTGTCCCTCTGGTTACTTTTCGATATGCAGGAAACTGCTTAAATGCTGAAGCATTCAAACAGGCATCTGGCACTCCCCATGTCACTTGCAACCAAGAACTGTAGCATGCCATTCTGATTGTACAGTGTGGGACTTCATGGTCATTGCACAGCCTCATTTTTCACTTTGCTCTATCATTCACTGTCAGAGGAAATTCTACGGCAGCGTATTTGTATTCCCAAAATTTATGTAGCGATAGTCCTGGTGATTTAAGAAATCAAAGATCTTGTGACAGAACCAGAAATTGGACCAGCAAAGTCATCCCATTATTGCCTTTCCAGCCTTGGGGTGAGTTGCAGAACAAGAGAACTGTAATAGCTTAACCCAGTTTCATGCAGCTGCTTGAACTCAGAAAATAAAAATTGCCTTTGAGGCTCTGTCATGCTAGTTGTGCCAACTGTGAATGTTAATGCAGGACAGAATGTGAAGAGAAGAAACTGAATGTACAACATTAGTTTCATATGTTCCTCAGTGTCTATGCCACCCCCTACTATGCTGAACACAGATCTTTCAAATTGTCCTGATCAACTCCTACAGTCTATTATCTCAAGTAAGTAAAGGCCAAGCAGCAGGAGGCTTGCATGAGTTTAACGCAAAAGTGTGAATCGCAGAGGCAAAATTCAATAGAGATTTGTTTTAGTAGGGGAAAACAGTCAGACATAAAAACTGATGAAATGCAAAACAATTAATTGCTATCCCAGGTGTGTTTATTTCAGTAATACAGGGTGACACATTTTCAAAAAACTAAACAAAACCCACTGCTTGATTTTCTACAAAAAATAATTCAATTTTCAGAAATTTATTGTTTCTTCAAATGATTAGTAATGATGAAGGAATACATGTAATCCCGTTTAGGTCACCCCACCCCCAAATAAAGGCTCCTAGAACATATGCACCACCCATGCACCTCTTTTTCTGAAATTAAAACCACCCAAAAAACAAAAGAAGGAACTAAGTGAATACTTTTTAGAACTATCCCCATAGTGTAAGGGAAAACCACCACCCTTTTAAATGCTGGCAGTATTCATCACCTTGGAAAGAGTTATCATGTCTGCACATTTAATCCAGTTCAGAAAAAAGTAGATGGTTTCTTTAAAATATAGAAAAGATGCCCAGCACAGAAGTCCTACTGCTAAGTCATCATTTACAAGATATTTAGAACTATTACAGTAAAACTTGGAATTCCTACATAAAACGTTGAATTTGTTTGAAAGTTAAAACTACACAAGTATTGATTTCCCTATATATTCATATATTCTAGTTCACTTACTTCTTGCTAGCTTGTAGAAAATTTTAATATGTTGTATAGGCCATTTTAAATCAACATGACATGCTTTCTTTTATATATATATATATATATATATATATATATATATATATATATATATCTCAACTAAGCATGACACACTAGATCTGCTTTGATTGATACAGCATAGCAAAATCTTCTGGAAAGTATTCCAGAAACATTCTTATTCATAATTTCCTGACAACTGATAACATTGCTATATAAAAAATTTTTGGATGAGTAGTAGGTTACAATAGCTGATGAGTAGCAATTACCACTAAGTTTCTACATTCTCCCCTCTCTCTCATGGACAAATGCTGTATTTCTTTTCTATTACAGATAAGAAAGCATGAGAGGGAGACAGATCTGCTAGGGAACACAATTTTCACATTGTCAACACCATCATAACGTGTGGGTGGGCTTAGTGAAGAGCCAACTTGTAGATATTTGGTGATTTCAAAATCTTACACAAGCAAATAAGACAGGCAAGTAAGGTACGTTATAATCTAGTGTAATTCATTTGCCTTTATTAAGCAAAATTTCCACAGGGTATTCTCCTAATCCAGCATAAAGATTGAAGAAGCAAAAGACAACTGATAATAGTTCTAGATTTTGAGAACTGTCCAGTAAACTGTTCCTAAAGACCTAACTATTCCCTCACTCCTCAGGAAGGGTTGATTTGTTGTGGATAAGTAGAGGCAGGAGAGGAAATATTTAAATATTTTTCTTTGCTACTTCTGTACCCTGAATCCCCAAGACATCTCCCCCGCCCGCCTCACCATAGGCTTCCAAATACATGTTTACAAATATGTATTCGGACCATACAGGATGCTGATGCAGTTTTAGAGTGGAAAAGGTAAAGAAAGAGTTTAGCAGAGACAGCTGTAGGGAAATGCACCTCAAGTAAAACCATTTTTGTTTCATTTATCATTTTATTTGTGACACTCCCATTTGTTTTGTCTTTCATTTGCTATAGTTCTCATTTGTTTTGTTTTACTTCCGTTATTGTTTCATTTGTTATTGTTGTTTGTTTCTCATTTGTTTTGTTTCCACTTAGAATACTGGGAAGACCCAGCCTTTCTTCTGATGCCCACACTCAAAGTTTTCCATCCTTATAACACTGAATTTTCAGGTGCTGTTTTACTGCATCATCCTTGCCATATTTCAGACAATTTGGCCAAAAGAGTCCTCACTTGTTAAGCATTTTGAAAAGGGACAATATCCTCTACGTTTTCCAGTGCTTTATGTTTCAGATTGGACTATTTTCATGTGTTTTCACCCCAATATCCCTCTTTCATACATAATGTTATCTGAATGTTCCAATACTACCAATCTGCCATGGAATGCAATATCTCATATCAGTATCCAAATTCTCTCCTGTCAGAAAATGGGATGATAATAAATATTAATCATCATCATCATCATCATCATCATCATTATTTATACCCCACCAATCCGGTTGGGCTTCCCCAGCCACTCTGAGGAATAAAATGATATAGGAATCCATCAATATTGGGAGGGCCACAGGCTCCCAACCTTTGAGCTAAGTAGCACTCCTTTGAGGGTAAGAGTTGAACCTTGAACAGACAGTTGCTGATCTGTATATTAGAAGAGGAGGAGGAGGAGTTTGGACTTGATATCCCGCCTTTCACTCCCCTTAAGGAGTCTCAAAGTGGCTAACAATCTCCTTTCCTTTCTTCCCCCACAACAAACACTCTGTGAGGTGAGTGAGGCTGAGAGACTTCAGAGAGTTGTGACTAGTCCACGGTCACCCAGCAGCTGCGTGTGGAGGAGCGGGGACACAAACCCAGTTCACCAGATTACGAGTCCACCGCTCTTAACCACTACACCACGCTGGTGTTATAAACTCTAATAGTATTTAAACAATGATGAAAGAGTTTAAGGGTGAACCCTTAAATCTGATTTAGAACTACTGGTTTTCAGTGTTTAACAAATGGAAGGATATCTTTTAACTGGTAACACCTGATGTGTAAGTTTAGAATTTCTGCAATAAATCCAGCAACATTTTCATATGGCTAAGTAACACTGTTTTCTAGCCTTCTTTGATGGTTGATTTGGATCTTCCTTTTTTCAAGATGTTTCAAAAACAATTGTTAACATTAGTTTTCTTCAGAGATAAAAGTTAGAAGAAAACGCAAAAGCATCAGTTTTTTCTTTGATGGCATTTACAACTTGCATACATTATTCATATAATTGCATGGATATTAAAACCCAGCAAAAGCTGTTAAAGTTCCACATATTTTATTCTAGAGATATGGTATGATTGCTGTTTTATTGTATACTAATAAGTGAAACTTATATTTTAATATGGTACAGGCTGCTACAGAATCCACCTTCCTCCAAAATGAATATTGTTAATGAATGTGAAGTGGCGAGTCATATATAAGTTTTTAAAAAAATACTTATACTCCTAGCTTCTTCGCACATTTATTTCTTCTTCATGCTTTAGATCGTCCTGTAACAATCTGTTGGTCACTGTTATGAGACTCACTTCGTATCAGGGAGAGAAGTAAACTTATCCTGTTTACTAATAATCAGGATCTGTTGGACTATTTGTATCAAATTACAACTTTTTATGCATTGTGGAAGAATCATAATTTTGATAGCCCTGTTAGGGAGCAACTGAATACATCCGGGATATTTTAAAATTGCATCTATGAGGTAAGTTCAAAATTTTACTGATTATACCATATCCTAGTTGTCCTAGTACCTTGAAGGTTATAGTCCACTGAGGGCCACTTTACCAGCAACAGAGTGTGGGGAGTATAATACTGTTATACTAATGAAGAGATGAGGAATCAGATAGAGGCAAAGCAGTTCTTTGTGAAAATTCAAGACAATGAGATGAGTCATGGCAAAGGTTGAGGAGCAGTTTGGAGAGGAGAAGAATCTTAAAATAAAGAAGTAACAATTGGGGGGTGTTGTCAAAAACGAAAAAGCTGAGTCAAGCATCTAGATGAGAGTTAGTGTGTCATAGAGGCTAAGAGGCTGAACTATGAAACAATGTTCTCAGTTCAAATCTTACCTCTGCCATGCAATCACAAGTCATTCCCTCTGTCTTCTCTCACACTCAATCAGCAATATAAGGAATGATACCTGTAATGGCTTTAGGGGTTGCTTGTGCGTAAGTTGCCGCCGCTCTGGGCTAGGTTGGCTGGTTAAACCATTTCTTTTTTTTTTTTTTTTTATAATATATTTATTGAAGTTTTTCCTAACTTTTGGGGAGCTCCCCCTGCTGGATTGTGGAATATAAATCTCTGAGAACTGCTGGTTGTTTTGGAAATTCTTTTGCCTGGATGATTACTTTTCCCATGGGATTTACAATTTGACCTTGAAACCTAGACAGCTGTGGAATGAGTGTGGCAGGAAAAACAAGGGCTGCCAAGAAAGCAAAACAAACTGAGCTATTGCAATCAACTTTGCCTGTGCAGCCACGTAGATCATCTGTTCCAACAGTGATAGATCTGCCAGAAGGACAATTTAAACAGCCAGCTTTGGAGGATATGGCTGCAGGAGGGTTAGACCCTATTTCTAAAGAAATTTTGGAACAACTGGCAGCATTAAATAAGAAAGCCGACGAACAAGCGGCTAAATTTGACCAGGTTACAGCAACAATTAATAAATTGACAGACCAAGTTGCTCAAAATACACAGGCGATAGGAAATTTCGAAAAGACTATATCAGAGAATCGAAAATTAGCTGAAGACGCAAATACGAAAGCAGACCAAAATAAAAAAAGGATTGAGGAATTAAGAGGGGAAGTAAGACCACTGAGCAGACAGGTTACTGAACAACAGGCCTATCTGTCTATGGCGGAGCTGAAAAACCGGGAGAGTAATCTTAGGATCAGAAACATCCCAGAACTAGAAAAGGAAGATTTGGCCGGCTTTTTGACAGCAGAAATATCCAAGTTCTGGGGTCTGGCAGAAGAGAAAGACTTCAAAATCGTCACCGCTTTTAGATTGGGAAGAGTGGCCAAGAAAGACAAACCAAGGGATTGCTTGATCATATTGAGATACAAGCAAGAAAAAGATAACATACTTGGCCTACATTTTAAAAACCCATTGGTGATACAGGGGAAGACAGCAGAAATCTTCAGAGACATACCAAAACAACTGTTGGATTTAAGAACTATATATAAGGACCTGGCAAGATTATTAAGAAACAACACAATCCCCTACAGGTGGGAATTTCCCCAAGGACTATCTTTTAATTTGAAAGGGAAGAAGGTGAGAATCAGAACAGCAGAAGAGCAAGAAAAATTCCTAAACGACTACGGGGAGGACCTTCGAAAAGGGACAGCAGGTACCTGGCCACCCCCCACGCCAGACACAAAAGATCCACCTCCAGACATAGACGATAAGGGAGACAATCCCACTGGCTAACAAGTGGATCCAGGATGTCTCTGCAGCTTTTTAGTTGGAATATTCATGGTGCAAATTCCCCTGAAAAAAGGAAAAGGATTTTCCATATTTTGAGGAAAGAACAACTAGACGTCATTTGTCTCCAGGAAACCCACGTGACTAGGCTCCACAGAAGAGTGCTAATAAACAAGCGACTAGGCCAAGAATTTATTTCATCAGCTAAAGAAAAGAAAAGGGGAGTCGTGATATATGCAAAGGAGAGCCTAGCACCAAAATTTGTGTTTAAAGATGAACAAGGAAGAATTTTGGCGATTGAGATACAATCACAAGGACAAAAATTTTTGATAATTGGAATTTATGCACCAAATGAGGGGAAATCTGAATTTTATGGGAAGCTGCATGAGACAATGCTGGACCACATGGACTATAACAACATCATTCTGATGGGAGATATGAATGGGGTTGTCTCCACACACATGGATAAGTCACAAAACCAAAATGTGACTAAAGATGGCAGACTACCAAAGACCTTTTTTGAACTCACAGACAATATGGATTTGATTGACATTTGGAGGACAAAGAACCCCTTAGGTAGAGAGGGAACATTCTTTTCTGAAGCCCACCTATCCTGGACAAGAATCGACCAAATCTGGATATCTGGAGGACTGGCACCTAAGACCAAAAAAGTAGAGATCTGCCCTAAAACTTGCTCCGACCATAACCCCTTGAAAATGGACTTGAGACTTACACCAGCTGGATCCTTCAGATGGAGAATGAATGACGCATTGTTTAGAGACCAGGAGATAGTGAAGAAGGCCCAAAAGACGATGAAAGACTACTTCGAATTGAATTTGAACACGTCGGTGGAAAAAAAAACAATCTGGGACGCAAGTAAAGCTGTCATGAGAGGGTTTCTGATACAGCAGAATTCTATTAAGAAAAAACTCTGGAATGGTAAAAAGGACAAGATTTTGGAAAGGATAAAAGACGGAGAGAAAAAGTTGAGACTAAATCCAAAATCAAAAGAAGTTTTGAGAGAAATAAAATTCCATCAAGCACAATATGCTAAATTGATAAACCAAGAAGTTGAATGGAAAATTAAACAGATGAAACAAAGATCATTTGAATCCGCAAATAAATGTGGGAAGCTGCTTTCATGGCAGCTGAAAAAGAGACAAAAACTGAACTTTGTTACCAATCTAGAGGTTGAAGGAGAATGTATTCAGAAACCAGAGGAAATTAGAAAGTGTTTCCAGAGATATTTTAAAAAATTGTTTTCCCAAGGACCCCAAGTGGAGACTGAAATAAATAATTTTTTAAAAAGCTATGGCCTACAAAAATTAACACAAGATAAACAAACTGACCTGAATTATAAAATAACCCAACAGGAAATCGAAAATGCCATTCAGCACATGCAACTAGGCAAATCTCCGGGCCCAGATGGACTTACCTCCAAATACTATAAGACATTAAAGGAATATCTGACCCAGCCATTGATGGAGGTATGCAACCAAATCATGGAAGGGAAGGGGGCACCAGAATCGTGGAAAGAGGCATTCATCACTTTGATACCAAAACTGGAATCTGAAAAGACTCAACTTAAGAATTACCGTCCCATCTCACTCCTAAATGTGGATTACAAGATTTTTGCTGACATTTTGGCAAATAGATTGAAAAAAGTTTTAAATGGAGTTATTCATAAAGACCAAGCAGGCTTTCTCCCTGGTAGGCATCTGTCAGACAATACTAGGAACATCGTCGATGTTCTGGAACTTCTACAGACAAATTTGAATACGAAAGCAGTATTGATATTTGTGGACGCGGAGAAGGCCTTTGACAATATATCTTGGAAATTTATGAAGAAGAATTTGGAAGGGATGGGAGTGGGAAGGGCGTTCCAAAATGGTATAGATACAATATATTCAGAACAAAAGGCTAAATTGATAGTAAACAATGTGGTGACAGAAGAGTTTAAAATTGAAAAGGGAACACGACAGGGGTGCCCCCTATCACCCTTGCTATTTATTTCTGTCCTGGAGGTTTTGCTAAATTTGATTAGGAAGGATCAGCGGGTGGAAGGAATACAGGTCGGAGGAAAACAATATAAACTGAAGGCCTTTGCAGATGACTTGGTTTTGACATTACAGGAGCCGGTGTCCAGTACAAAAAGAGTATTGGAACTAATTTCTGAGTTTGGTCGGGTGGCGGGATTTAAGTTAAACAAACAAAAAACTAAGGTCTTGGCAAAAAACTTGACATCTTTAGAAATAGAGGGGTTTCAGAGGGAAACAGAACTAAATGTTGTTAATAAAGTGAAATACCTGGGGGTTAACTTGACTGGGAAAAATTTGAATCTGTTTAAAGACAACTATGAAAAATGTTGGTCTGAAATCAAAAAGGATCTAGAAATCTGGTCAAGATTGAAACTTTCCTTGTTGGGAAGAATTGCAGCAGTAAAGATGAATGTATTGCCAAAAATGCTGTTTCTGTTTCAGACCCTACAGATCGTGGACAGAGTGGAATGTTTTGGAAAGTGGCAGAGGGACATTATGAAGTTTGTCTGGCAGGGCAAAAAGCCCCGAATAAAATTTAAAATATTAACAGATGCAAAGGAAAGAGGGGGTTTTGCCCTGCCGGACTTAAGGTTGTACTATGAAGCTGCATCCCTCTGCTGGCTGAAAGATTGGTTTTTGCTAGAAAACACTGATGTCCTAGATCTGGAAGGGTTCAATAATGCTTTTGGGTGGCATGCATATTTGTGGTACGACAAGGTAAAGTCTCATAAGTTGTTTAAAAACCATATTGTAAGGAAATCTCTGTTTTCTGTCTGGACTAAATACAAAGACTTATTCGAAAATAAGACTCCGAGGTGGTTATCACCGATGGAGGCTAAAGCCATAAAAATACTTAATATGGGGGGTGGCTGGGCAAAATACTGTGAAATAATAGAAAGAGTGGGTGACACTTGGAAGTTGCAGAGCTTCGAAAAATTGAAAGGGAAGGTGCGAGACTGGTTTCATTATGCCCAAATTTTAGAGATTTTTAAAAAAGATAAAAAAATTGGTTTCCAGGTGGAAAAATCAAAATTAGAACTAGAATTGCTTGAACCTAAGACGAAAGTGCTTTCAAGAATGTACAACTTGTTGCTTAAATGGAATACTCAAGATGAGACAGTCAAATCAGCCATGATAAAATGGGCTCAAGATATTGGATACAACATTATGTTTGAGGACTGGGAAAGGTTATGGACCACCGGTTTGAAATTTACGGCATGTAGTGCCTTAAAGGAAAATATTATGAAAATGATGTACAGGTGGTACATGACCCCAGTCAAACTTGCAAAGATATATCATTTGTCTGATAATAAATGTTGGAAATGTAAGGAGGCTGAAGGAACCTTTTACCACCTCTGGTGGACATGCCCGAGGGTGAAGGCCTTCTGGGAATTGATTTATAACGAGTTGAAAAAGGTATTTAAGTATACCTTTCATAAGAAACCAGAGGCCTTCCTCTTGGGCATTGTGGGCCAGAGGATACCCAAGAAAGACAGAACCTTCTTTTTATATGCAACGACCGCAGCAAGAATTCTCATAGCTAAATACTGGAAGGCACAGGAGCTACCCACACTGGAAGAATGGCACACACAACTGATGGACTATATGCAACTAGCCGAAATGACTGGCAGAATCCGAGACCTGAGAGAAGAGGCTGTGGAAGAGGACTGGAAAAAATTTAAGGACTATTTACAAAAACATTATAAGATATATGAATGTTAAAAATTTGCTAAGGTTTGAGGTAAATAGGCTTCAGTATTGAAATTCGGAGACGATAGAAACAAAGTTAATGATTGAGAAAGTTTTAATTTCAGAGTGAATAACTAGACGAAAATACAAAAACACAGGAAACAAGGTACTAATTTGCTGTTTACATTTATTATAAAGAATGCAGGGATGGAGGGGATGGGGAAGTCCAGTGGATGATGGAAAAAGATGTTGAAAGATGAATTTTTTCTTGTTTAATCTCTTTTTTTCCTGTAAAACTGCTTTTGTTGTGTTATTGATGATGGATTCAGATTCTGGAAAAAAAGCAATAAAAAATATTTAAAAAAAAAAAAATATATATTTATTGAAGTTTTCAAATAAAGCATATATTAGATAAGCACCACTTATCATTGTCCATTTAACATCTCTCAATTGTTACATGGGACTCCCCCACACCTCCCGCATACACTTACATCATTATTAAATTAATTTCAAACAAATTATCATTTAACTCATCTTAATTAATAATCTTAATTTGGTTTGACATATAATTCAACCTTAAATCTAATTTAATGGTAGACAATTGTCTGCACTGGCATCCAATTCAGCACTCAGCCAAATTACAATATTTTTGTAAATAAATCTTAAATTTCCTCCAGTCTTCTTCCATCCTTTCTTCTCCCTGGTCTCGAATTCTGCCGGTCATCTCGGCTAATTGCATATAGTCCATCAGTTGCATCTGCCATTCTTCCACAGTGGGTAGCTCCTGAGTTTTCCAATTCTTAGCAATTAATATTCTTGCTGCTGTTGTTGCGTACAAAAAGAATGTTCTGTCCTTTTTTAACACACTCTGGCCGACAATACCCAGGAGAAAGGCCTCTGATTTCTTAGTAAAGGTGTATTTAAACACCTTTTTTAATTCATTATATATCTTCTCCCAAAAGGCCTTCACTCTAGGGCAGGTCCACCAGAGGTGAAAAAATGTTCCTTCATTTTCCTTACATTTCCAACATTTGCTATCAGACGAATGGTATATTTTAGCCAGTTTAACAGGGGTCATGTACCATCTATACATCATTTTCATGGTTAAACCATTTCTTGCTGGACAGCCATCCACTCCGTGGCTGTTCAGTCGCTGGCAGAATCCGTCAGTGGGCGTTTCTTAAACCTTTTCCAACATAAAAGTTGTTTGACGCCCAGTCTCCTCCTACTCTCCCTGCGCAGAAGTCTTCTGCGCAGGGAGGGCGTGGGTAGCAGAGGACCTGTGCTCTCCCCGCTGGTGTCCAGTGAAGAGTCCTGGAGCCTGCTCTCTGCTTCCCCCATTGGCCCCCCTCTATCCCTGGTGTTGCGCTGATTTTCTTCCCCAACAGGAGACCTGCCTCTCTCCCTGCTTGGCCTCTCCAGCATCGCTGTGGAGCCTCGCCTCCTCCTCCTCTAGTTCCGATGGCAGTTCCCTGACAATACCTTATCACTGTTGTGTTGTAACTAAATAATGCACGTAAAGTGCTTTGGACACTTGAAAGTATTGTAAAAATGTATCACCATCCTTTTATTAGATCTGATAAGAGATGGGCTTATGAGGCAAGGTAAGACTGTAATATGGAGTAGAGTGCGTGACTGTAACAAGGAGGAGTAGATTCGTATAGAATAAACTTTAAAGGCTGAAAAGGGGCTGGAACTATTACAATTTAGAAAGACAGTAATGGCTATTGCTGCCACTACAGTGGTCTTCAAAGCAAGGTGCCTGGCAGAAGAAGCAATATCTAAAGGGGAAGAGTTGAATTTTGGTGAGAACAAATAGATGGAGATCAAGAGATGAAAATATAATGGAGGACAATTACTTTCTGGATGAAAGAGGTGCAGTTTCACAAGAAGCAGGAAAAGGGAGCCAGTAAATAAGGGTGGGATTTGGGAAGAAGGGATGTAGGTGCCATGATGGTAGAAGCAACAAGCAGTAGGCAGAAAACAGTACAGGGATGGATAGAATAGAAACTACACAGACTAAGAAAAGATTCTAAGGAGGAAGAAGCTGGGCTTTGTCAGAGCAGCAGAAGTAACAAGATTGAGTGTACTTAATCAACATATTTAGTAAATATTTGACAATCCTATATTACATGTATATCTCTCTATGAAAGTCTATGTCAGTAGACCAAACTACAATCAGATTTATATTTAAGTTTATTGTCTATCTTCTGTGTCTAACAACTACATCCTAAATGCTGCATCTGAGAGAATCATTGCTCAGGGCACAAACTTCACACATTTTTCAGTTTTCTTGCCAACCACAAAAGGGTTTTGCTTTTCGAAATGAATTACCAAAGCTAAAATGGTTCTGCTTCTGACAACTGTCCTAACAAATGGTACTATATGAATTTTCATTCTGTATACTGGACATGATTTAAGACAAACAGAAGAATATATATGATTAAATCTGACTAGATTTATGCCTAATGTAAAAGGTGCTAGAAAAACTACATAGCGGCTGCTGTTTTGTTTGCATTGCCTTGCTTTTCATGACCCCTTTTTGCCTTTTGATCTTCTATCTGCTTCTTGCCCCTCTAACCATCTACTGCTACCTTGGAATTCAACTTTTCACCTGTCTCTGACTCTGTACCCTTTGACCCACATCTTCTTGAGCCAGTGCTTGACCTCCTGTACTCAATTTAATGCCCTGCCAGCTCTTTCCAACCTAAGCCTGAACTCTAGTTGCATCCTGCCTTGGAGCTAAGTCAAGGCTTGACACCACCTGAAATTGCAGTCATCAAATAATGAACACTTATGTGTGAACTAGCCTGCAAATTTAAAGGCGAGAGACATGTGCAAATAAATTGTAGAAAGAGAACCTACTCTGCATGGATAAAATCACAGAACCAATAAGAGATAATATAACACAGGGTGCAGCATTATAGTCACTCTTTGGATTCTGCACTGAAGTCATGTTTGTGTATAAGGAAATGATAATAAAAAATTAGTAGCACACATGGAAATGATAGTCTTAAGGTCACAATTTCCTCTTCATATAGCTATTCTTGAAAAAGAAATTATGCCATCTAGTATCACAGATAAATCAATGCTGACTCGTTCTTTTCCTTATTTGAATATTATTTTAGAAAGATTCCATCACCATAGTAGTGACCTGCAAGTACAGAATCTTTCTTAATGACTGATGAAGTCAGGCCTACATCTCCTAAAGCCAGCCTACACTATAAATATTTCTAATCTAGAATCAGCTATACAGAATAAGATCCAGAATATTGCAGCATGCCCTTCCATTTCCCCCCTAATGTTTTCCTAATATCTATTTTAAATGTATTATCAAGGTATACAGAATGTGAATTGCTTCTTTTCCTCATGTATATATGTCACATCAAATCAAATTACAACAAAACAAGGCTCAAATCTGATATTAAGTCATCTGAAAACATAACAAAGAAGAGGAAGAATGCCAAGTAGAAATTTGTGTCCTAGATGCAATCTTACATCTAGTACGTTTTTGACACTTGAAGTTACTGTGGGCAAAATTTCCTCTCTAGTCCTTGAAACATCATTGGCTCAGTGTTACAATGGATGCTGAGTGGATGTTCCTTATAAAGGGAATTTGTGCTTTGCTCATGATCTAGATAATGTAAACAGCACAACCATATAATTATTATTTTTCCTTTGCACTGACTGTGCACAAAACTAAACTTGCATTGTACAAAGAAATTATAAACTAAAAACATTGTCTACAACTGTACACAGTAACTCTGTTTTGTAATGAAAAAATTCATATCCCTAAAGGAAACTGACGGGTATTACTCTTTGGCCAGGGAGGCAGCTCTGTGTGACAAGCCAATTTTCATGGTTCTAGTTACCCTAAAGGAAAATGAAAGGTCAGAACCGACATAATTTTTAATGGTGGCAGCAGATTAACTGTCTGCAATTTTCCTAGCCAACTAATCAAGGATTAAAAGCTTCTTTTCTGAAAGGGTTTTCTCTCTCTCTCTCTCTCTCTCTCTCTCTCTGCCTCTCTGATTTTATGCCCACCAAACACTGTCCTAGTAACTCTGTTGTGGGCACATTTCCCCTCAAAGCAGGGAATGACAATCTGCTTTCAAAAGCCTATATTTTGGAATGAATCCTTGCCAGAAGACATACTATCATCAGGAAGTCCTGCCAGACTATATCTTTTTGTACCTTATAAATGTGAATAAAAATCCCCAGCTAACACGATTATAGCAATGAGACTGAACATTTGGGATATCCCTCAATTTCATTTCTTATCCTTTAAGCCACGAATGAAGGTGTACAAGAACCAGCATTTACTACTGCTCAGTAGCTCTCCAGAATAAGAACTTTCATGCATGCTTGGCAAGGGGCAGCTTGTACAGTGAAGTACCGGTAACTCTGGAGAATTTCTCTTTGCCCACCACAAAGATGAGCAGCAGAGATACCATTTCTGGTTTGTTTTTTTAAAAAATATATTTATCAGCAACCTTTGCTGCCGCCTGTATTTTAAAGGAGTAACACAATCCTCTTCAGAGTGGTTATAGCTGAAAGACAATTCCCAAGAAACTGACAATCCAATAGTATTCATGGGATGGGGGATCAAGCGGTAGCAGAAGCACAATTTGGGTAGATCTAGGGATAATAAGGAAAGGCTTTGCTGGAAAAGTGGGATTTAAAGAAGAACTTTAAAAACAGTAAAGGTGTAACGGCTCAAGGAGAGGGCCTTGGCACAATGAAACCTACAAGACG
This sequence comes from Podarcis filfolensis, assembly GCF_964270895.1. NCBI lineage: Eukaryota > Metazoa > Chordata > Lepidosauria > Squamata > Lacertidae > Podarcis > Podarcis filfolensis. Next base: position 61,360,057 of record NC_139608.1, read on the forward strand.
CAAAAGCTGTGGAAATGAACATAAGGTAAAATAAGTCAGAAACAGGAAAATAGACTTTGACAGTCAGCACCATTTGTAAACCATGGAACATAATGAAATCACCAAAGGGCAGAGAAAAACTATATGTATAGATGGGGAGGGAAACCCAGGGATTTAAGTAGGGCAGGGTTAGTTAACCTGTGCTGCACCAACATCTCAACAGGTGCCCGTTTCAGCCGAAGTATATAAACACCTCGACAGCCAAAGGTTAGCTGTAGAGTGGAGAAAACTAGACATTCCATAAGAGAATTCTGAATGCCTGAACCAAGTGTTTTAGCTTACATTATAAGGTTCACAGTGAGGTGAAAGCTATACAAACAGTGCACAAACAAGGTTGTGTGTCAATAAGAAGGTTATGCTATTAAAACTGGTGGTGGGTAGCTGACATCTGGAAGATATCCCAAAAAGGGAGTGCAACTGGAAAACACTACCTTTTAGAAAAAAACCAATCTTTTACACTAGCTTGCACGCCATCAAGATTACCACTTGTGCATTGAAATTTTATGGTTATGGGTAGTTAGCTCACCACGCCAGACTAACCAAGTAGCGACATTTTCCATGGCAAGCTGCATGTTAAACAAATATTTTGACCACTGAGAAAAATCCACATGGTTGAAACACATTTGATCTTAGGCATGATTCATTAATTATATATTAGTCATGTTAGTTTGTTGATCAGGCATTGCCCTGGATCAACGAGTCCATTTACTATTGCATTTTTGCAATGTTATCTATTTCCTTAATACACTGTAACATTATTATTTGGAACTAATGCTGCATGTCATTTTTTCATACTATTTAGGTGTACTTAGAATAATATTTGTTCTCATACAATCAGTGTTTGAGTTTACCTATAAAAACTGTAGCCTGAAAGACAATAACTAAATAAAAGATGAAAACCATTTGTTTTAAGATGCAAGAATCTGCAAGAAGCAAAAGGTAAAGGTAAAGGACCCCTAGATGGTTAAGTCCAGTCGAATTCAACTTTGTTGTGTGGAGCTCATCTCCGCCTTCAGTCCGAGGGAGCCAGCGTTTGTCTGCAGACAGATTTCCAGGTCATGTGGCCAGCATGACTAAACCACTTCTGGCACATGGAGGACCGTGACAAGTGCCAGAGTGCATGGAAAAGCCGTTTACCTTCCCGCTGCAGTGGTGCCTATCCATCTACTTGCACCGGTATGCTAGGTTGGCAGAACCTGGGACAGAGCAACGGGAGCTCACCCTGTTGTGCAGATTCAAACTGCTGACTTTGCGATTGGCAAGCCCAAGAGGCTCAGCAGTTTAGACCACAGCGCCACCCTGTGTAATTCACTGTACAGTGGTATCTCGGGTTACAGATGCTTCAGGTTACAGATGCTTCAGGTTACAGACTCCGCTAACCCAGAAATAGTACCTCGGGTTAAGAACTTTGCTTCAGGATGAGAACAGAAATCATGGTGCAGCAGCAGCGGGAGGCCCCATTAGCTAAAGTGGTACCTCAGGTTAAAAACAGTTTCAGGTTAAGAACAGACCTCCCGAACGAATTAAGTTCTTAACCCGAGGTACCGCTGTACGTATGGATGCTTATAATAAAGCTACCTGAATATTATTCCAATCTGGTTATTTGTTACCTTGGTAGAGAAATTCAAGGCAAGATTTTCCTGCTAGAAAAGACTAGCAAATCTTTTCTTATGAAAATACTAGCAGCCTTGTATCTGGTGCATGAGAATTCTAAGAAGCAGTGCAGTTTGGGAAGCAGTGCTTGAAATCAGTGTAGTTGTGAAAGAATCAATGCACAATCTTTATTCAAAATGGTGTTAAATATTCTCCCAAGAAACAAAAATCTGCTCCTTGATCTTAGGAACCATAATGCAAAACTGGTTATTATATCTTAAGTGCTGTCCAACTGCAAGGTGAGCAAACATGTTCCCAAAATATATAGTACAATATATATTCCCAAAGCCCTCCACCAATACCAACCAGCAATGGATTAAAAGGGCATAAAGCATTCTCAGCAGAAAATTATGATAGTCCTATAAAATGTGATAAATTGTTTTGTGAAAAAAATCATCAGTGATATAAAACTGATTTCATAACTGATGCCACTTAATGTGTACCCATCCTCCAATTTGATATCCAATTCATTCCTATTTGCCATGTAGACATGCAAATTATCTCATACTGCATCATTCCTGCTAAAAGAGAATGTTTCTGTTTGCCCACATTAGCAGAATAATTAAAAGCAGAAGCTTAGCAAGTTATGGATTACAGGCAGCACATGCCAAACGTGTATTTAAGAACCAGTGAAAGATGCAGCTTCAGAGGCTGGAAGGGAGATGAGGAAAGGAATTCTCAAGAGCATCCATGACTTGAATGCCCTCAAGGTCATTTGGTTGAATGAGGTTGCTCTGCAGTCAGATGGCTCAAACAGGTTTAATGCTTTTATATGAAAAGGGATTAGCAGTATGCCAAGTTTATGACTATGAGAAGGGAAAGACAGGAAAAACTTAATAAATTCTCATAAAAGAATTATAAGATAATTTGATAATTTTGCATACTTTATATAAGTAATATAATGGGGAAAGGGGGAAGAGACATTTACACAATGCGAGTACTGTAATATCGATATGAAGCCAAACAAAATGCAATGAGCTTTGTTGCAGATCCACAGAAACTAAGAATAATATCACTTCAACAGGCTTTATTAAATTAGTTTCTGAATGTGGTGAAGTGATGCCCATGGGGCAAGACACGATGCTGCACTACATCACTTGAAAAATGAAAAAAAAAATTGCATTCCCTTTCATACATATGGAGAACACTATCTTCATGGACTAGTATAAGATCCTGAATTTGTGATGCTGTGGAATGAACAGTGAAGTAATCCACCAGAAAACAATTCTATCAAACTCTATCCATACCACACCCCAAGTATTAGTAAAAAAATACCTCAGCAGGACCTACTATAAGGTGAGGGGGTAGATCTTGAGACAGGGTTTCCAGTAGCCAATCTCTCGTATCTTAGCTCCTGGGACAGCAATATTCAGGTGTCTCAGAATTCCACCCAAAAAGGCATTAGCAGACAGCAACCTTGCCCTGCTTTCATAATGTCATACCCTAGAACATATAAAACCCCTGAGGTCAAGCCTGTTTGTTAGTATGAACCATTTGTTACTACAACTGGTAATATAGACTATATTTCCCGAGCCTGATTTCTGGCCTGACTTCAGCTATGTTTCTGTTTCTGTCCCTTGTGATTCCTATCTAAATCCCCTGTAACCTGACCATCAGCCAGACTTTGACCATGCCTTCTGCCTCTGGCCTTGCTGCTTGTGACAGAATCAGGCTCCCCCCCCCAGCTGTGGCTTGTCCAGCTACAGCCTCGGACCTGACAACCAGGTTGAGCACACCAAAAAGTTTACCTCCTATTCTTGTAAACGTTTTTTTTGGGGGGGGAGGGGAATAAACTATCTGTGGAATTGCTGTTTGTGATGCAAACTACTAATACATAACTGCACTGAAGATTTACTTCTTCAGCAAAATAAGTAGATAGCAAATAAAGACTATTCTACCACCCAATCTGGTTCTTTGTATGGTAAAACAGGTGAATTCCAATTTGTTTTAATGACTGACATGTATACATATGTTATTGTTCAATAATTATATGTATATATTTATGGGTAAGACAATGCTGAAGATAAGACTTTAAAAGGATTTAGGTAGTTCTTGTATAACAAGCAGGAGCATCTCAGATCTGCAACGTAGGTGGTGTAGATTTCATCTTTTAAAAAATCTCTACCAAAAGGGTGCTATGATCCCTGTCAGTTTCATTCTGCATAATGTGTGTGTGGGAAGATCAAATTACTTCAAAGTTAGCTTTAAAACATATCCTGCTCTTCTCTAATCTTATTTAATTTCCTCTTTCCTCTCTACACTAAAACAATTCTTACAGTAATGCAAGATTAATCATTATCCTATACAAGTGTTAATTCTATTGTTCTACTCTTGTGGTGGTTGTGTGTGTGTGTGTGTGTGTGTGTGTGTGTTTAATATAGCAAAAATATTGAGTTAATCTCCATTAAAAAACCCCAAACCAAGCAGTTCTTAAGGTGGCGAGGGAGAATGGTGGAAGAGATGTTTTAGAGCAGGCATCCCCAAACTTGGCCCTCCAGATGTTTTGGGACTACAATTCCCATCATCCCTGACCACTGGTCCTGTTAGCTAGGGATGATGGGAGTTATAGTCCCAAAAGATCTGGAGGGCTGAGTTTGGAGATGCCTGCTTTAGAGCTCCAAATAGTTTAGAGGAAAGGTCTTATGAATTCAGAAATACATTTTGCTGCTAGTGAACTCTAATGACTATTCATAGCCAGGACAGTCTTGTCGAAATAGCATATTACAAGGGTACCACAGGTCATTTCTGATATATCCTTCAAAGGAAAATATAACCAGAAAAGGCTGCATATATATATATATCTTTACTACTTATGTGTGGAAGAGAGCAAAAAATGTGAACTCCCCACTAACATGAGCAGTAAGTAGTTTCAGTGCAGCACTTGACATGACCAGTTCCTCTGGAGACATGTGGTACTTTAGCAGAATCTGTCTAATCACACATTTTCAAGTCCAGCAGATTAGCAGAACTGGGCAGGTACCCAGTCATATGATGCTAAACAGGAAAAAACATCATTCTTCCAAAAGCCAATCTGATCCCTAAAGCTGTTTCTTGCTAATCCCAGATCTCAGCTCTTTCCCAAGTTTAAACGACAAATTTTCCTTCTACATCCTAATGTTGCAACAAAGTACCTTCAGCTATCAAGCTATACAGAAGTCTAGGTGGGGACCATTTTGTATAAGTCAATATTTTGAAAAAGCAGCAGCAGCCTAGAAGACAACTCCATGTTACAATTAAGGCTCATTGGAGGAGTTCCTATCATTTTTGTGGACTAGTCTTATCCTCTTCTTAGTGGTTTAAACTGAAGAGTTTCTTTAGTGCCATTGAATGCCTAGAGGGATTCAGCATTTTCTTCTTTGAAATGAAGACTCCTACAATATATCGTCATGCATCATGGAAGTTCACATTGGAGAAGGTGGCGTGATGCTGTCAAAACAAACAACCCCCCAAACCTAAGGTGGAATTTCTGTGGGATGCACAGAATTAGTTGTACAGATTTTTTTAAAAATACTGGCAAATAGATAATTACCTACAATTGATGCATGCACCAGGAAACTATGACACATCAGAGTAATGAATGAGCTTACATACAAAAAAAAGCCTCTAGGACAACAAGACTTATTCATTCCTAGAACAATAGAATCCTTTTATTATATCCTCAGTAGGAAGAGGCAAACAGAAAAAGTTACTGTGCAATTCCACCCTTGGAACACTCTCTCAGGGACGCATACTTTACTAATTTCTATGCCAGGTAAAAATGTTTTATTCGCATGGGAATATGGACAACATCAATGATATTGCCAAAGTTATTTAACTTGGGTTTGAGTATGCATTATTCTAAAGTTTACTGTATTGATAATGTGCATTATTTAATGTTTTTATTGTGTTTTGTTGTACTATAAAGGTAAATGTACCCCTGACCGTTAGGTCCAGTCGTGAACGACTCTGGGGTTGCGGCGCTCATCTTGCTTTACTGGCAGAGGGAGCTGGCATACAGCTTCCGGGTCATGTGGCCAGCATGACTAAGCCGCTTCTGGCGAACCAGAGCTGCACACGGAAACGCCGTTTACCTTCCTGCCAGAGCGGTACCTATTTATCTACTTGCACTTTAACATGCTTTCAAACTGCTAGGTTGGCAGGAGCAGGGACTGAGTAACGGGAGCTCACCCCATCACGGGGATTTGGACCATCAACGTCTGATTGGCAAGTCCTAGGCACTGTTGTTTAGACCACAGCACCACCCGCATCCTTTGTTGTATTATACATTCAAAAAAGTCTCAGAGTGATTTGCAATTTGTTGTACTATACACATTGCAAATCACTGAGTTTTTTTGAAGTATAAAGTGATATGTGAGTCTAATCAAAATCAAATCAAGTAAGCACCATTGAGTTCAATGGGACTTCCAGTTTCTATAAGATTGCAGCCTCAGAGAATGAGCATTGCTATGGTATTAGGATAACCATATGTGGATTTACCTGGGAAGGTAGCCCATTTAGGAGAAGGAAAATCAAATCCAAACTCTCACTGCCTTGTGGCTATACTGATCCATGGAGGAAACCCCAGGAAAAATCCATACCCACTGCCTCGTGGGACATCTTCAGGGGAAGAAAAGGCTAAGGGGTAAATATCACACAAATCTGGAGTAGAGTCCCTAAGGAGGTTGGATGGTGTCTTGTATGCCTCCTTCTGACAACTGCTGAAGCCAAGCTGGTGCCAAATGTATTGCTTTGCTTTCCTTTGGATCACATCAGCAAGGTTAAGAGAACGGTCTTGCCATTTGGGCTGCCCAGTACTTCCATATACACTGCGAAAGCGTGCACCGCAGAGATGTCACTTTGGTTCTGCTAACACAGCATAAACAACATGGGAAGCAGCAATTATGAGTTACCGGTCTCTGCAAACACAGCAGGTACTGTGATTCTCCAGTGGTTTGACTTCACCCCTGGAGGTTCACTCCACTGTCACCCGAGACAGGTAGACACCAACAACATCTGTGGATTGGTTTCAACTTTATTCAATTTATATTTTGTTGTATTTTGTCATGTTTTCAATATCCTACCACCCACAAGAACCAGTTATACAGCTCTTTAGATACTGACTCTTACATTTCTAAGAGGTGAACAAAAAAGTTAAGTGTGTGCATCTAAAGGCTTTTCATTTAATTTCCTTAAAATTTCATATGATCAATTCTCCTAGATCAGATCAGAGGCCTATATCTAGTCCAACATCCTGCTTTACACGCTGGTCAAGTTTATGTTTATGGGAAACCCACAAGCTAGTACATGAATGCAGCAGCACTCTCCCATTGGGAAAGGTCCATGGGTTAGTAGTAAAGCACACATTTCGCATGCAGAAGGTACCTAGGTTCATTCCACAGTATCTCCAAGTAGGGCTGTGAAAAACTTCCTGACTGCAACCCTGGAGAGTCACTGTCAGTCAGTGTCAACAGTAGTGAGCTAGATGGGACAATGGTCTGAACAGGGCAGATACCTATGTTGCAGCTGTGGTTCCCAACCATTTATTATTCAGAGGTCTGCTGCCTCTGATCCTGGAGACAGAATAAGACATCACAACTAGTCATGGGTATAGCCAAGGGTGGGGGGCACCTGCCCCCCAGGTCAAGTAAAACAATAGAAATACTTAAGTAACTGACCAATCACATCAGTCCTGCCCCCCCCATCAAAAATCCTAGCCAAGCCCATGCAACTAGTAGTGATTGATAGGCAGAATATCTCTTGAGGAAAAGGTTCTTTTCTGTGAAGTAATTGACTAAAGTGAAGGCACAAACCATAAACCATGCAGGTTAAGTTTGTAACAATCTGACTAATCTAAGTAAATCTTCAGGAGGCACGAATGCGAATCATAACTTATAATATACTCACAGTCATACTGGGTAGGGCAATTATAATGCATATTATGGGGTTTTTTAAATATAAAAAACACAATCTTTCATATTCCATTTCTATCCAATTCTCATACCTTTCCATTAAGCACATATTTCACTTTAATCTTTACCCCCAAGAGCCATTACATATTAGACTGCATATGGCAGCTATTAACCTGAACTGAAGTTCTTCAACTCGAAATGTGAGTAAATTGCTCCTTCTAATTTAGGAGAATTTGCAAACGTGGAAGCCTCTCTTTCTGTACCACAAGCCTAACACCATAAAAAAGACAAAAGCTTTCCCTATGCAACTTTAGTAGCATCTTCCCTTTCTATCTAAAAAGGATTTATTGATCCTGTTTTAAGTCACTAAGCTTCCTTTTTAGGTGTGATATATACCTTTTTAAAGTCTCCCCGGATTTCTACATTTTACACATTAACCAGGATGTCTATATTTAAAACTCTCAATCCTTCTATCTGAACCTTCAATTTTTGAGTCAGAATACATTAAGAAGTATCTCAGTCAGCTAGCCCAGATATCTTAGCTGGGAAGGACATCTGCAAGGCACAGCAGCGAGTCAGAGTAATCAACAGAAATCATGTCAGAACAGACAAGAGTCAACCCAAGAGGTTATTCCACAGAAACCACGTGACTGCTGGCAAAGCAGGAACAGAAAATGGGATAGGTGTCATGGCTGGAGCCCAAGAAGAAATAAATAAGGCCATAAGAATGCTGAATACAATAGTCTATTATCCAACACGGCAGTTCTGATGGCAAAAGGGACTTCCAAATACCTCAAGGACTGCTTCTTCCCATATGAACTGACCCGCACCCTGCGATCATCATCTGAGGCCCTTCTTTATGTGCTTGCTCCATGAGAGTTCCAGAGGCTGGGAACAGAAGAATGGGCCTTTTCTGTAGTGGCTTCCCATTTGTGGAGTGCTTTCCCCAAGGAGGCTCACCTTTTGTCTCTGTTACATATCTCTAGGCACCAGGCAAAAACATTCCTCTTCTCACAGGCCGTTGGCTAATTTAACAATCTGTGGCCTTTTAAACTGTGATGGGGGGTTATTGTTTTTGTTTATTACTATGTAAAATATGTATAAACATGTAAAATATGTATTCTAGTGATCCCCAAATGAAGGGCGATATAGAAATGGAAATAAATAAAATAAAATATGTGCAATAGAACTTCCTTGCTCTCTCCTATTGTCATGGGCTGGCTCAGTCATATGGGATCCTCATAACAGAGGGTCCTGGTTGCACGCGGGACCCAAGAGCTCACCTGATAGGGTTAAAATGGGGGGGAGGAGAAAGAAGTCCTGGCCATTCCCCTGGGATCACACCAGGCGATTTTAGCCAATAGCCAGTGGGTGGCATGATCCCAGGGGCTTTAAAAACAGCAGTGTGATGCAAGGAGCTTCACACTGTTGAACACCCGCCCACCCTCCCTAGTTTAGGCAGAGTCGATTGGCCTTGCTTTGGTTTGGGTCGCCTGTTTTGGAACAGGGGCTGGGTAGGAGTTTTTCCATTTGGCAGACTGGCTTTAGCCATTTGGTTTTTGCCTACCCCTTAGCAAATCGTCACAACTTGTAAGGTGGCGGTTAGGCATTGGCTCGGTTGGATTGTGGGGAGAGGAGGTGCGGCCATCACCTGCCCCTCCAGGAACTGGGTATTCCGTTAAAGGAATATGGGGGTCCTGGATCTCGTCTGAAGTCCGCTCGAGGGGCTAGGGCCATGCCAGGACCACAGGAACCCCAGGGTGAGCTTAGGTTGGTCTTCATCGACCTAGCTCCCTCGTTTGGTTTACCCCATTTGCCGATCACCCTGAGAGGTGGGGCCAGTTATAGTGGGGAGTCAATGCCTAAGCCAATACCGCTCACGTGATTGTATTTCAATAAAGTTGTGGCCAAAAATTTTGCCCCAAAACTTAAACTAATATAAGTGTCCATGTGTATTTATTTTGGGGGTGGGTCTTGGGGCCTCGAGACGCAACCTGACTTGGACAGCCCATGACACCTGTCTCCTTCATCCTCTCACATGCCCTCATGATTGGCTCCAAGGGGTTGGGGGGACCTCCCCCCCACAGAGCAGATTTGGGAAGACGAGAAGACATAGAAGTCCCATTGCACCAGCAGAACCCCACTGGTGTAGGACTGAATAAAACTCAGTGACGCTTACAATGCAATTCTATACATGTCTACTCAGAAATAAATCTCATTTAGTTTAATGGTACTCTTCAGTCTGTATAGGATTGCAGCCTAAGTGAAATAGCCATAGCAGAAAAGCCTACTAATGGCCCAGGAGGAGGATGACAGAGACAGCATACAGCGGAATAGCTCAGAACTACACTACTAGTGCTACAGAAGTGGTAGCCCACATAATTAAATAGAACAGATTAATTGCTTTCCATATTATATGAAAATAAAGAAAACCATATCCTTTCAGGATTCACAATTGCTTTCCTTGATATTCCACAATTGTGAAATACCTGAATGGCTTCAAGGAAGCAACATTTGCCACAGAATAGATATCCTACTATGGGGGTCACCAACATGGTATTGAAGGGCACATATACCCTTGCATAGGCTTATGCTCCCCATCCGCTTGCTGAAAATAGGCTTGATAGAAACATTCGGCTGTAGCCAATAGATCAGGCTTGGGTTGTGCTTGGTTGCAGTGAGTGTTGTAGTGCTGACCTTAGTTTCTTCAATATGCCAATACACTCACAGACCACAAAACATAGTCACCCTTGCCCTACTATGCAAAGTTAAGCTGATGTCTGAAACCATACAGCAATACAGTATTGCAACAGGGAGAATGGGTGGGAGTTCCAAATCAAACTTTGGATTTTACCATTCATTCTCCAACATGTGAAAGGAGGTTTTAATGTTCCCAGAGGTAGGGATGAGACTTGCTGTTGCTACTGCCTTTAATTCTGTATTCCAGGGGAAAATAATAATACTTTTTAATTTTAGCACAAACACTGCTCAAGATTAGATTAAAAGAGTTCAGCTGAATTTCTGGGAGGGTTTGGGGGGTACAGCTCTATATGCTCTACAACTTTGATTTTTAAAAATGCTTTTACTGCATTTCTTGGTTGTACATGACAGAGTTAATCCAAAATGTACCCCACTGGGCAAAATAAAACCATGCTAGATGTTTTTGTATCCCCATTGGCTTTCACTTGATTAAAGGAACTGCTTCATTATAGGAGCAAAGTAGAACAATTCCCTATGGGATCGAAGGACAATTTTCTAAGTGCAGCACCATGCAAGTATAAGAAAGGTACAATCCCATTTTCTACATACACATCAAAATTGGATTTTATTAATATTTTGATGAGATTTAGAATGATTGGCTTATCTAGAAAAGTTTCCGAATGCAGGAGACTCCTAATATTTTTTCCTCTATTTTCCCCAAGGCTAGGGTATAAAGCTTTGAAATTTCTTTCTGCTACCAATGACATATTATTACATTATATCTACTACAGATGTGCTAAACAGACATGAATATCACAAGCAATGATTCAAATTATTAGATTACTTCAGTAATTTGATTGTGTAGGCAGTGGCATCACTAAGATGACATTCAGGTACTTTGGAATTTCTACTTCATCACGCAGAATTGGGCCTTGGAGATGTATTTCTCGACACAGGCAGTCCCCATTCAATATGTGTGTGACCATGTATACGTGAATTGTGCCGAACTTGGAAGGGACCTAGAAACATCACAAAGATGTCACTGAAATGTCACTAAAAGGGTGGGGCGGGGGGAGAACAGGGTCTTTGCAGCCTTTTTCAATAGGTTTTGATTATACAGGATTGCACCGGTGTGCACAGTGCATCAGAACGGCTGACAAAATTCTCGGGTAAATGACTACGTTCTAAAAATACAGAATTAATGGAGCTTCAATTAAGTTAGCTTTGATCTTACCTTTAAAGCTTTATTTGTGTGCCTGGCACATACATCTGGGCAAGGGCATAGGATCATATAAGTTACATTTGCCATGATGTTCTGCAAAGCAAAAATGTTAGCTTACTTAGGATTAATTAACTGCTTTGTAAAGACTGCAAGTAACATAAGCATATACCACATTTTAAACAGCCTTTAGTAACTAGAGGGGCCCTTCTTATTGTAAGCTATATCTAAATGTAGTACTTTGTGCAGATGCCCACCAATATCCTATAATAGGTAAATACCAGTGTCTTAGAATATTTTGTATTAAGCGCCAGAATTTAGTACAATACAGTCGTACCTTGGAAGTCGAATGGAATGTGTTCCAGAAGTCCATTCGACTTCCAAAACATTCAGAAACCAAAGCATGGCTTCTGATTGGCTGCAGGAAGCTCCTGCAGCCAAATACTTAGCCCTCTTAATGATTTCCTTTTTAAAAAGTTGTTTAAAATCTTGTGTATATATGTTCCCGTATTGGATATGTATGCCTGAATGTAAACAATTGTGTTTCAGCTTTAGAAACTGTCCAAGTAGCAAAGTCTCTTTTACATATGTGGGATGTTTATGATTATAATGCAATTATGGCACAAATGAGACATTGCCCCTAGAGACGGGTTGCTGAAGACTGCTGCAGTTATCAGCTGAGAAGAGATCTTCAGTGAATTCAGTCTTTCCTTGGACTGGTAGAGTAAAGACAGTGCTTCAGACAACTTGGTTTAAAGCACAGCTGGTAATCAAGAAATGTGTGTGTAATTTCATTTTTACATTTTTGTGTTTATACACTACATTGTAAACAACATTGTTACAAAAGATGACACAGCAAACGGGAAGAATGTCATCTAACAAACTATCCTGAAAGACTAGTGTTCTTCATCGTTCATTCAAACAGATTTCTCATTGTGAGCTTCTCCCCAAAGGATTTAGAAGTTACCATTCATTTGGAGTAACTTGGTGAAATTGACGTTTTACTGGTGATCTCTTGTTCGTACTCTTTGCTATTTAGCAATTTTGTACATGACTGAAAATTTATATTGGTATGGTACAGGTACTATTTGGATATAACCAGGGCCCTTTATTTGTTAAAAAGTTATGAAATAAAGGGGACCCAATAATAAAGTTAGGAATATATATTATTACTATAGACATAAAAACAGATAAACTCAGATTAGCTATTCATAAATGTATAATGGATGCTTTAGCTGAGATTCCTGCATTGCAGGGCGTTGGACTAGATGACCCCTGGGGGGTCCTTCCAGCTCCACAATTCTATGATTCTATGGCTAGGAAACAACTGCTCTGAGATTCAACAGAACTAGGGTAATCCTCCAGAATAGAATGGACCAGCATGTCTCACTGAAATGAAGAGGAAAACAGGATTTGCATTGGCAGTAAAGTTCCATTGTTCTAATAAAACTGTGTCACTTCACATTTCAGTTTTAAACAATAGACATACTTGCTATATTCAGCCCGGGTAATTTAAACACATACTTTAGTTTAAGAATAAATCCTGATACCCCAAAAGACCACCTGTGATTCATGTACTTTAAAATGTGAAAGCTTTCCTAGAATTGAAGACCTTGAATACAAATATACAGTGTTCTTTCTTCCTGGCACTGTTTTTTTGAACAAAATATAATGCACATTGATAATACTGAGGACTTGATTCTAGAGTCTAAACTAGGGGAAGCAATTGAAAGAACATGGCACGCTAGAATGTCACAATCAGCCCTACTTATGGCTCGAAAGCCTTCAGTGGAAGTTAAATATTCAGGGATTGTCCACACCCACCATATAAACCCAACTCATGCACTTCCAACACATTTGGCAGGGTTGATGGCAGGGTTGTTTTAGCTGGCCACTCATCAAGGCCTCTACCCTTACAGGTGAGCACTCTGCCCCAGTACTGTGGTTTAATACTGCTACGAACTTGCTTGTCTGCCTTTCCCAGAAAGGGCCAGTGAATGACGGGTGATGATAAATAGGTGGGGAAGCTGTGGAACCAGCTCTTTTGCCCAGGAGTTCTCACCAGGCTGGTGAAAAAAAGCAAACAGCAGCAAAGATGGAGTGACTTGCCTGTACATAACCCTGCTTGAGGCTGTACCTCAAGAACTACAGCCAGCATCAATATGTTCCACCAAGCCTTCTTGGGTCTCTATCCTTCCATATTTTCTTAAATCCAGTGCCATAATATTTAGAACTAAGTTGTGATGGCAGAATACACAACCCAGTGACATTACTGTGTTTCTTATAGATGGTTATGATTCTCATATCTCAGTCATGAGAAATGTTTCTTTCCCAATGTCCTCAATGTGTTTCCAAGGTGGAAGCTTCAATGAGGCACTACTGAGTTGCATCGATCTTTCACTCTTCCAAGCACTGCAAGAAAAAAACACATAGGCAACTGATCCTATCCTCTGCAACCTTGACAATTTTGTAAGCCTCATACTGTCTGCTAGTGGCAACTGAAATTATGCAGTTGACTCTTATAATAATCACACATGCCTTTTAATTAGTAATTTCTGAGGTACAGTACTGTGATACAACATAAGCAAATGCCTATCACTTGCATAATGTCCAAGCAGAAACACATGCTGCTACTCTTGAACAAGTAGGTCAAACATCTGTTGAAATGATTTATTATTACTTATATGTCACCATCCAGGTATATAATGAGGGGGACAGGGATACCAAGACAGTTCAACTTTAAAAATTGGAAAAGGATGAAGTTTAGTTTCACTTCATATTTACCTGCATCTTGCTGAAAACCAGTAGCTTTGTAGGAGCTTAAATATTGCGCTTTCCCTATAGTAATCAAGGGACCAGGATTCAACAAATAACTCTGTCATGGCAAATAAGCCACTACCCTCTAAATGGGATTAACTGTCTTTCCCCTAAACACTAGAGATGCAAAGATGGGTGGAATCATCTGAGCTGCTGTGTAGCAATCCCTGCCAACTCCCAGGTTGAGAGGAAGGCTAGGGAGGTTGCTAAGCAGGTATATGGTGAAGGCATCATTACTTAACCACATAGAGACAAATCAATAACCCTCCCTCCAATATAAAGTTGGAGTGGCAGGTGGGGAAGATGCTAAGGGTGCTACCCAGTCTGCCTTTGGCCAGCAGTGCCAATAATGCATGCTTACCTCTACAAAGCCTTTTCCTCAGGCTCCCCCTTTACCCACTTTTCTCTAAGGAAAGACCACAGGCATTGGGTGTTGCTGTACAAAAGTGCTCTATTCACCTTCGCGAAGCAGTGACCAGCCATGCATGATCTGCCCTCTCCAGCCTTTCCCAAGAAATATGGGGAGGGGCACTAACAACCACAAATTTTGGCTTTGCCAACAAGGCCAACTGACAACCATTGACTCCTGCCAAAGATACAGATGCAACACTATCATGATTATTATTTTTATGCACAACCAAACACCTCTGTTTAAGAAACAGATGAAAACTACTGCATTTTCTTTTATCAAATGCAGCATTGTCAAGATGCATTCATAAGATTTTGGGAAGATATTTTTTCTAGTTTGGAAAAATAAGGCTAAAGATCAAAGACTGGAAGTTGCTTTGTTCTATACCGTTAGCGGTGCTTCAGTTCAGACTTGATTGCCATTGCTGTCAACCTTACAGTCATTTCTCCCCAATTCTTCACGTTTCAACGTTCCAAAGAGATTTGTCTGCTGTAAAGAGCAAATACACCAACACTCTTTGTTCTCCCCAAAGGACTATGCACCAGTTCCCAGACATTTAAACAAAATGATATTGAAGTGAAGAATCGGAAGCTCTGCTCCAGCTTATTCATGAAGAGATTTCACAGTCTCTGAGAAATGAACTGGAACAATAACACTTGGGCTTCAAATATGGTTATTATCACTTTTTAAAAAGGGTATACAATGACCAAAAAAATAATACATATGAGGGAGAAAAAACAGCTGTCAAAATCTCTCTAGTTTCACATATTCTGGAAGGGTGTGCATCTGGTCCTCTTATTTAAATTATTTTCTCTTCCTTACAAAGGAACTGACTGAGATATCCACGATCTTCAGAAATGAAAGGCTACTCTTTCTGATCTGAGCAGCAAAACACCGTTTCCTTCCTTTCTTTGCTTGAAACATAAAATAATCTCATGTGTGCATACAAATGTACACTACACAGATCACCAAAAGCTTTTCTCCCTGTTGAAACAATTAACTGGAAAATCCCTGATGTTACCAGAGTGCTCTCTCTCCTACTCTCTCTCTCTCTGTGGACCCATGTCTTACACATCGAAGTACTAATTTGGGGGCCTCTCCTGTAGTTGACATTACTGCACAGCCTAAGATTACTTCAAAATATACCAGTATCATAATGGTCAAACTTGGAGAGTTCAAATGTGATCAATAAATGCCAATGTTATTTTACAAGCTATGGGGAATAAGCAAAGGGAATTAACAAGAACTACAGAATTTGTTATTAGTGTAATATATATTTACACCAAATGACTGACAGGAAATAAAGACAGCTTTGTGACTTGAAGTGCAAGTACAAAAAAATGAAAGAATAAAAAGATTATTTGTTACACATTGTAAAGGACACCCACCCCACACTGCCCAGACCATACAGTTAAGCAGTTTGTAAGCAGAGATGTGCCTGACATGCATTTCTGTAACAGGAGATTAAATAAACAAGGAAGGCTAAAAGTTCACATGCAAATAGTTCAGCTTTGGTTCTCACTAGAGCAAGACTTGTGAAATCACAAACACAAAGTGAGATGGATGGAACACAATGGTTACTTGTCTATTGAGAAGATGGGAGAAGAAGGAAGAGGTTAGACTCAGGTTTTTATGTTTTTACTGTACACAATTCATAGATGGCTACAGCTGGACTTGAAAATGTCAGCAGGATGTGTTGTATGAGACTCTAAAGTTAAGATAATCCTTCTCCTTGCCAAAGTCCTGGAAGGGGCAGCTGAAAAGCCAACTTGGGGGCCAAATTTTATATTTGCCTCTGGAGTCCTAAATAGTTAGGGGGGAAACGGGGCAACTTCCTTGTAGAAAGACACTGGCTGGAGCCCTCTATACCATAAACTGACTAGTCCTGGGGAAAACAACAAACGTGGACTAAAAGGCAAGGGAGAGGGTGATAATGCTAACTAAAGCTGGAGAAAAAAGAGGAATGTTCCTGCCACAATTAACAGTGTCAGAGCATCTCAAAAGGGTATAAAAAGGTATAAAGCAACCTAGGGATGTGTCCTAAAAGCTGAAAAAACTCAGGGTGTCTAGTTATAGGATACGGTTTATCTACAGGCAGAAATCTAAATTTGCAAACTGATCTCATTAGTGTCTAAGCTGGGCATGTGCAACATTAAATAACAGAGACATGATTAATGAGCTACCCTGTATGGTTATGAGTTATAGCAATTGTGTTTCCTGCCAAAGAGTTGTGGAGGAGTTACATGGACATTGTAACAAATCAGGTTGTGTTTAGCAAGTATCCCTGTGATCCTGGTAAGGACTGAGCTTTGATTCTTCAGAAGAAGCTAGCCAGGATGCTTACTTTAATTAGCTAGGTGTATGCTTGCTGGAAGGAAGCCATCATTTACTAGAGATTATTAATTACTGGACTTGGGAATTCCTTGCATTGGATATGGCACCATGTTCTGGGGGGTTAATTAGGTTTATGAAGACCTGCTCATGCCTGTGGCTTACCATCATCCTGTCAGGATCAGACTTGGCTTAGACTATACCTGCTGTCTCTGATTTGACCACAATTACACTATCCTTGCACTCACTGCTCCAAGCATAGCTAAATTACATACAGAGTCTTGGGGCACATGAAGAGTTCCGATTAATCCAAGCTTATTGGTAACATTGACTAATAACATATGGTTATTATAACAGGCACTCAAGGTGCAGATTGGCATTTATGCACCCAGGGAGTCTTGCCTGGCACCTTCATTGTATAACTTGAGGCACCAGGTGAAAACGTTTGTCTATAACCAGGCCTTTGGCTGATTAACAGTCTATGGCCTTTTAAATGTATGGGGGGTATTGCTTTGTTTTTGTTTTATTATGTATTGTGTCTTCTCATTTTGTATTTTTATGTTGTGAACTGCCCTGTGATCTTCGGATGAAGGGCGGCATACAAATTTAATAAGCAAATAAACAAAGTAACTTGTGTGTAAATGATCTGTGGTGTTTGAAGGACTTGTTCAGAAAGCATGCATTAATTATTGCCCCCACCCCAAATTAGTAAACTGGGTGTTCCATGCATGAATGAGCTAGCAACAAAATGAACCAACAAAGAGTGTGGGACTGAAGACTGGTGATAGAGAAGGGGACTTGGAGGTTTTAGTACAAATTTGCTTTTTAAAAAAGCTCTGGAGTGAACAGGAAAACTTATCTGGATTCAATAATAGGGAAGGGGTTGAAGAAGTAAACCCCTTCACTCTGTTCAACCTTCACTCTCATTCCCCACAACATTCATACACACAAAAATGATACCTTGACAATAAAAAAATTTCAGGGGGGGGAGTTTTTATCACTGAAGAAAGGGGAACACTGACAATTGAGGATTGTGGGCTTAACTTTCTAAGCAGACTGTAGGGAATATGCACCATTAAACACAGTGGTATTTTCTTTCTAAATAAATATGCTTCTTTATGACAAATTCAATGAGGAAAAGAAGGGTTTGGGTTTTTTTTTTAGCATGCTAAGTGCTAAATCTAAAGCAAAAGCAGTGAGCAAGGAAGAAGGAAAACAGTCCTGGATTTAAGTACAGTTATGAAAAAGCAATTATAGTACAATACACACAAAAGAGTGTGTGTGCTGGGGTAGAACTATAAATGTTTCCAAAATTAAAGTAACAAAAACTTTTGAAGGTGTATTGTCAAATGGGAAGAGAATGCAAACAGCAATGTAGAAGGTTCAAACAGTGCAGAGAATGGAAGCAGTTGAAAAGGACTGTATAAATATGGTAAGAGAGAAAGAGAGTGATGGAAGCCTACGTAATGGGACTAGAAAGAAAGGCTCATCTGTCTTGATGCAGTTTTCTTCGGGATAAACTTGCCTGAGATTGTAGTCTTAGAGAACTACTGTAAAACATTCTCTAATCAACATGAAGGCAAAGAAGACAATAATAAGATTTAAAAGGTAGATTTGCCAAGTAATTTTCTTAACTGCGGTTGCCACCATGGAATTAATAGCTATATAACTCCTGTTTTCTTCTGTTAGGTCTTGTAGTAAAAGTACATTGCCTTTCACCATTTTCTTCCTGTGGCATATCCAACTGTGAGTTTTTTTGTATCCTTGTCACCTTCGCCTTCCAGTTCCAATTCATATTCATGTGCTCTTGCATTTGTCAGCATTCTCTAAATTTCCTCAAAAAAATTGCTATCCTCCATTTCAGTCCCAATTATTTTTGTTTCCTTACATGTCAAGGAAAGAATAGACTTCCCACATTGCATACTACTTCATGCACCAGTTGAGAGCTTATGGATTATAAATATACTATGCCAGGTCTCTGACAACGAAGTTAAAAGTGACATTTGGGTGCACAAGGCACAGATTCCATGTTGTCCATTGACAATGTACACTATGTACAACTTAATAGTTTTTATAAGGCTATCTATCCTGTGATGACCATATAGCTATTCTTTTTAAAAAAATACTGTACATGAACAACCCTTGTGGGAGTTGATGCCTCAGGTCCTGCAAGTTCATTAATGTATACAAGGCTCTCTTTCACCTTGATATTTGACTAATGAGTTGCAACTGCTCAACTGGGGCTTGTTATTTGGGATTATTAATTGATATGATTTTAATCTGGACTCAAATGTGTCCCTACAATATATGAATGTGACTTATTTCCTTTGGTTCAGAGCACACACTGGACCAGGACTTCTCCTGTCCTAGATCACGTCTCATTATTGTCAGAGAGTTTTGAACATTGCAATCATATATACCAAGAAAGAATGAGTGATCTGTAAAATCTAAATTAGGAATCTGTGCATTAATTCTGTGAAGATACATTACAAGCAGACTTAAGTAACATTTCTCTATGTAGTCAGCGTTAGTCAGCATTTCAAAAGCTCACTCATTTGCTTGTATCAACAAAACCTACTTCACTTATTTTCACAGAGTATAATTTATGAAAGATTGTGTTATGGCTGGAAAGTTAATCTTGGAAATACAAAGGACAGCACTGTCTTCCTGGGTGTGTAGAACAAAGGCTCTCTCACTGCTGCACAAAGTTCTTTCTCAAAGCCTCAGAAAAAGAACTGACTGAGACTATTCTGTTTTCACCTGCTGTCATACAAAAGTCTATCAAAGTACTGAAGCACTTTCAGCATCACTCCATGAAGACAAAGCTGAGAGCAGCTGCAATAAGTATACATTTTAAAGAGCAATGGAGAGAACAATAGCTATTCTTGCAAGTCTTCAAAACTGTTCCTGCTATAGCTAAGAAAATAATTTCATGGAAGTTAGAAGAAAGCTTATTTTGCAAAGGTTAATGCTGTAGAAGCACACCTGCTGAAATGTATACTAAACAACTTCTATACTGCAAAAAATAAAAATAAAATAAAAATGGAAGAGCAAAATCCCAGGTTTAATATTTGTCTTATTTTCTTCTCTACCAATCTTCAATATTGTCAGGGAACTGTCATCGGAAGAACCGGTGGTGCAAGGGCTCCCAGAGGTTGAGAGAGACTTATCAGCGGAGGAGGGAACCAGCGGGGGGCGAGAAAGAGCTCCAAGGGAAAGCGAGTCAGAAGATTGGCTCAGAGACAA
>NC_139608.1:61385358-61443681 GCF_964270895.1 Podarcis filfolensis
CCTGGCATATTAGTACAGCATATGCCAGTCACACTCAACTTAATTCACAGACTAAATTCCAGTCTATTGAAAAGCTGAATAGCTACAAAGTTCTCCAACACTGTCACAGCAAATTTCCCCAAAGGCAAGAAATTAATGGGTTTTGATCCTTTCACAAATATAACCAAGACAAAACTCAAATGAGTCAAGTATATTCTCATGCCAGACATTAGGGCAGGGAGAGCAGCAAAAGGGAAGAAACAGAGAGGGTGGGGAGAGAGGGAGAGAGAGAGAGAGAGAGAGAGAGAGAGAGAGAGAGAGAGAGAGTGTCAAGCAAGCATAAACAGGGCCTGTTTTTCCAGTGGGTTCCAATATCTTTTAAATACCATAATAAACGTGAACAGTCAAACCAACAATCATGTTATTAGAATATGGCAGCAGAGAGAGGGAGAACTGCAGTTTGTATTCTAACCCATTTATGAGATATGAAAGAAATGGGTGGAGGTAAACAAGAAGAAACTTTTGTCTCTGTAGGATGGTCTGCCTCATTCTTTAAGAACATTCATTTTATATTGTGTGTGAATATGAAATCCTGACTCTTTTTTTTTAAGTGCAAAACTCACAGCGACATCAAAAGTGGAAGATTTTCATTATAACTGGCTTACAACAAATCACAAACCTCACATCTGTTATACCCCATGTGATCTGCCATGTTGTTTCAATGCTCTGAACTGCACCACTGTTAGATAGGGGAAATTAGTAGTAATGAAGGGCACATTCTACAAAATCACCACTTGTGATTTTATTTTTAAAAATACCCTGTTAAGATTTGAGGGACCATGTGGTGAGCTTCTACGTGTGCAGTGGGATTTATGGTTACCATTTTGAACATGGTTCCTTTTGCTACTAACCTAAGTAGCTACACCACAAATTGAAGGGGAACTTCAAGAAGTGCACCCAAGAGAAAATCCCTGGTCCAGTTTTATCACACGATTAACTGTTTGTCTAGGTTAAGGGTTGGAACCCTATGGCCCTCTGAACTCCATCACTGAACCCCAGCTCCCATCAGGCCCAGCTAGCATGGCCAATCATCAGGGATGAAAGAAGCTGTAGTTCAGCAACATCTATAGGGTCACAGGTTCCTTCCATCCGCTGGTCTAGATCATGCCTCAGACATGAATGGAAGACTTTTGCAGGTATCATTCAGAGTTTTGAGTTTAGCAACTTTCCCGTGCATGGTCTTCTAGGTCACAAGAACCCCAACATTCCTGGATTGACACAGCCCTGGCCCATTTTTAAAAAAAAAATCCCACATAGAGTGGTCCCATCACTGCAGCCACAGGAAGGTAGCAACATACATGTCATTGCCACAACACCTCTCTCGGTGATAAAGTTCCAGGATGCCCCCACTGTCACAAGATTTGTCTCCCTTCTTGACAGAAAAATGTGAGCAGGGCTTCCAGAAACTCACATCTCAGCATGGCCAATATATGTGAAATAATAACCTCCTTCACTTTCTAAAAAATTATGAACTAGGATAAAGCACCTGGAGCACAAGGTTAATAATGGTGCTAAAGGTATTGCTAAACCTCTGACTGTTGAAAGCTGGGAAACAGAGGAGAATTGTGTACTTGTTTATTGGGCTTACTGTAAAGAATCTTCCTTTGTAGCCGCAGAGGTTGGGAACTGCAGCCACATGACATCAGGTGATTGACAGTTGGGAAGCCCCACCCACTGATCAATGTAGCTCACAGAGGGTTGGCCAGCTGTGAATCCAGTCCTCTGGTCAGTTCCAATTTCCCATCCCTGCTGTAAAATAACAGTAAAGCTGGCATACCAGTAGTGGTATAACTAGGTGATTATCACATTTTTATTTTTGCTGTCGTTAACACTAACCCCTGTCTAGCAGAACTTGCACAGCACTTCATTCCCACATGATGGATTGGAATGGGGACCACTCACCCTTGTTGCAAGGAAAGGGGGGAATTGTCATGCTGTCTGGAACTTTAAACACACACACACACACACACACACACACACACACCCCATAAGGACTTCAGCGCTGGCTATGCAAAGCAAGGGAGCGACAGCCATAAACGAACAATGAAAAATCCAAGCCAAGAACAGTAACATAAACGATTATTATGTTATTTATTTATATCCAGCCTTTCCTCCTGAAATTGACTTAAGGTGGCTTACAGTTAAAATAGAAACAACGGGGGCAGTTACAAAAATACAGCAGTTTACGCTTTCAAAGCACCACTGGATGAGCATTCCAACACCGAAGTATGCCACTGAATACCAACCACTGGAAATAAAGTGCAGGGGATGCCAGTGTGCTCATGTCCTGCTTTGGGTCTTCCCATAGGCATCTGGTTGGTCACTGAGCACAGGATGCTGGGCTAGATGGTCCTTTGTTCCGGTCCAATAGGGGTCTTCACACGTTCTTTAGTAGCATACCAGCTCATACTCTTTGGGGTCATTTTTAAGACTGAAAAATTGGAGTTCACAAAACGATACAGGCACATGAAGGGGAAAGTTGTGTGCAGCTATCGTTTATGGCAACATAGACCACAGCTAACAGATGCCACAAGCAATGCATTTGCAAGGTGGAGGAAGAACTGCATTTCCCCAGCTATAAAGCACATCAAATCCACCAATGGGGAAATGTGTTGTCTCTGCAAACATTGAAAGGAGATTCTGGATTGTCTACAATGAATAGGTAATGGTGGCATATTTAATGCATCAAGAGCAACCTGAAAATGTCCTTTGGGGAAACTATTTGTAATTTTGCCTCTTGGTGAAGTACAGCTGTAAACAGCTGGGAGCTATCTATCTAAACAGACACAAACTGAAAGGAGGTTTAGCACCATACAATAGACTCTGTAACTTGATCCTAACCACATTACCAAGCAATAAAGTCCACTGGAGCAAATGAATTTACTCTCAGGAAGGTAGTTACGCATGGTGCTCATAATTTAGCAGCTAGCCTCTTGAAATTAGGAAGAATTACACTGTCTGACATGTTCAGTTATTTATGTTCATCTTTCATGGTTCCCTTTCAAGAATTAGAAATGGCCACAACCAAAGGTGACATATCAGATGGATCATGTTAAATATGTTTTTCTTCTTAAGGTGACAGGATGGGTTTTGCTGTCACACCAAGGAACTGGCTGTCATATTTGGCTCCAAGATAAAGGCTGATTTTGTAACACTAGGGAAGAACTTTCAGAGTCTCTTCTCTCAGGTGTCCGCATAAATACTGGATATTGCAAAGCTGCACAAACAAACTTGAACTGACATTGCTCATTTTAGACAGGTTTTGTGCCATTGCTTTTAACAGATGCTTTGCAGATTTCTCTGTAAAATATGCCATTACAACAAAGACAAGTTTTGCTGATGTTCAATTATGGTACATTCCATCCCTTCCCCATACAATGGGCTTTGTAAAACAGATTTTAAGGGAATGGCCAGGTCAAAAAGTCAGACCACCAAAAGAACCCACAGTTTAACCATAAGCAAAAGGCACTGTCAAATTCATTCATTTTAATCACAAACTGAACTAAGAATGCATAATAAACACACACACACACACACACACACACAAGGAGTGTGACCTATTAAATGGATAAGATGATACTGAACAATATATGGCAGCTTTACAAGACAGTACTTCTAGGAGTGTCTACAAGTTCTTACCCATTATACTGAATAGAGCGCTTGAATGTACATGATTACCTTTTAAAGAAACAATTGAAATTCAACACATCGCCTATTTAATGACAATCATGCTATAGTTTAAGTCTGACACAGATTTCACTTTTAAAAAAAGAAGTAGCAGCCCATTTTACATTGACTAATGTATGTGAATCAGTGCTCAATGAAGAGCATAGCTCAAATAGAGAAACTATTTTCAGTGCTGGGGGCTCAGTCACGGAACACATGAAGCAATAAGCATAGCACACATCTGAGCACATGCAGAGTTCCATTCCCATGCTGCAGAACCAGCAGCACCATCCTCAGCACATCTGGAAGGGAGCAGTTGAGCTACTGGATCAGGAGGCACAACTGCTAGGCAGGTATGAACCCCGGGGCAGTTGACCTCTTATAAATTAAGCAAGTGAAGTAAATTATCTGTGCTTAGATTAGAAAAGACAACTCTCTCTCACTCCAGGCTTGCAACAAATGACTGCAGCTTACTGCAAACTAAATTAGTTAGCCTGCAATTGACACCACTTCAAACGGCACCACTCTTTCCCCCCCAAGTAGGAATTTTAACACAGTTCTCTGGAGATCTGCAGGGCGGGAGAGGGGGCTAAAGCATCACCGCCAAAAATAAAATGTATTCACTATGATTCTAGAGGGTGTCATTCTTATGGGATGGAGAGGTGAACTGGCATTTCCCTCTTCCTTCCAAGCTAATTCCCAGTATGTAAATTCCTTGGCAAGCCTTCGTTACTCTTGTGTAAGGAAGGGAACAGGAAGTCAGAGAGCCTCAGCTGCGTTTAGTACTTCATAGCCACCCACCCACCCCGATGCCATCGCCCAATGACCCGCAAGTTTGCCCTGGGTTTCCCCATCCCCATTTCAAAGGGAGAAGGTATTTTTGTCCCCTGACAGCACCAGCGGAGAGGAGTCGAAACTCAACCTGCGCCAGGCAAAGGCGGGTTCTCACGGCTCCGCGGAGGGATTTTTATTTTTTTTGGCGGGGGGGGGGCGGACATCGTTTTCACACACCCGCGCGACCCATTTACACGTGGACTCCTCTCCCTCCCCGTGACTACAGGCAGCCAAACCCTGAGGGAAGCAGTTGGCGTCGACGACGCCCCCCATGCCAAGCATCCCTTCCGTGGCTTCCCCTCGAAATTCCAGGTTCTTCCTTCCCTGGAAGAGAAATCTGGCTTCCTTCGGGGGGGGGGGGGCGGATGGGGAAGAGACCCCAAAAAAGAAAGACCCTTGACGTTCTTACCTCCTCAGGAGCCATGGAGAGCGGCGGTTCTGTCTCTACGGCGGGAGACGGGCAGGCGGGCGAGGAGAGCAGCGGGGTCGGCTGCAGGTGTCGGAGCCCGCCGAGAAAGCGGGAGCCTGGCTCTCTCGCGCGCTCGCTTCACCCCGCCGTGTGAAGGCTGAAGGCTGCGGTACAGTCTGTCCCAGATAAATGCATTAACAGCAGCCACCTCATGATTCATTAATCAGTCCCAGTGACCAGAACCACAGAAAGCGGCGGGTGCTGGGGTTGGGGGAAAGGGGGGTGGGGACCAGAAGAGAGAGAGAGAGGGAAAGCGAAGGGCTCGGAGGAAACGCGAGCGTGGTCCCCGCTGGAACTCCGACGCGAGCGGAGTTCATTAATGGATTCATGACTCTCGCATTCTCCCGCCTTGGCGCTCAGCGGGAGGGGAAGAGCGTGCCGGCTGCTGCCCTCGCGCTTCGCCAGCCAGCTGGAGCGCGCGGCACTTCACTACCGGCGCCCGGCGCGTGCCACACACACGCACGCACACCCGGGCGCCTCGCCTCTTCCTTTGCCCGGCTAAGGCTAGGGCGGGACCGGGCTGGGAAAAGGGGAGGAGCTTCGGGGGCAGGTGACTCCCTCGCAGGCGCCCTCGGCTCCTCCTGGGAAACGAGCGCAGAGCTTGGCTCTTGCGGGGCGGGTGGGGGGAGAGAGAAAGAAAGATAAAGAGGGCAGCGCCTCGCACGCGATGCAAGCGCGGATTTGTCCGAGGTTCGTCAAGGGGGTGAAGCGAAATTGGGCGGCCAATCAGAGGCAGGATCGCGGTCAGCGAGGAAAGAGCGCGGAGTGTTAGGGTGCTTGCAAGTGAAGCGGCCCTCCAGATGTTGCTGGAGTCCGGCTCCCCTCAGTATCAGCCTGCATGGCCAGTGGTCACCACACTTGGAGAGCCACAGGTTCTCCCATCTCTCTTTCCCGCCCTCAGGCACCGTGGCATAAAATAAGAATACGCTGCGTCAGGGAAACATCTGGGGGAAGTGTCCCTCACTTAATTGAAATAAAACCTCAAAGCGGTTCACAAAAAGAATAAAATTCTCAGTAAAATAAAAAGTTAGAACAGTTATTTAAAACATTTTTTAAAATGAAATTAAAGATAAACTGAAAACCAGATTAAAACACGTTTGACTGGTTTGGATTGGCTTTCCTAAACAAAGATGTTTCAGCAGGTACCAGAAAGAATAAGTACAATGGAGGCACCTGCCTGATGTCAATAGATAGCAGTATTACTTAAACTATAATCCCACACATACGGGAATAAGCTCCAATGGACTCAATGTGCGATTTCATTTCAGAAATGTAGAAAACCTAATTTCAGAACTGAAATAGAAACTTTTATGAATCATGAGTGTATTATGGGATGGGGTTGCAGAATGTGTTTGGGAGGGTGGCCATGTTGCAAGATTGTTCCCCGTCCCCAAAAAGTGATGATTGGGCCCGGTTCCCAACAACAATGGCCAAACATGTCTTTCAGCATCTTATTCCTGTGAGCACAGTTGAAGTGCTGGTGATGAGATTTAAGGCCCTACATAGTCTGGGCCATGGGGATCTTAAGGAACACCTTCTTCATGGGTACCACCTTCTTCTGTCTCAGATACATGGAAAAGATGGTCCTCCATGTCCCGTCTATAAGACAATTGCATTGCCCATGGTGGAGCGGCAACCACACTCTGAAAAAGCTCTCTGCTAGCTACATCCTTGCTAGTCTTTGGTGCTTAGTTAAGATGCTGGTTTTCCAGAAAGTATTTTCTTTTTCTTTTTGTAGGTTGTGTGTGGGGTATCCAGCAAGCAGGTCCCAGTGTCATAGCTCCTATACAATTGGCACTCTGCCTTCTCTGCAACTTTGGTTGACCTAAGCTACAATGCTATACACCCTTCCCACTACAGTCTGTGGGGCTTACATACGTAGACTTGCATACAATTGAGCTATAACTGTTGCAGTGCACTTAGGTACCCCTGACCATTAGGTCCAGTTGCGAACCACTCTGGGCTTGCGGCGCTCATCTCGCTTTATTGGCCGAGGGAGCCGGCGTACAGCTTCCGGGTCATGTGGCCAGCATGACTAAGCCGCTTCTGGCGAACCAGAGCAGCGCATGGAAATGCCATTTACTTTCCCGCTGGAGCAGTACCTATTTATCTACTTGCACTTTGTTGTGCTTTTGAACTGCTAGATTGACAGGAGCAGGGACCGAGCTCACCCCATCACGGGGATTCAAACCACCGACCTGATTGGCAAGCCCTAGGCTCTGTGGTTTAGACCACAGCGCCACCCGCATCTGCAGTAACTGTCAGCTGTCCTCCCCCCTCCCCCGAACCAATCACTATTCAACCTTGGCCAAGAATAGGGAACCTGTGGTCTTCCTTATGTTTGCTAAGCTCCCAACACCCTTAAGTCCGAGACAGCGCAACCAGTGGTCAGGGATGATGGAAGCTGGAGTCTAGCAACATGTGAAGTACTTTTAATGATTGCATATTTAAATTCCATTGTAAGATGGTAGCAAAACAACACAAAATTAGATGCGGGGGGGGGGGGACTGCTCTCAGAGGATTTTTGCCTCTACAGTATTTATTAGCTTTTTATAGTTTTCTCTCATTTCTCTCTCCCATGCCCTTTCATATAAATTTTTATTTGTTTCCTATAGAAAAGACTGCAATGGTTTGAAATCCTGGAGTCAAATTTCACTTCTACTTGTATTGTTAAATTCAAAACTCTATATTTCATGCTTGAAAGCTTAAATTTAAACCCAGTTTGAGAAAGCAGTTATTCTGAGGACAATTAAATGCTTGTAGATAGAGAAGAAGGTTTTAAATGATCCACTTTAAAAAAGTGTAATCTGTTGAGGAGTTTTTTTACTCCCCACCCCACCTCAACATTTTTGCCTTAACTTCCTCTTGTTGCAGCCGATGTCCTACAAATTACAAGCCATGAAGTTAACTGAGATAGAGAACTGAATAAATATGGCTGTAGACCTTAAGCATACATATACAGTAATACACTTTGTTGTTGTTGTTTAGTCGTTTAGTCGTGTCTGACTCTTTGTGACCCCATAGACCAGAGCACGCCAGGCACTCCTGTCTTCCACTGCCTCCCACAGTTTGGTCAGACTCATGTTTGTAGCTTTGAGAACACTGTCCAACCATCTCGTCCTCTGTCGTCCTCTTCTTCTTGTGCCCTCAATCTTTCCCAACATCAGGGTCTTTTCCAGGGAGTCTTCTCTTCTCATGAGGTGGCCAAAGTATTGGAGCCTCAGCTTCAGGATCTGTCCTTCCAGTGAGCACTCAGGGCTGATTTCCTTAAGATGGATACGTTGGATCTTCTTGCATTCCATGGGACTCTCAAGAGTCTCCTCCAGCACCATAATTCAAAAGCATCAATTCTTCGGCAATCAGCCTTCTTTATGGTCCAGCTCTCACTTCCATACATCACTACTGGGAAAACCATGGCTTTAACTATATGGACCTTTGTTGGCAAAGTGATGTCTCTGCTTTGTAAGATGCTGTCTAGTTTCTGCTGAAAGCAACGGAAGATATATCCAGATGAAGGTTTTTGTTAATGTGTTTGGTTTAGGGTGTGACACTTTAGTGACACTTTAGTCACACCCTAAACCAAACACATTAACAAAAACCTTCATCTGGATATATCTTTCATTGCTTTCAGCAGAACCAAGTTCCTAGGAGGAGTTTTTAGAACAGGAGTGGGGAACTTGTGGCCACCTGATGTTGTTGCACTCTAGCTCTCATAAGGCGCAACCAATGAGGCCAATGGTGAGTGTTGCAGACAAATAACATCTGGAGGGCCACAGGTTTCTCATCCCTACATCCCATACACAGCTGTATATGTTCGCATGCATGTTTACTCAAAGTAAACCCCACTTGGCCTGTTTGGAAATATGCCATGTTGAATTCAGTGGACCTTACACCTGAATTGATGTGGATAGGCTTATCCTGTTAGGCAAGCACAGCAATAAGGTGGCCATATGCTGAAATTCCCTCTTCCATTACAGCTGCTGGAGTCCTGTCCTCTTTTGCATATGGAAATCTGTGACTTCTGCACATAAAGCTATATTTTCACAGCTGAAAGTGAACCTTATAGACTACAAACCATATGAGTTCCTTGCTTGGGTAGCAGGAGAGATTTGGTTTCTAAATACTGACCACACATGATGATGAAGATGAATTACCACAGTATGAAAAGTTCCAGCCATCCAGACACCTATGACTGTGTGAATAATGTGCTGGTGATCCCTGAA
Source organism: Podarcis filfolensis (assembly GCF_964270895.1). NCBI lineage: Eukaryota > Metazoa > Chordata > Lepidosauria > Squamata > Lacertidae > Podarcis > Podarcis filfolensis. The sequence continues at coordinate 61,394,590 of NC_139608.1, forward strand.
AAACAGTCTAATTCAGCTACAGGGAACTAACCAAGAGGGAAGGCATCTTTCTTTTGTTATTTCATGCTGTGATTCATTTTGAATTATTAGGAAAAGCAGTGTAAAAATGTTTTAAATAAATTCCTAGGTTGGGAAATGAACGATGACTTATTAAATCTAGTTCCAGAAGGAAACAGGAATAATTCATCTTTGATGCATCTTGTCACCTGGAATTGATACAGTTGAAGCTCTAGTACCAAAGGCACCACAGAATATATTTTATCTGGTGCAACAGACTAAATTCTGAAGCAGCATCAGAGACCTACAGTATGGCTGGATGAGGATGATTATGCTGAAACTTAAACCAGATAAGACTGAACCACTGTTGGTTGGGAATATGATTTATTTAGGTACAGATTTACAGCCTACACTGGGTTGGACTTCTGGTAACGAACAACTGAATTTCTACTCAGAAGTAAGCTTCGTCATATTGAGTGGGACTTACTCTCTAACAAGTGGAAACAGGATTTTAGTTTCCTTATAGCAGGGATGGATAATCTATGGCTCTCCAAATGGTGCTGGATTCCATCTCCCACCAGCTCCATCTAGCATGGCCGATGGTCAGGAATAATGGGAGTTGTAGTCCAACAACATTTGCAGAGCTGCAAATTCCCAACCCTACCTTATCATCAAGTGCCTTCAAAACAAAATAAAAAAAATAAAAAAATAAAAAAATTAAATATTAAAAATAAATATTAAAAATAAAAAAACTCTCTCAGATATTCCTTCCTCATATATTTTTCTTTTAAATGAATTTTTATGTTCCCACATCTCTAAGTCTTATAATGCCGGCCACACTACCAGCATGTTAGTTTCAGGAGGTGTTTTCCCCAATCCCTCATGCTGCCTGCTTTAGTAAGATGTTCTTCTAAAGTTTAAGGGACTAGATAAGCTGAGACTGCAGCTCTGTGCATACATATCCATAAATAAATTCCAGTGAACCTTTGAGTAGACATGCACAAGATTGTGAAATCAGCCTTGTTAACCCTTCAGTTGGTATGGACTTTGAGCAGGAAAGATAACTGCTCAAGATAATTTTGTGACAGACCCTAATGTGGATGTTCCTTTGGAATTAATTTTTGGTGTAATCTAATGGGAGCTGGTGGAATTTACACTGTGTTGGCCTAGGTTTCCTAAAGCACAGCTCTGTATCTTCAAGCTGATATCTAAATATTGTGTGTAGATTTTGTAAAAGACAGATGAACTTTACAATATCAGAACCCAGGAGGTTGGCTTCTACTTCAGTTGGCATTTACACAACACTAACCTTTTAATGCCTCCAGAGAAATACATTTTGTATAATGTTTCTTTAGTAATTAAGCACTATAATCCTTGACCTCTTAATTATAATGAAATAATGTTTTCCACAGAAGACATGCAGCCAGTTAGAAAGTCTTATGAATATTAAAGTGACAGACTGGAAACACTGGGAGCATGCCAGTAAAAACATATATTCTGAGTTGATTTGTGCCTGTCTTGAATGGTTAATGTTAATGATATAAAATTTGACATTCTCTGTCAAATTAGGGACAATTTCAGAATTGTCACATGGTTCTTCAATTACTCTGCTTCCCACTTCTTCTTTTAAAACAAAGATCCTTCCCGATTTTACAAATTCACACCCAATTTGCACTGAGAATGTAGTTCAATGGCTAAGTGTGTGCCATAAAAATGGACATACAATTGCTTCAGCAGGTTTTAAGGTGGGTGACCCAACCTACTTTTCTTCTGTAACTCATACAGTCTACTTTGAACAGCTTTATTTTTATTTAGTTGTATAATAATTAAATAAATAAACCCTGTACTCTCAGTGCCAACTGGCATTCCTGGGCTGCTTAGATGGATAGAGAAAATGCAATCTTATATTATCGGTGGTAGCGTGATATATGCTGTTCAAACTGCATGTGTGTGGAAATTATTTAATGACAGCTGCTGCACATGCCAAGTTCTGCACATTTCCAATCAAGTGGAAATTTTCCATGTGCCAGTCTTGTCACGTATGTGGATATGCACACCCAAGTGCAAAATGTTAAAGGAAAATTATCCTTGCAAGATTTTCAATGTTGAGTCAAGTAAGAAATTAAGGAATTTTTTTATAGCAGGTGGAATCTGCAGTGTAAAATCTCTCCTGAAACATGTGCTCTAGGCAGTGACATAGCCGTGGGTGGAGGTCCATACGTCTGGTTGTTAGGGGTGCAAAATTTCAAAACCGAGTGCTTCCTCAATACAGTGCAGCTGTATTGAGTGACCTCTCAAGACAACAGAATGACTCTTCTTTTCTTATCTCTGTGACTGTGATCTCCTGGGTGACTTGGATGTCATTAGGGGCAGTTGAATGCACATGTGTACTCCCCCCTCCATGCAGCCCCGGGTGCTGGCAACCCACGCTACACCACTGGCTCTTGGTAAGAGCCTGGCAAGCTACGGCCTCTGCTTGGATCCCATAAGATATAATGGGATGAAGCAGGGCATTCCACCCCCCCTTCCACTTCCACTTTCTTCTCTGCTCCCACCCCCCCCCATCTGAGGTCACATCCACTCTATGCATTTAAAGCATTCGGATATCATTTTAACACTTATGGAGAACCCTGGGAAATGTAGTTTAAAGGTGCTGGGAACTGTATTTCTGTTAGGTCAGCATCCTTAGGAAACCACAGTTCCCAGGATTCCCTGGGGGAAGCCATGACTGTTAGAGTGGTATAAGAGTGCTTTAAATATCTGGTGTGGATGTGACCTGACACTCAACATTCGGTGGCTACTAAGCATGCCCAATTCTCATTGTGCTGGTTTTGTCATTGTTTTGAACCCTTAAGTTCCCTATTTACACACACATACACACACACACACACACACACACGAAGCCGAGTTTGCTATTAGAAGGAAACAATTGAAGTAAAAGAAAACAAGAGATATAGTCAGAAAACAGGGCACCAAATGCAAATAACACCTGGCCTTTTCTCAAAAATGGTTGTTTTAACATGACCTATGATTCTCATGAACATTTCATTCAAAGATTGCCATAATAAAGGACAAAAGTGGTAAGGACCTAACAGAAGCAGAAGACATCAAGAAGAGGTGGCAAGAATACACAGAGGAATTATACCAGAAAGAAATGGATGCCTCGTACACCCCAGGTAGTGGGGTTGCTGACCTTGAGCCAGACATCCTGGAGAGTGAAGTCAAATGGGCCTTAGAAAGCACTGCAAATAACAAGGCCAGTGGAAGTGATGGTATTCCAGCTGAACTATTTAAAATTTTAAAAGATGATGCTGTTAAGGTGCTACACTCAATATGCCAGCAAGTTTGGAAAACTCAGCAGTGGCCAGAGGATTGGAGAAGATCAGTCTACATCCCAATCCCAAAGAAGGGCAGTGCTAAAGAATGCTCCAACTACCGCACAATTGCACTCATTTCACACGCTAGCAAGGTTATGCTTAAAATTCTACAAGGAAGGCTCAAGCAGTATGTGGACCGAGAACTCCCAGAAGTGCAAGCTGGATTTCGAAGAGGCAGAGGAACCAGAGACCAAATTGCAAACATGCGCTGGATTATGGAGAAAGCCAGAGAGTTCCTGAAAGACATCTACTTCTGCTTCATTGACTATGCAAAAGCCTTTGACTGTGTCGACCACAGCAAACTATGGCAAGTTCTTAAAGAAATGGGAGTGCCTGATCACCTCATCTGTCTCCTGAGAAATCTCTATGTGGGACAAGAAGCTACAGTTAGAACTGGATATGGAACAACTGATTGGTTCAAAATTGGGAAAGGAGTACGACAAGGCTGTATATTGTCTCCCTGGTTATTTAACTTATATGCAGAATTCATCATGCGAAAGGCTGGGCTGGATGAATCCCTAGCCGGAATTAAGATTGCTGGAAGAAATATCAACAACCTCAGATATGCAGATGACACAACCTTGATGGCAGAAAGTGAGGAGGAATTAAAGAACCTTTTATTGAGGGTAAAAGAGGAGAGCGCAAAATATGGTCTGAAGCTCAACATCAAAAAAACGAAGATCATGGCTACTGGTCCCATCACCTCCTGGCAAATAGAAGGAGAAGAAATGGAGGCAGTGAGAGATTTTACTTTCTTGGGCTCCATGATCACTGCAGATGGTGACAGCAGCCACGAAATTAAGAGACGCCTGCTTCTTGGGAGGAAAGCAATGATCAACCTAGACAGCATCTTAAAAAGTAGAGACATCACCTTGCCAACAAAGGTCCGTATAGTAAAAGCTATGGTTTTCCCAGTAGTGATGTATGGAAGTGAGAGCTGGACCATCAAGAAGGCTGATCGTCGAAGAATTGATGCTTTTGAATTATGGTGCTGGAGGAGACTCTTGAGAGTCCCATGGACTGCAAGAAGATCAAACCTATCCATTCTTAAGGAAATCAGCCCTGAGTGCTCACTGGAAGGACAGATCGTGAAGCTGAGGCTCCAGTACTTTGGCCACCTCATGAGAAGAGAAGACTCCCTGGAAAAGACCTGATGTTGGGAAAGATGGAGGGCACAAGGAGAAGGGGACGACAGAGGACGAGATGGTTGGATAGTGTCTTTGAAGCTACAAACATGAGTCTGACCAAACTGCGGGAGGCAGTGGAAGACAGGAGTGCCTGGCGTGCTCTGGTCCATGGGGTCACGAAGAGTCGGACACGACTAAACGACTAAACAACAACAACAACAACAACATGATTCTCATTCATGGATCATTAGCAAAGGGATTGAAGATGTACATTTCAATTAGCCTGCAGTTGATCGGTCCTAGTTGCAATCCTACAATGCATTCCAAGACAATTTTTTGCAAATCTCAGTTCCTTATGTGGGAAGAATATGCACCCCATGAATGATCCTGGTCGTCAGTCATATAAGGTGGTTCTATCTCCACTTCTGTGGGTTCCCATATAGCCTGAGAAAATGTCACAAGATCTGAAAGTATCTCGTATGACCTTTTTCACCCAGTTCCTCTGTGAAATCACTGCACCAAGCTAACTGATTAAACTTCCATAATAAATTAAAATTTGAAGAGACTGAAAAATGCTGAAGTTCTGCAATATGATTACTGTGGGGCTGTAAAGCATACAATATTAACAAATGAGAATTGTAGCTGCTCCCTGATAAATTGCCCACAGCACAATCACAGGCTTTCCATTTTACTGAGCAGATTCTTCTGTGCTGCTGAAAATTAGCAGCATAGCACGGTCATGAATTACACTTCTTGCTTTGCTAGAATGCAGCTCCTACCACAACCTTTGCACTCCCTGCCAACGTGGATTAATGCAGTAACTTTATACCATGATAGTTGCTTTAATAAAACCACATGTTTATAGTTAATCCATAAGTCCCAAAAGTACTATACACATTAACATATAAATAACTATTGTATAGCCTTTCTGCTGGAAGAATAGTCTGCTCAAAGAGTTATGCCGTTGTTGAGTGTGAATATGAATGCTCTACCACAACAGCAAAATTAACTCCAAGTGTTGGCTGGATTAGGGGCTAAGGTCTTATTTCGATGTCCAAATGTCACTGATTTTATTGAATACCACAGGTGATGTATTGTTTAGCTATGTAAACCCTACAGCATAGTTGTTACCGGTAGTACAGCAGAAGCAAAGCTATGCAGAGGCAACAGAAAAGTTATACAAATGGCATCTCACTGCCATACCCTCCAACATTTCTCCGATGAAAATAGAGAGATCCTAAGGAAATGCAGGAAATTCAAGAATCAAATCAGAAACCGGGACAGCTTCTGCAAATCTGGGACTGCTCCTGGAAAATAGGGATGCTTAGAGGGTCTGTGCTGCTCCTGCTTCCCTAGGTAAGGACCCTTGAACATAGTGCATATGTGAGAATTCTCTTCCCTTGCACCCCAGTGCAGGTGGAATTCTGTTAGCAAACTTCAGCAGACATATATTTTACATACACATGTTCTAGGAGATTTGTGAATTAGGATCTTTAGATATTGGCAATAGCATGTCTTGGCAAATTTACCTAGTGATTTACACTCACACGTCTTAAAAATTGGGATATTTATTGCACTCACAGAGAGAAAGGGAGAGAATCACAATATACACATTCATCATTTCAATAGAGAACAGCTCAGCAAAAATGCAATCTATTAACATCAGTGGGGATAGCTCAGTCACAGTATCCTTATGTTTCTAAGGCTTAGCTTAATAATACTAGAGTGGCCTAGGGCTTGCCGATCAAAAGGTCGGCGGTTCGAATCCCCGTGACAGGGTGAGCTCCCATTGCTCGGTCCCTGCTCCTGCCAACCTAGCAGTTCAAAAGCACATCAAAGTGCAAGTAGATAAATAGGTACCACTCCAGTGGGAAGGTAAACAGCGTTTCCGTGCACTGCTCTGGTTCGCCAGAAGTGGCTTAGTCATGCTGGCCACATGATCCAGAAGCTGTACGCCGGCTCCCTTGGCCAATAAAGCGAGATGAGTACTGCAACCCCAGAGTCATCCGCAACTGGACCTAATGGTCAGGGGTCCCTTTACCTTTTAAATGCTGAGGGCAGCATTATTCTCCATATTTTGCAGGTGGTGGTGGCCATTGCCATCACCTGCTACTTGTTCGTGGGCAATGCCAAGGATTGAACCTTCTTCATGCAAAGGATGTGCTCTACCATTGAGCTGTGATCCCTGCCCCATTAATGGCTAAGGTGGGATTTGAACCAGGGACTCAGTGGCTCCCACTCATAGTGACTACATGATATCTGCTAACAAGTTTCAAATCTTCAGCTCCACATCAAATGCCCTTGGTTTCCCTGTAAGGCCTCCAATCCAATTACTTAGCTGGGCACAACCTTCCTTGCGTGTGAGATCTAAAAAGATCATAGCCTGAGGTAGTAGGGCTGCTGGGATTTAGCATTTATTCACAAATCTTAATTAGAGTTTCTTTTTTGTTGTGTTGCTTTTCTCCTGATAATTAAAAAATAACAAACACAAAACAAAAGAGTCATAGTGAAACCTGACAGCCGGCAAAGTTAAATGCAACAGAAACAGCAGTGCTGACATTAGCACTTCAAAAGAGGGTAGCTATTTGAAAATTTAACTGCCTAACAAACACAGGCAGAGAGAGAATAAAATAAAGGGTGGAAAAGGGAAGAGGAGGAGGAGAAAAGCAAGGAGGGTAAGAGGATGAACTTGACTTGTTAACAGATGTGCCAACTCTTTGGTTTTAAACTGGTCTGATGGTTTTGCAAAACACCAATTTAAAGGATAAAAGATTCTGTTAATAATGCTCAACATCAGGCAGTTTTGAATATATCTATCTCCTGCAATGAGATATGGTTGGATTTTGTCTTTTATGATAGGCAGAATTCTGCTGTCTCTTCATTGCTCAATAACAAGGGGAAACTGAACTGGCCTTTGCAATACAAGATCAGACTAGATGGCATCAGGTGCCTGAAGCTTACTCAATGTAACTGGCAAGGAAGAATCCCAACTGTACTGAATGTCAGGCTATGTTCTTGCCAAATGTTGTATCATTATGATGCCTTATGTTTTCTTTCCTGTTTGTGGCTCTGTTGCTCTTAATTTATTCATAAGCAAAGGAAGAAGGCAAGAACTGGTACAGTGCAATTTGCTGAAATTAGCCATGCTACTGAGTAGATTTCCCCAGTGAATTAGGTCCAAACTAGAGAATATATTTGCCACATGGGATGCCCTAGCACACAACATCTTTTAAAGAAAAGTTGGCAAGGGGAGAGCCATTTATGTATCATCTTGGGTAAGGGATTCCTGCCCACTTCTGCTATTTAGAACGAGAGAAAAGCTCTCTCTGGCACCAGTGAGAGGCTTACCTCCTGTTGTGAATAGCAGAGGTGGGCAGGATTCCAACCAGAACTCCAGCAGATGGTAAAGGGTTAAAGTCCTCTGCTTCCACACCATATTCCTGATCCAGTCCATCACTTTGTGTTAGATATAAACACATCAAGCTAATGATGTAATACATACAGCACATATAAACTAGGAGTGAAGAATCTATCAGTTTCGGCTTCTCTCTCTTTTTCGCTCCCAAATTCCATTTGCCCCGTTTCCACATCGGTTTGCAATTTTTCAGTAAAAAATGCACACTTTTGTGCACAATTCTCATAATAATGCTTTTCATGTATTTAGGTTTCCTATTGAGTACATTGTTTTTACTATTGTGCGCATTTTCGCACATTTCTGTATGCATTTTTGGTCGGAGAACTTGCAGAGCAAAATTTGGAGAAGTGTAGATTTCAGAGGATAGCTGCTGTTTGGTCTGTGTGGAAAACGCATATACTTAAGTAGGTTTTCCCTGAAATGCAAACCAAGCAAATTTCTCCTAGATAGTCTTTGGGTAACAGCACATAGAATTTTGTTTGCATATGAAAACAAGGCATTAAACGCTCTCTGGACACATAGAAGAGGGATGGTTGCTTAGCACTGGAAGATTTGCCACAGTAGCAGCTGTTTAATTGCTGTCCAGAACAAACGGAATAATAGTAGCGAGAAGAAGCTCTTGGAGTGCCGCCCAGAGGTTCCATCTACATTAGGATTTGGTTTAAATGTTACATCAGTCTATAACCCTCTTTGTGTATTCTGGCAAGAAGCACTTTCCCATGGTAATGTGGTGTAATAGGCCAACCTTGGCCAACCCAGTGCCCTCCAGATGTTTTAGAGTCTAAAATTTAGTCTACAACTAGACTGATGAAAATTGTAGTCCAGGCTGGTGTATGCTGTACTATAACATCAGTCTGTAAGATCCCCTGCTCATCTCTTTAGAAAATCACAATTACTTGGTATCTCTGTTCTAAAGCTACATTTTTTAAAATGAAAGGATATTCGGTGCATGAGCTGTACTCTTTATTGTCCTTATCCTCTAGTCATGGTAAGTGAGGAAGCAGTGTTGGTAAAGAAAAAGCGACTTATATGTGTTGTATGTGCGATATAACATTGTGCCACCAGATGGCGGTGTGGAGTCCTGTTTTTCTCTCCCTGTTTTCCCTGCTTAAATTCACAACGCTTTAAACTGAAACGTTTCATTGATGTGTCTAGATCCAGCCCAATTCTGAGCTCATTGAATTCAGAACAGGAAACAGAGCAGCAAAACCATGGTCTCATACCTTGTGTCTGACCACCAATTATATATTCAGGTCCATATCCTATTGATACATAGTTGGGCCCTTGACACCTGTCGGCTCTATCAGATACTGTATATAACAATTCATATGAGTGATATAGGTCTATGGATATATATATATATTTATGGGATCACTTGAATGGTGATTAGCCTTATGAAGAGGTAAGCAGCAATGTGCATGTCCTGGTCACTAATGCTGCTAAGTGACAGAGGTGTGTAGGTGGGATACAATTGTAGGCGTTTCATAGAAAGGGACTGGAGATCGTACAATAATTGCAGTGTAATAGCAACTTTAAAGAAAGGGTCTCAAATGCAGGCCTTGAAGGATTATTATCCAGTCTTGTTGGCAAAGCACTTCCCCTGGCTAGAGGTGATTCCCGCCCCCCCCCCCAATTATTCATTATTAGCGGAAAGACTCAGGAGTAGAGCAAGAGTTATTTCTCCTCCTAACCTGAAACCCTTATTTTCCTGCCTTTCAAAATATCTCTTGGGGATGTATTTTGCAGCCTGGATCGTAAGAAAGCACAAAGGAAACATATATCCTTAACAAAAATTTCATGTCCTGATTGAACAGTTGGCCTGATTGGAGAATATGACTCAGGAAGGTAGGAGAAACCGCAAGAAGGGACATGAACTCTCTTGGTAAAAAGTAATGGGACTGTGAACGTTAGTAGACTTTGAGGATTTGCAAAGGGAGCAAAGTTCTTAGGGTTTGTCTGTTGGGCCTTGAGTAGCTGGTCTTGTTTACATACCCAGACTATACTTTATCACGTTACTAAGACGCCAGAGAGGGATTTCCTTCAAGTCACACTGAGAGATGGCCTATATTATCATAGCAGCATCTTTTGCATTGTTAGGCTGGGCTGTTGCAGTTATCTAGGCATATATTTCTAAGCAGGACAACCAGGGGTTAGCAGCACACTTCAGTTCTTCAGTGTAATTGTGTTTGCTTGCCTGTTACATTCTTTACTGGTGCTTTAAGGGGAAAAAAGGGGGATTTGGGAGACAGGAAGAAAACAAACACTAGTTATTTGTTGCAAAGTTTATTGTAAGAACTAGCATTCTAAGTTTGCTTTTTCCTTCCTCCCTCCCTTCCCAAACCTTTCCCTTTTGTGCCTTCCCTTTTCGATTGGAAGTCTGATGGCTGTCTTCTTACTGATGTTTGTAAGTTCCTCTGTGAGTGGGGTAAACATGCTTCCAATAAGGAAACACATTTTTATTTATACTTTCCCCAAGCCCACCATCCAGCTGGTGAAGGATTCTACCTTGGCATGGGAAGGAGGGGACTCAATTGCCTTTGAGTCCACTGGTAGTTCTGCTGTTCCAGATTCTCCAGAGGTCACCTTGTCTCACAAGAGCTAATTTAAGTCCAAGACTGACTGTATGTATAATGACATGAAGAAGACACATATTTCCATCTTTGTGTGAGAGGGTTATGGAAGAGATACCTTATTTTAAAAACTGTTCCACATTAATTTTTTGGTGCTGAGAAAATTGAAGCTGGGAATCTTATTTATCCAGGCATTGGGGAATGATCATTATCCTCTTTATCAAGTAAAAGATTCATTATGGTGTAACAGATGACAAGGATACTTGCAGAAGAAAGAAATGTGGAGAACAAAGGGAAAGCTTGCTGGCATTACTGCTGTCAAAAAGAGAATGTGGAGCCCCCTCAGTCAGTGAGGTAGACTAGAGGATGACTGATAAATGATTATATTTTTGAATCTGCTAATATACTGTCCCTTCAACTTATTTGTTCTGACTTTTGTTTGCTTTATCTTAGCATGTGTAGGAAAGTTCCCACATGAAAAGAAAAACAGAACACCATTTTGATTTCCCATTTTATCTTTATGATTGGGTTACCATAGTTTAATTTTTTAAAAGGTAAAAATTGGGATTTGATTGACATGCTTAAGACTTGGATTTCTTTGTGGTAGCATTTGGGAGATCCTGGCAACAGGACTGGATATGTAGAAGAAGTATATTTTGAAAGAAATCTCTTTCCTAAAATAAAATAATAATAATAATAATAATGCATATCAAAAGGTAAATGGTAGGCTCCATTAGATCAAAGGCTTTATCTTTGCTTCCTGCACAAATATACCCATTTTAATTTAAAGGAATGTGAGAAATTCTGAAGTGTTATGAATATTCTATGATGGGAGGGGAAATAATGACAGTGAATGGGTTAGTTAGTTAGTTAGTTGACTGAAATCAGTGTCATTTTAAGGCCTTCCTGCAAAATTAGTACATGCCTTTACGTAATAACTTTGTCCTTTCACTTTGAGAAGAAGGAAGCAGATCAACATACATCTTCACAGTAACTAAGCATGCATCATGCACCAATCTGGCTATACTTTGATTCTGAAAACAATATACGTCCTTGGGATGGAATTCGTTTCAGCGCCCAGAGCTGGAGACTCAGATTATTCTACCACTCTTTTAAAAACTGCTGACAGTTTGACAGAACTTGGCAGAACATCTTTTGGGAGACTTTCAAATGTATTTTGAAAAAGAAAAAAAAATTAAGGAGTGTCCTTTATAGTAAGTGACCACCCATCCAATCCTATCCCCTTAAAAATATATGAAAATATATTGCCTGACTTCTACATGAAATGTACACACATCAGTTGTTGTGCAAAAGGTCTTCTTTGCATGATGGTATACTTTACTGATTGACATTTCCATCCTTCCTACCTGATACAAGGTGATACAAAAATTTAAATCACCTCCCTGTGGCACCCTCCAACATCAACCCAGTGCCCTTGTTTTGGACTACAATTCCCATCAGTCCCTGGCAGCACAGTTGGCTAGGGCTGATGGGAGTCATACACTGCAACATTTGGAGGGCACCAAGCTTGGTAAAAGCTGTCCTATGGGCTTTAGCCCTGGCAGCCCAAACCACAAACAGCTTTCATTGCTGCAAAAGGATACGGCAACGGAGTCTTTCCACATGCTAGATTGCAAGAGAACAAGTTTAGCTTAACTGAGCTATATTGAGTTTCCGACTGAAAAACAAACCATATATTAATACAGGTCATGAGGTTCAAAGCTGCCTGCAAGGAAACACATGGATTGCTTCTTTGAAAGTTGATAATGAGAAAAATATCTCAGAGCTATGATTGCTACATGAAAGGCTTCAAATGTCCTAATTTAAATATATATATATATATATTCAGAGCGAGAGTGAGAGCAGGTTGTGTGTGTGTGTCCCCTCCATAAATGGTGATTGTTATTTCGTCTCAACAGCAATGCTAAAAAAAACCATCAATTTTATGAAATTTGCACATGATTAAATTGATTTACATATGCAAATAGATATTTGGATTTTTGCAAATTCATATTAAATAACAGTAACCAGGCATCCCTTGCGCCTTCCACAAACAACAACAACACAATTTCATCTTTTAAAAAAATTGGGATGCGGAGAGGCCTCACTGGGAACCAAGGGGGTTGCCATGGGTTGGAAATTCTAGACATGAAAGCAGACCCTAGAAATGTTGGAATGATGTGGAATGCTTACCTTGATTTTTTAGATAAATAAATAAATAAATAAATAAATAAATAAATAAATAAATAAAGGTGTTTATTACCTGTGTGACTAGCTGTGACCTTCCTGCTTGTCTAACATTTGCATCAGTTCTTTTATCTGTTATAATCCTCCCCGCTGTGAAGCAACACCTCACCTCACTTGTTCTTCTTTTCCTGCCTTTCTCTCTCCCCTTCTCCATCTGCTTCATTCTCCTGATCTGGAAATAGAAGCTGGGGCTGCTAACACCTTCAACAAGACATCAACATTTGCGGGTGGGGTGGGGGGGGGTGCTGAAGTTCTAACAAAACTACATTACTGACCTAAAAAAGGTGAACTATTACTTTAAAAAAAACCCCAAAGTTTCTCTCTTGTGTTTAGTACTAATTAAAACACTAATTGTAGGAACACTATGATGGGATGGTGTTTTCAAGGCCATAGGACTTTGTTGATCCCTCTGCCTCCCACTGCTGGTGTAGATGGAGCTCTGTGAACAGAGCAGGATATCTGCCCATGGACACTTCTTTGTGCAGCCATGGAAGTTTCCCCCTTTGCCAACGGTGATAGAAGGGAGAAAGGGGTGTGTCAGGGCATGTTCACGACAGATCATGGTAGGTTTTGCAAATGCTGGGTTTAAAGTCCTGTTTCCCCCTCCCAAAATTAAGCCACTATTTTCTGTTATAAGGTGCTGTGAGCAATCTGAATGCATTAGAACAGTGGTATATAAATCTTTTCCAAGCACAATTCAAAGTGTTGGTGCTGACCTTTAAAGCCCTACATGGCTTCAGCCGTGTATGCCTGAAGGAGCATCTCTACCCCTGTCATTCAGCCCAGACAGAGGTCTAGCACCAAGGGCCTTCTGGTGGTTCCCTCACTGCAATATATGAAACTACAGGGAACCAGGCAGAAGGCCTTTTCAACAGTCGCACCCGCCCTGTGGAATAAGCTCCCAGCAGATGTCAGAGAGTTAAACAACACATAATTTTCCATAGACATCTGAAGGCAGCCCTATTTTGGGCAGCTTTAGATGTTTGATGGTGTTGTTGTTTCTTGTGAATTTGCCAGTTCATCCACTTTCACACAGGCACACACATGATAGGAATGCTGTGAAAGCTGACATCCTTAATGACAAATGTAAAGGCCATACATGTCTGCAACAAGAGGTTGAATTCTCTCTCCAGGTCTATAACCTAGGAGACCCCAGCTTTTATCAGCTCCTCTCATCTCTCACTAACACTTCAGGTAGCCAGTGATTAAACCTCCACAAACATCTATTAGGCAGCATGCTATGTGAACTTAACCTGAATATTTTTGGCAGACATGTCTTGTGTCAACTAAATCAGGGATGTGGGAACCTATGGCTCTCCAGATGTTGTAGTTGGACTCCAACTCCCACCATCCCTGACTACAGTCATACCTCAGAAGTTGAACGCCTTGCGAGTCGAACGTTTGGTTCCTGAACACCACAAACCTGGAAGTAAGTGTTCCGGTTTGCGAACATTCTTTGGAATTCAAATGTCTGGTGCGGGTTCCATAGTTTCCGATTGGCTGCAGGAGCTACTTGCAGCCAATCAGAAGCCGCACCTTGGTTTCTGAATGTTTTGGAAGTGGAACAGATTTCCGAAGTGGATTCCGTTCAACTTCCAAGGTACGACTGTATTAACCGTGCTGGCTGGGCCTGATGGGAGTTGGAATGTAAGAACATGAGAGCATTGGAAAAGCCTTCTTGGCTAGCGTGAGCAGCAGCTTCACACAGGTCTGCTCTGTCCGAAAGCAATGAACAAGGAGAGCAGGTACAAAAGCACATAGGATGGGAGTACAGTGTCTGTCTTCCGTTCTTACTCCTATCACAATGGAATGTAAATGGTGGATCACGAGATCCAACAGCAATGGAGAATGACAATATTAACAGGGCCAATGCCCCATCTAGTCCAGCATCCTGTTCTCACAGTGGCCAACCTGATGCCAGTGGGAAACCTTCAGGCAGGACGCAAGGACAAAACTGCTCTTCCTTGCCATAGTTTCCAACTGATATTAAGAAGCATTAAGATACTGCCTTGGACTGTGGAGTCAAACAAAGAGCTACCTATTCCTTCACTCTGAAGTAAATGACAATGCTTAGCAATTAGACCACTTTCAAAGTGATTCATGTGCATTATATTTTTGCATTTCTTACACTGACCCTGTAAAGCAGTTCACAGCTTTTATTCTGATGCCTCAGATGGGAATCCAAGGCTAAAAGAGAGTGGCTTGAAATACTCAAAGGCAGTGAATCCACAATAGGAGATTTAAACCAGGAGCTTCCTTTTCACTCCCCAGCCTCTTAGACTGCAATCTTTTCACTTTTATGGAAACAAAGTCCACTGAATTCAATTGGACTGACTTCGGATTGCGCTGTTAGCCATTATGCTAGTTGTATATCCTTGGATTTTTGCTTAAGTGTTTGTTATTTCAGCTGCCCTCTGTAAAAACTTCTGTCCAAATGGCATCTTAAAAAAACTTCCAAACTTAAAAAAAACTATGTAACCTTCAAGGTTGCATAGATTTTGTGTGCGAGTTCCTGCTGAACTCAATGGGAGTTTTTTTAATATGCAAAATCAATTGCCTTTCGTTCAAAGAAAAATAGAAGGCTTGCCGACTCAGAAATGCAGTAAAATAGAAAATAAAGACTTAATCCACATTGTTCTGCCAAACTGTTCTATTTGGTAGCAGGGGTTCTCAAGCTTTGCGGTGCAAGGGGTCACTTGGGAGTGCTGAACTTTCACACAATTAAAATGGTGGTTCAGAACAGAGCTAGTCACAAAGTGGTGGTGAAGTGGGGGTGGAACCAGTCGCAAGGTAAGTCATACTCCAGAAAGCACACCCCCCACTCACTCACACACACACACACATACCGATTCATCCATTGACATGCACACACCTATGTACATCATGTCTCCTTACTTTCCTATTTTTCCACCTCCTTACCTGCTGCTACTTCTGCTGGGTAGGCCCCTACCTGCTGTGTCACTGAGGTGAGGTGATGGCTCACTGAAAACATGGTTTACATGGTAGGTGGGAAGGGACATCCCCCTTCCTCCAGCCCCCATCACCGCCATTTCAGTACCCCCAGGATGGAAATGGAAAGCAAGTTGATGTGCTCCTGTGGTATGGCAACTCAACACCCCAGCTGCTCAACACCAGAGCCAATGTGGTGTAGTGGTTAAGAGCAGTAGACTCGTAATCTGGGGAACCGGGTTCGCGTCTCCGCTCCTCCACATGCAGCTGCTGGGTGATCTTGGGCTAGTCACACTTCTCTGAAGTCTCTCAGCCTTACTCACCTCACAGAGTGTTTGTTGTGGGGGAGGAAGGGAAAGGAGAATGTTAGCTGCTTTGAGACTCCTTCAGGTAGTGATAAAGCGGGATATCAAAATGACTCCCAGGCTGCGCACCTGGTCCTTCAGGGGCACAGTTACCCCATTCAGGACCAGGGAATCCTCCACACCTGCCCGCCTCCTGTCCCCCAAAAACAGTACTTCTGTCTTGTCAGGATTCAACCTCAATCTGTTAGCCGCCATCCATCCTCCAACCGCCTCCAGACACTCACACAGGACCTTCACCGCCTTCACTGGTTCTGATTTAAAAGAGAGGTAGAGCTGGGTATCATCCGCATACTGATGAACACCCAGCCCAAACCTCCTGATGATCTCTCCCAGCGGCTGCATGTAAATGTTGAAAAGCATGGGGGAGAGGACAGAACCCTGAGGCACCCCACAAGTGAGAGCCCAGGGGTCTGAACACTCATCCCCCCCACCACTTTCTGAACACGGCCCAGGAGGAAGGAGCGGAACCACTGTATGACAGTGCCCCCAGCTCCCAGCCCCTCAAGACGGTCCAGAAGGATGTTATGTTCAATGGTATCAAACGCCGCTGAGAGATCCAGCAGAACTAGGAAACAGCTCTCACCTTTGTCCCTAGCCCGCCGGAGATCATCAACCAGTGCGACCAAGGCAGTTTCAGTCCCATGATGAGGCCTGAATCCTGACTGGAAGGGATCCAAATGGTCCGCTTCTTCCAGGCGTGCCTGGAGTTGTTCAGCAACCACTCGCTCAATCACCTTGCCCAAGAATGGAAGATTTGAGACTGGGCGATAGTTGGCCATCGTGGCCGCATCTAAAGATGGTTTTTTAAGAAGCGGTTTAATAACCGCCTCTTTCAGCGGGTCTGGGAAGGCTCCCTCACGGAGGGAAGCATTCACCACCCCACGAAGCCCATCGCCCAGTCCTTCCCGGTTAGCTTTTATAAGCCAGGATGGGCAAGGATCCAGGAGACAGGTGGTTGGTTTCACTCGTCCAAGCAGACTGTCCACATCCTCGGAGGTAACAGATTGGAATTGATCCCACTCAACTTGACTAGACAGAACTCTAGCACTCTCCCGCCCCGGCCCTGCTCCCACGGTGGAGTCTACTTCTTCCCGAATCTGAGCGAATTTATCTGCAAAAAACTTTGCAAAATCATGGCAGGAGAACATGTGGCCCGTACTGGCCCCGATGTTGCAGGTGGTTCCGCTAAATTGTGAACCACCTGAAAAGGTCTCCTGCTGCTGTTTTCTGCAGATGCAATAGAGGCGGTGAAGAAATTCTTCTTCGCCGTTGCTATCGCCACTTGGTAGGCTCGACGTTGAGCTCTAACCTGTGACTGGTCAGATTCGGAATGAGTTATCCGCCACCGGCGCTCTAGCCGTCTCAACGATTGTTTCATTGCCCTCAGATCCGTGGAAAACCACGGGGCTGTCCGGGCTCCATGCAATCAGAGAGGGCACTTCGGAGCCAAACAGTCAATAGCCCTGGTTAACTCCACATTCCAGCGGGCCACCAGGGAATCAGCTGAAAGGCCATCAACATGGGATAAAGCATCCCCTACCACTCTCTGGAAACCATTTGGATCCATTAAGTGGCGGGGGCGGACCATCTGAATTGGTCCCACCTCCCTGCAGAGGGGATGGGTCGCGGAGAAGTCCAGTTGCACCAGGAAGTGATCTGACCATGGCACCAGGTCCAAGGCATGTCCACGGCTATGGGTTGGGCTCCATCTGGTACGTAGGCTGAGACCCTATCTGCCTGCGGACTGTCTCGCCAGAGTGGTGCATGCTCTGGTTATCTCCCGCTTGGACTACTGCAATACACTCTACGTGGGGCTACCTTTGAAGGTGACTCAGAAACTACAACTAATCCAGAATGTGGCAGCTAGACTGGTGACTGGGGGCGGCCGCCGAGACCATATAACACCGGTCTTGAAAGACCTACATTGGCTCCCAGTACGTTTCCGAGCACAATTCAAAGTGTTGGTGCTGACCTTTAAAGCCCTAAACGGCCTCGGTCCAGTATACCTGAAGGAGCGTCTCCACCCCCATCATTCTGCCCGGACGCTGAGGTCCAGCGCTGAGGGCCTTCTGGCGGTTCCCTCATTGCGAGAAGCAAAGCTACAGGGAACCAGGCAGAGGGCCTTCTCGGTAGTGGCGCCCGCCCTGTGGAACGCCCTTCCAGCAGATGTCAAAGCGATAAACAACTACCTGACATTCAGAAGACATCTTAAGGCAGCCCTGTTCAGGGAAGTTTTTAACGTGTGATATTTTACTGTATTTTTGGTTTTTATGGAAGCCGCCCAGAGTGGCTGGGGAGGCCCAGCCAGATGGGCGGGGTATAAATAATAAATTATTATTATTATTATTATTAAACTCTTCTTCTTCTTCTTCTTCTTCTTCTTCTTCTTCTTCTTCTTCTTCTTCTTCATCATCATCATTACTCCTGCTACTGTCAGAGTTAGCAAGTCAGCAGGCCAGCCAGTGCACCTACTTCCATGCCCCCACTTCTGCTACAACTCTCCCACACATATAGTGCTCTCCTTCCTTTTTAGGTCAATTGGAAGAGGGGGAGAAGGAAGGCAGAGCAGGCCCGTCTGGGCAATTGGGGAAGGGAAGATGGTGGATGAAGCCATGTTAGGCCCTTCCAACTTCCCTTCTCTTTTCTCCTGCCGATTGGAGCAAGCGGCCGGCTAACTGTTCAGAGAGGGAACAGCAGCTGCTAGGCTTCATCCCAGAAGAGAAAGCCTCACATCTAGGTAGGTCTGTATAATCTTTCAGTCTTACACAGCCATCCTAACCCCAGCTGGACAGCACTGGGATGTGATGGAGCAGGATAGCTACTGCAACATCCACAGCCGCACCTCTCATGCTGGCTGGGGAGGGGGTAGCGAGGGAGGGTAAAATCATGCTCTGCTAGGATTGGGCCCCAATCATCACTCTGCAGATGCCCCCCAACCCCAGCCCTAATATGGCAGATTGGGGATTTGTAGTGCAGCCTTAGTCTTGTCACAACTTGCCCTTAATATTTCTAGAGTAAGCCAATGGTGCTGGTCCCCAGGAGAATCAGTAATAGTCACTTTATAGGCAGTTCCTCCCTGAATTCTTGTGCTTTCTTAAACTTGTGTTTATAATCTAAATCAGTAATGCTTTTTATGTCCCAGTGTACCCCCTCTTTAAAAATATCTCTTCCTCTGGGCTTTATTCCCATACCTCTACATTAAAGGATAGGATTCATCAGATCACAGTCATGCCTGTCTATTCAACAGTTCAAAGTAGTCCGTACCTGTGAATCTTTCAACGGCATCAGTAAGATTTTATGTCAACGAGTCTAAATCCATCTCTCTTTTTTGTACCTAAGCTATGCCATTATGCAGGATAACAAACACCTATACTGCTATTTGAAATGGTAGACAACAGCCAGTTATTACACTTTAAAATAGATTGCTTGTGTTGCCTGCTGAGCCAAGAGGATGCAACGCTGGTCACCTGGAGGTTTTTCTGATCAATTACATGACAAGGTGAGGGTGACATATTTATACTGGCAAATCTTCCAGCCCTGGATGGGCCCCCAAATCCCTCTGCTTTCAGAAGGGCATACAGCAGTGCTTTCCTGCCAGACAGATGTTTTGTGCCTTTAACAGCTTGTGTAACAGGCAGAAATTTAGCAGGCACAGCTTTCCCTCTTCACTTCCTTTCTGTATAAGGGCACACACGTTTTTATAGTTACAGCTGCAGTGTAGCATAGGTTTTCTTGGATTTAAGACTACATAAACCATGGTTCATATGCATGAATTTATTTTTTGCATGAATGAGTTCAAACGCCACAAAAATAAAAATGGCTTAATTTGCTGGAATTCAAAATACAAGAACACAGATGACCTGGCATGATTTTGGAATTACATGTGTGCTTATCTGTGTCCGTAACTGTATTCTAGAAACATGATTCTTCTTCATTTATTTTTGTTTTCAAAGCAAATTCCATTGTAGCAAAGCTACTTGGTACTTTTTATAGAAACAGCACCTTTGCCTAAGACATTTCTGTAAATATAATACATTCAGTTGTTGAAAGTACTTTGGGTGAGATGGTGCTTGCGTGGCCTTTTTTCTTCCTTGTTAAAGGTTAATATTTTCATGCATTTGTGAAGTACTGTAGACTAGCTTGCTGGCATGTGGGCTGCTCATTATCAGATAATTGTCTCAAAGATTTGCTGAAAGTGCTTAAATATTAAATATGTGCCACTTATAAGCAAATAGTCACAGGGATTTCAGCACTGATGCTCGAAAAAATGTAGGTTAACTGATAATGGTGGCTGAACACTCAAGATAACAAGGCTGTGGGAAGTTATAAAGTTATGCTGCAAAACATACCTTGTTTTGTATTTATTAGTCATTTGTATCAACAATGGAAAAAGATACCGATCAGCTGAATACAGGGGAAATCTCTTCATAACACAGACAAAAGTTTCTGCCTTGAGAGGTGAGCAGGAAGAGGTTCAGAAATCACCCCATATAATTCCAACGTTTTGGACGTGCGTGTCATTGCTTACGTAGCAAAAATGGCACCATCCACGTGCAAGAGGGAGATATCAGCAGGCAGGAGAGAACCTGAAATATTAAAAAATGGCTTGTTTCCATTGTACTACAAAGTAAACATTCAATCAGTACAAGGATTTCTGCCCCACACTCTCTCCCAAATCTGCTCTGCAGGGTTGGGGAAAACCCCAGAATTGCATACCGTGGTACCTCTGGTTAAGAACTTAATTCGTTCTGGAGGTCCGTTCTTAACCTGAAACTGTTCTTAACCTGAGGTACCACTTGAGCTGATGGGGCCTCCCGCTGCCGCCACGCGATTTCTGTTCTCATCCTGAATCAAAGTTCTTAACCCGAGGTACTATTTCTGGGTTAGCGGAGTCTGTAGCCTGAAGCGTCTGTAACCTGAAGCGTCTGTAACCTGAGGTACCACTGTACCAGATGAAGCCCTGTTGCACAAGCACCAATCCTTGCACTGATGGGATGGTTACTTAGCTCTACACCGGGTACAAGCCAATCTTTAGGGGACAAAACCATAGAGGGCCATCTGAAAACAGCCCAGTGAGGACTGCTTAGTAGTTATGCACTACTGACTGTCGGGGAATCAAACATAGAAATGGGAGTGGGGTGATGGAGTGCTTGGAAACCTTAGCAGCCACACTCCCCACACTACAGCAGCTTGTTGCAGCTCCTGTTTGTAACTCAACAAACCGAATCTGAATCATACAGTCATATGAAGCTGCTGCTGAACTGCATCAGACCACTGGCCTATTTAATGGCCTGGTGCCTTGCAGTGGTTTTCCATGACCACATGAATGGCTTTTGAAAGGTAAACACAGCCTTCCAGAATCATCACTGACATAGACTGATGACGTGAGAATGGGAAAGGAAGGACGGGAGGAGGACTCACATGTAGTATTGTGGAGGAGTGAACAGCAACATTTTGTTGCAGGCCCCATTCGGGTTTTCTTTTCTGTCCAGTGCATCTGTTATAAAGGTAAAGGGACCCCTGACCATTAGGTCCAGTCGTGACCGACTCTGGGGTTGCGACGCTCATCTCGCTTTATTGGCCGAGGGAGCTGGCATACAGCTTCTGGGTCATGTGGCCAGCATGACTAAGCTGCTTCTGGCAAACCAGAGCAGCGCACGGAAATGCCGTTTACTTCCCGCCGGAGCGGTACCTATTTATCTACTTGCACTTTGACATGCTAGGTTGGCAGGAGCAGGGACCGAGCAACAGAAACTCACCCCATCGCGGGGATTCGAACCACCAACCTTCTGATTGGCAAGTCCTAGGCTCTGTGGTTTAACCCACAGCGCCACCCACGTCCTGTTATAGTTTATCAATATTGTATAAGTCACAAGGAGAAGCAGCAATTTTATTGTACTAGCCACTAGCCATGGATACTTCAGAGAAAAAAATGCAAAATTTGTGTTACACAAAAGACAAGTAAACGAAAGTTTCAAATCCGGTATAATAAAATCCTGCTTCAAACTAAATGAAAAAGATCTGTTATCTGCTTTAGACTCCCCTACATTAACTCTCTGTATCATTTCAATTTATTCTGCTCATAATTTCTTTTCCTTTGAATAAGTCTGAGGACTCTTCCAGATGACCTGTTTAATGAATATTCATCCTGATTTTCACTGCAGGGAGATTAGATGGTGTTGGCTGTTTCATCAGCATCCCTTCGTATTTATTTGTGGGGAGGTTAGATGACATTCATGCAGCACATAATTACCCCATGGAACTCCCTCCTACAGGAGGCAGTGATCACCACCAACCAAGACTGCTTTACAGGAGGATTAGGCAAATTCATTGAAGAGAGGGTCATCAAAGGCTATTAGCCATTATGGAGATGCTCTGTCTCCACAGCTGGAGGCAGTTATGCTTCTGAGTGCCAGTTGCTGGAAGCCACAGGAGGGGAGAGGGCTTTTGTTCTCAGGTACTCCTTGCAGGTTTCCCACAGGTATCTGGTTGGCCACTGTGAGAACAGGATGCTGGACTAGACAGGCCATTGGCCTGATCCAGCAGGCTCCTTTTAGAGTCTTATGTAAACACAGCATTAAGGAAAGTGTTGTCCCACACTTCCACATGCATTTTCTTGCCATTTTCCTTACTATCTTTTGGGGAAGCAAATTTGTTGTGCAAGACCTCCCAATCAACCATAACTGTACAACCTAAATTTACCACTATGTGATTGAATCCCATCTGAAAATAACGACAGTCTGGAAACACCCCAAATTTCCTTTGTTTAATGAACTGGGTGATTCTTTCCAAAATAGTAAAAAAAAATGGCCATGGTTCTCCCTAATTCATTTTCCATTAAAAATGATGAAATAGCAGAAATTAAATCTAGAGTACATTATCATCCTGTACTTTGTAGATGTATTTTCAGTGCTAACCTTCTATTTAAACCTTGCAGTATAATTCCACTGACAGGAGTTTGTTTGGTTTTTTCTTTATTTTCCACCCGTTGTATCTTTGTGTGTGTTTGAATGGTATTTTTTCCCCTTCATTGAGTTTAATAGAGAGTGTATTTGTATAATGTTTTCATTCAAGAAACTTACACTAATAGCAGTAAGTATCTTTATTCATGTCTGACAATGTCAGATCTACCTGAGGAGCAGAATCCCATTTCACAATATGCTGGTTTGTTATTAATCTGCGCTACACTCATAATGAGGTATCTTATATTGATTTTCACATTCTATCACAGTTGTTCAGATTGCAAAAGGATGGGATTCTGCATACTTTGGGAGGTAAATAGTTGCAACCATACATAATCTGCATGTATCTACAGTACTTAGCAATTCCAGTTGTTGATTTCCACACCAAATCAGAACTGTAGGAGCACAGGAGGAGCTGAAAGATTTCTCTCACAATTTGGCAGGATAATACAGGATGGTTAAATGCTCTTGGTGGGAACTTACCACTTGATAAGTGATGTGACTATTTCTGTTCATAGGCACTGGTCATACAGCTCCACGGGTTTCTCCAGCCACACTCCCCAATAATTCACCATGAATTTGTTCCTTTAAAGCATGGTTGAGGGAAGCTGTGCCCTTCCAGATGTTGTTGGACTCCAACTCCCATCATCCCTGACCAGTGACTATATGCTGCCTGCAGCTGATGGGAGCTGGAGTCGAGCTACATCTGGAAGGGCTCAGTTTTCCCAACCCTCAGAAAAGTGGGGCTAAATGGTGCTGAGTGCCTCAGTGAATGGAAAGGAGGGAGAGGAGAAATTTGGGCCGTTACCTAGTTTGATGAAGCATAGGTGCCCTTCTCTGTTTCTCAGAAGTTAACTGCTCCTTTCTCTAAATATGCTGACCATGGTGGTTCTGCCAACCTGCTGTTGGGCCTGGTGGTGCTGTACTGAATGCAATGGAGGACAAGTATCACAGATACCTGAGTGGACGAACAGGATGCAGTTGACCTCAGTCAACTATGCCTACCTGGGCACTCAGTTCACCATCAGCTTAAACCTGAAGTGGTGGTGGTGTTTTGCTGCATTCTGTAAGGATTCCGCTCATCCTTCTCCATCCCTGTCTCCAGGCTTCTTGGTGGACTGTGTACCACTTTTCAGTGTTTATATATTGGGCTGGGCAACTGGGACAGACTGCAGCTTCTGCCCACTCCACTGTGCAGCAGTATTCTTGCCTGAACTGATGGAGATGGTTTCGGTGCTGAAGACCACTAGGATGTTGATTTGGGGAGACTTCAGCATCCATGCCAAGACCTCCTTATCTGGAGCACCTCAGGACATTGTGGATGCTATGCCAGCCTCACGGCTTTCCCAACATGTCACTTCCCTGACACGTATAGTGGAAGGATGTTCATCCAGAAGGAGGACAGAGTTTTCGGTAACTCCTTTGTTGTGGTCAGATCAGTTCCTGCTGAACTCTAGACTTACAGTGGCCCTTCCTCTTTGCAGGAGTAGATGACCCATTAGCATAGTTCACACCCCAGAAGCAGATGGACTCTACTGGTTAACATGGTTGACACTCCTGTTGATGCCCTGATCACCCTGGAGATGTCTCAGGAAGCTAACACAATCCCTCCCAAGCTTCTTTTCCAGGGACCAGCTGGCTCTTTGGTGTATTGGATCATTGAGGGTAATAATGCAGGTAGGGAGATGGTTGGAACGCAAATGGCATAAAACTGAGCCTGACCAAACAGTAGTAAGAACTCAGTGGCAGTGGTAGGGAAGCAGTTCTCCTCTGACATCATTGCATCTTCATAGTGTGTCCAGCAGAGTATTTCTGGGGGATTCAAGGCCTCTCACAATCTGGGCCATCTGTGACTATCATGGGGCCTTAGAAGCACGCGGCGACAAGTTTCTGAAAGCGCTCAACAATACGAACACATCTGAGGACACACAACAGCATGACTCCAACACCCCAATTATTTGATCAATTTTCACTTTGCATTTGCGACTACACTTGGGCCTTCTTGTGCACACTCCTTCTTCTTGTGTGCTTCTGTATATTATGCACGCATGCCTTGTTTTGCTGCTAGGCTATTTCAGTTACAAGCAACAGCAAAATTAATGACACAGTTTCGTCAGCTTAAACTGCCACAAGAGGGCAGCGGGTCTTGTCCCTCACCTGCATGCATATGGTGTGCGATACACTAAACTGCAAATACCACTGACATTCGGAAGCTTACCTGTCATAATCAAGCAGAGAACTTGATAGAAGAATGTATTAAAGTTGCATCTGTTTGTTTTTAAAATAGCTGCAAACTAAAAGAAAAAGATGAAGTGCAGAATTGTCAGCCTCTGGTGTGAGAATATAATATGTGTTGTGGCATTTATTAGCACATCATTAACATATGAGTTAGAATACAAACATGCCATACATGGAGAATTTATTTCCCCCCCCGAGCTCATTTGCATTTATATAAAACCACATCAGAAGGCTGGTTTGTTTTCTAGAAAAGGGCGAAAAATTTGTGCCCCAAGGTCAGATGCCAATTTTAAAGCAGATCACACATTGTGAATACTGTAATCTGTTTGATTATTTGACCTTATCCATGTTATTTTCCAGAGATGGAGCTTTGGTTAACTTTTCAGTAGTGATACTTAAAAAAAGAAAGAAAAGATTTCCTCTAAGATTTGCAAATTTCAAATGGTAAATACATTCTCCAGTCAAAACCAAGCAAGGTATGCTTGACATAGTGTTATCCATGAACTAGGTCTATGTACCAGTTATGGCTGCCTTCAGATGTCTTCTAAAGGTTGTATAGTTACTTAGTACCTTGACATCTGATGGGAGGGCATTCCACTAGATTCAATGGGAGCTTTTCCTTCCCCCTGGAAATAGCAGGGGTGGGGAACCCCAGCAGTAGGTATAGGGTTAACCCCCCCCCCCCCAGGATCCCCAAGCCTGGGTCCCAAACTGGATGAGGGCTCCCATGCCTACTATTTGAGCTATAAAAGTTACGTGCTCAGAGCAAACTCCTTGATGAAAATAATATCTAGTTTGGCACCTAGCATACCATTCTTTGTTACCTTGTTATGTAACCTTTATTTCAGCGCAAAGTGCTGGTGGAACCAGGTTCATTCCAAAGTACAGCTTGGAATGAGTTTCCCACCAGGTACACTTTGTTCCTAGGATATTCCTAGGAACTTATTGTAATAAGAACCTAAGAGAAGTCTGCCAGTCTGTGATCATATATGGAGGCTCTAAAAGCAGAGGGGGGCCCTTGTTATGTAGCCCATCTACCTCTGTGGTTTGCCTATCTGCTTGGTAGTAGTTCAGGGACTGTGGCACTCTCTCCCATTCAGTACCCACCTGGCACTGGTATCTCTGCAGCTTATCTAGAAGGCACTGGGGCACAGCAGGGTGATGTGAGGTTAAGGCTCAATGGGGCATGTTGGTTTGACTCCATCGGTACATCTGAGTAGTGCTGACTCTGTTGCTGTTCTGCTGTGCCCCAGCACCACCCAGATAGCTGCACTGATGCCAGTGTTGGGAGGGCAGCTGTGCAGTGCTAGCCCACCACGCTGGCTCCTACTGTTCTCCAGGGTGGTTTGTCTTGTCCCTTCTTTACTAGCTTTCTGCGAGATGGCAAGGCTTTCTTTTTTAAAGAAGGCCTTTGATTTTATGAGAGGTGTCCAATTCACTCATCCCTTCAGTGCAAGAATTTGTGCAATGGGACTTTGTCCCCTCCTCCTTCTCCTCTGTGAGTTCCTCTCTCCAATCTGCTCTGGAGGGTTAGAAGAACCCCAAATAGATTTAGGGGGCATGTAGGTAATGGGAATATGGGGGGGGGGATATCCTGTTGCACAATCAGAAATCCTTGTGTTCATAGGATGGTTACCTCGTGCTACGTTAAGTTACTCTGTCTGTATTAGTTTGTGTCTGATCTCCATATCAGTATTCTTCCACTGGTGGTTTTAATGAGATCATTAGATACAGTTTTAGCCTGCTATTTTGAGATTGTTTATCTAGGGTACCATTTTGTATTTATATTTTTATGATTTGGAATTCAGCAGAGTATAATACTTTTAACCACCCATAAGAGCATAAGAAGAGCTTGCTGGATCAGGCCAATGGCCTATCTAGTCCAGCATCCTGTTATTGCAGTGGTCAACCAGATCCCTGTGGGAAACCTGCAAGCAGGATTCAGCTACAAGAGCCATCTCCCCTCCTGTGGTTTCCAGCAACTGGTATTCGAAAGCATGATGGAGGCAGAGCACAGCCATCATGGCTACTAGCCATTGACAACCCTCGCTTCCATGAACCCAGGATTTAGCACAATCCTATATGTGACAACACAGAACCAAGACCCCTTGGGTCACTCACTGGAAAGGATGTATAAACAAATAAACAGCTATTTCTATCACTAGTTCCAGCTTTGGGGCCTATGTTCCTTACCAGTCTGATTTACTTCTGAAGCTTTTGCTCACATTTTCTCAAGAATGATTAGAAAGATGATTTCCATTTCCCCCCACAGCAAGACCTGAGATTTTCAAGATTCTGATGCAAACCTCTGGTGGCTGCATCAACTGCTGGAATCAATATTACCTGAGGATGGAACTGATAGTTCAGCAAGAACTGTGCTTAGGGCTACTTACGATAAAGATCCTATTTCCCTGAGCATTGATTTTATATGAATGCTCAGAGTTACCCATAGCTTGTAATCAGCTGAACGAGCAGCAGGATGAACATCAAAAGCTGGTATATGTGCCAAAAGGGTTTTCAATCAGCAGCATAACATGGCCTATTTTTGTACCCATTGAATTATCATAGTAATTTATTTAGATGCCATTGTTTCCATGCAGTAAGGAGTGGGCTTCCCTGCTTTCTAACTATGCAAATCATGAGGTCAAATTATAGTTTATTTTACTGTGTTGAAGGGTGAGTGGAAGGGTAGCGGTGTACATGCACAAACTCTTTCTATGTACAGGATTTGTGATTTATGGAGTGCTTCAGACATGCTTGACCAGTGACATTTTTTGCTTCATCAGAGTTTCTTCCAAATGATTGGTAGCAGTTGCTACATGAAGAGCAGTCAGAAACAAGAGCTTGTTTTTGCTAGCACTATCTCTTCTCATTCCACCCAGGCTTTGATGTACCAGTAAATTCAAGCTGAAAAGGAAGGATGGTTCTAGACAAATATTAGACAGCTGTACAAAATGAAACATATATCCAGAATACTCATAACCCATTTGTCACTAAGCAATATCAGCTTGGGCAAAGTTGGGAAGTTTTGTTTTAAATGAACTGATCTCACTGCAGTGTAGCAAAAAAAAAAAAAAAATAGATTTCCCTAATAGGAAAGGAACTACTAGCTTGGTAAAACAGTATGCTCCAGAGGCAAATGAAATGTGGATAGCTAAAACAGTTTCCAAGTTAAGAAAATTACAGCCAGTATTTTTCTGCTTCAGAAGCTCAGAATGAGATAGCTGGGAATTTATTTATTTATTTTTATTAGATCTTTGTCTCACTTTTCAGACCAAAATCCTGTTTTTCCTTTCCCATCGTGGCTTAGAGCCATTTGGATACCTTACACTGATCCTGTACACAGACTATTGGTTCTGTACAATAATCAGTGCAGATTTACGTATAAGCTAAACAAGCTATAGCTTAGGACCCCACTCTCTTGGGGGCACCCAAAAAAATGAAAGAAAAAAAACCTGGATGTACATTTCCAAAATACAAGATAAAAAACAAATAAAATAAAACCTACATTAATCTTATGGTGCCATCCTATCATATTGTATACTGACTGTGCACAGCCCAAAATGCATTGCTTGAAAACATATGCCTCTCGTTTCTAATACTTCTGAGCATTCTATTTAGGATTGAGGCACATGGCTAGAGGACATAACCTTTTTTTTTTTATTGCTTTGTTCAGCTCCGGAGCTAAGAAAATTGTCAACCATTGTAGTGAACATGGTCAACAAAACTGTACAAAGCGTATGCTTGACTGACCTTTGTTGATTCTTTGGTGTAGAAAAAATATATATATTGTAAAGTCTTATTTTGAGGACAATTTATTCTTAAACTGGGTGGAAAGCATATTCCATAACTATTCTTTAAAAGGTCAATTCAATTTCCAATCATATAACATGAGTTCTCTGAGATTGTCAGCCTGGCAGTCAACATGGGGCATTGCCATTGCTACCAGAATGTTCCTTTCCAATTAGGAAACATGGGGGGGGAGGAGGAACTGGAGATATATATAAGATCAAAAACCCAAACTAATACAAATATTTATTTGACACTGGTACCAATAATTGCTTCCTACTTTTGCATTGGTTGTTGGTAAATATGCTTACATCTTGTCTATTAAACAAGGTAGAAAGACAAAACCTGACACAAGTAATACTTGGAAAACTGCAAATCCTGGCTTTATAGGAGCAACCCCCCCCCCCCCCATTTCCATACAATGGATTTTACAACACCTCACAGTGAATGCTTTCAAACATGGGGATTATTGTGCTGGTTTTCCTGGTTATAATGCTAGTGCTTCGGTCCTTGTTTCTAACATTCCTTCATACTGTTTCTGTATATGGAACTGTAGCTTTTTGGTTCCTATAGTGCCATGTCACACTAAATCTCATTCACATCAATGAGTGTGGTACGACACAACAAAGGACGTAATTGGACAAATCACCACTTTCTATGTGCATGTGTGCTTCTGTTGCTGCCTGAACCTGGCTGCTCCCTTAAACAGGCCAGGGGCAGGCTGAGTGCAGACCTCAAGCCCCTGCCATTGGTTGGCCTTGCGGGCACGGCCTGCCCATACCTGAGAGGCTGTTGTGGCTGGAGGCAGGTGGCACCAGGTTACCATCTCCTCCCCTGGCTCTGCTGGAAGATGGCAGTCTCCTCAGACCCACTGCGGCGACGCCATGCGGCAAACGTTGCCCCTCCCTCCCGGAGCCTCAGGCAAGTGGTTATTCCCCATTATTCACCCATGAAAACAGTGAAGTTCTGCCTGCCTGAATACCACCCCCAATTTCATCACATGGCATAAGCCATGAAAACTGTGTGAAAATCGCAGCGCAAAACAGATTTCACAAATGGATGTTTTCTGGAAGCAATCAACATAAATTTCTAGAAGTGACTTTAAAGTCATGTGAAAGATCGCATAAAATGTGGAGGTTATCAAGTAAAGGAATGTTGGGGAAATGGAATGATGTGATCTGAATGCAGCCAATGTTCAGGGGTGATGATGTTCAAATTCAGTTAATGAAAATCTGGCAGAAGAATTTCGATTTCCAAAAAATTCAGAGATGTTACCCTTCCCTCCCAGTTCAAGAAATTGTTGGTTTTTAAAACACATTTTCACACACACAAAATCATTTGGTATCAGTGAATTTGCAATAAGATTTTTGCCTTCTGCTTTCCAAATCCAAACCCTATGGTTACATACCCAAGGATAACTACTCTCAATTGCATTCTAAATGACACACTAGAAGAGGTAAGGAAAATGACTCATTTTTTTCCTCCTAAAGCTAAGTCATGCTGGTTATAGGCAGTTGACATGAATTTCAGATAGTCACATTATGTCACTGAAATACCATCTTGCTTGAATGCCAAATTAAAAAGACTGACATTTAACACATCATGTTTGTATGACTGCTGCTACTTCATCACCCAACTGGCATTAAGAAGCTGAGTATAAATAACACAGTTTTACATCTTTCATTTACTTTGTTGCACACTTGACTAGCATGATCTTTTATCAAAATCCAATTCAAAGCCTTTGGGGAGAGAGACCTTGAAGAGATCTTATCCAGTTCTTAGATAAAAATGGTCAATTGCAAACAACTGTCTTTTCCTACCTGCCTATCCAGAAGTAGGCACAGAATGGTGTGTTTTAACAGCAATGTGCCCCAGAATATAAATAAATCATACTGTCTGTTAATAGGTTTTCTCCCACACTGCCATGAAATATTACTGACGAGTACACACAGAATCTTCAGGCATCATATTGTGGAATGGCATATGTGTCAAGAGCATTGCAAATTGTACATGATGAAATTATAATAGAAAAATCTAGAGCGGGGGGGGGGGATCCCACCAAAAAGTTCTCTTTCACAAAGTTGATGTTGAGTTTTTATCCGATATTCCCCTGACATTTGACATCAGTATTAGATCATCAAATAAACATCCATTCCAATATTTGATAGCTGGTTTAAGTATTTGGCAATCAATGTGAAATAGTATTTAGTATCTGATGGTATATTGCATTGACATGCAATAAAGTTTTTGCATTTGAGTGTATTTGATGTGCATTGCATTTAGTATTTGATAGTGTTCAGTAGCTGATATGCAGTTGTATTTGACAATATTTGATAACGTTAATGCAATAGTATTTGATGTTTGAAATATTCCCCAGTTGCCACCTTATGACATGTCATCATGGGCAGTTGTCGAAACATTCAGGAAATGGCAACACATCAAAGCACTCACATTTCAACCTTTTAAAAAATTCAGGTTAGAATACAAATGGGGAGGGGGAAGAACTTGAATTACAAAACACAGAATTGGTAAATGTAAACATATTTGGAAAAACTGTTTCTCTTATAGAAGAAGCACTTAAAAGAATGAGACTACAGTATAATGCAGATCATGAGAAATAACATCCTGCAATGGAGTCAGGAGCATAAGAGCACAGTGTTTGTATGATTTTCTGCCTCCACTGTGAAAGGCAGCATGCCCCTGAATGCCAGTTGCTGTGAATCACAAGTGAGGAGAACTCACTCATCTCCTGCTTTGGGGCTTTCCATAAGCATTCGGTTGTCCACTGTGAGAAGAGGATGCTGATCGAGATTAGCAATCAAATCTTCTTGTGTTCTTATGATGGTCGAGCCTGACAACCTCCTAACTCTTCTGGGCCCTGGGTTTTTGAGTAACACCAACTTGCCCACGTGTCTGAAAATGCAACTATAAAGATGCAAAGCAGAATCCAGGTCTTTGTACAGTTGCCCTGTACATACACATGGTCAGGGCTTGCTAATTACTATATTCAAAGAGCTTTCTTGGCAGAGAAGTACATATACTAATCTAATGACTTGGAATACTCGAGTGATTTGGACGCCAACCTAGTGATTTGGACAGCAAACTGCAGATTGCATTAAGTGCTTTGTTTAGTCATTTGATGGCTATAGCTTTCTGGGGGACATGGGCATAGAACGGCTGCAACAGGATCAGTGCTACAGCTATCAGTAGAATAAAGCTAAGAATAAAATCCCCCCCCCCTCATTTTCTGTCATCTGGGAAAGCCTACAGAGAATTTCTTGGAGCTGTTCCCAACCATTTCTCTTGTGCTAGATGAGTTATGCAGAGCAAATTCATAACCTCCCAGTGGAACAGATGGATGCAGAAGATCCTCCCACCTTCTGCCTCAGGATAGATCATGGCTGGTGCTATAAGAAATTAAGACATTTTTCAGCATACCATGACATGCCCTTTCCCTCGGCTTCAGATTTAATCATACATTAAATATATGGCCTAATATTTGGTAAAGAAAAATTACTTATCTATATAAGTGATGTTCTGCTAGAAGGAGTATTCTCATGAAGCCAGCTATACTGAAGGCTGCTTCATATATTACATCTATCTGAATCAACATGGATATTAAGATCCATATCAGTCTCATCTGGGCATTTTTCATTTTACTTCTCACTTCACTGTGGTGTGCTAAGCCCAGACCAAGCAGAGGTGTTTATTAAACATTTCCACTTGAGTCCTACAGCTGGTTCACATAAAACATCCAAAGAAATAGGTAGGAAGCAATAACCGCCCAAAATTTGCGAGGGTCAACATGGGTACCCTCAAACACCCTTTAAAAATACCAAGCTGCATGAGACCTGGGTACCCTAAGGTCTGGCTTCTTCCATACATTGCTTTCTACATTGTTCAATCAGCATCTGAGGTTCTGCTCCAGATCACAAGACCTTTCAAGGCATGCCTGCTGGCAATCAGAGCTAGGGCATTTTCTGGGATGGCACCTACCCTGTGGAATGCTTTGCCTAGTGAAGGATGCCAGGCCCCTTGACTATATGATGGTATGGTAAGGCTGAGGCTGCTCAAACAGGCTTTTGGCCAATTTATTTCTGCCCAATTCCTTGTTGTGTTTGAATTATGACTGACTTGGATGGGAGTGACTTAAGACTGAGTTTAACTTGGGTATTGTTTTATGTCTGAATTTTTATTTTATTTTATTTTTTGGCATTTTGATCTGTTAGTCACAGATCAAAGTTCTCCAGAACGTTAAGTTTTTTAAAGAAACTAAATAAAACAAAGCTACAGAGCCTGGTTTCTCCAGTGAATCTGGGCATTGATGCATTCTGCAAGAAGAGGTTAGCCAAATATCCCAAGGCAGATTCTTTCTATACAGCAAGGGTGAGACATTCATTCATTAGACAATTCTTATCAGAACAAAGGTGGCTTATCATAGAGTAAAAGCGATGAAAAATAGCACAAAATGAGAAACTGCATCATTAGTTGGGAATTTTGACTTTTCTAAATAATTTTGCTAAGATAGTATTCATATTTTAGCAGGTTTCCACAAAATTACATACTCTCCATCTCAGGCCGTGTTCCCACAGACTCTAGAGATTTCAACCAAGAAAGATGCACTCAAGAAGACATGTAAGGAAGGCAGAGAACTGAATGGCCCAGGAACCAAGAGTACTGTTCTTAAATAAGAAAAGCCCACAGAACTGGACAGGCGGATCTGTCTAATCTTTAGAGACCTACAAAGCAATGCTTTTCAAAATACGTTCCACTTGGGCATGCTGGAAGTTTATCACAGATTCCTCCATGATGCCACTGAACCTCGGTGATGCTTTCAAAGAATCCTGGGGCAGATTCTGACTTGAGATGATGAGTTAGAAATAGGACATAAGCCCAGACCTGCACATTGCTCCTGGCATGGGTGGAAGGTCCTTGCATTGTGCTGCCCTAGGCTACATACACACCATGCAAATAAAGTGCACAATTTCCCACCATGGAACCTGGGGCCATAGTTTATCATTCAGAGCTGCAATTCTTTCAGAGCTTTACTCCAAAACTTGGGAGAATGCATTATAACCCCATATGGAAAAAGAAGGTATGAATCAGCATTATGCATATTCCTTGGCTGTACGTCATGCTGAAATGCACCAATTATGCATCAAGAGTGGTCAAAGGCTTGAATTCATAAAAGTGAATTACTTAGAGGTGTCCTGGGTTGTTTCAAAGCTCCAGACTAGTAGAAAATGCATTAAAGGCTGAAAAATGTATTAGTCTCTTTTCCATTGGGGGAGGTGGGAGTCTTACTGTGTGGAGTTAAACCTCCAATCTAGCAAACCCTTGCCAAATAATGTCTACGTGATAACAAAATCAGAGCTACAACATTCAAAAGCACATCAATAATCTTGTTACTAGGTGCACTGTGGCATCCACTCTTGGATTCTGATTGTAGAGTAACTAAAGAAAGGCACCTTCCTCTTTTTCCATACAAGATTACACATATTCAAACCTGAATTGCGATTAGTAGTCAAAAGTGATGTAAGCTAAATAAAAACAGCATTTTATTTTATTTTTTAAAGTGATGTTAGCTATAGTTGACAATATTGAGAAGTGGATACAAGCTGACCCTTATATGTTGAACTTAATAAATGATGTGTTTTTATTCAGAACATCTTGTGAATGTCTAGTTGCAATCTTAAACAGACTTACAGGGGAATATCGTTTCCTCTCTTCTATCAGGGGTGCATTTGCCCTTATTCCCCTTCCTGAAAGATGACTTGGAAGATTCACTCCCAAAGAGGGGCGTTGAAGGGTTATAGCATGTGGGGCCTTTTGGCCAATAGGGAATTCTCATCAATGCAAGGAGGAAAAGCTCAGAGGAGAAGGTAATGAAATATTTGCCCCGTACCTCTCACCCTGGCTGTAGCAAATTGCTTGGGCTATGGGCAGCATCTACACATGTACACACAAATCATTAGTGCTTTGCCCAGGACATGGAACACAGTGGTGCTTGGTTCAGAATGAGCATGCATAGAACTGAGACGTACATGTATTTTAATTAATTCTGCATCATGTTTTTTGTAATTTTAAATTTTTAAGTACAAACATTCCCCTTTTAAAGGAGTCGAGTATCCATTGTTTTCTTTAAAAACCAGAACAGATTTTTTTCTCTGCTGGAAATAGCAGTTCCTGGTTTAAATGGTTAGTGTTCATGTTTTGAACTACAGTTCCCATAATGCTTCATTTCCTTCACCTGTATTATTGTATCTCAGGTAGGCTGCTGCTCTTTGGGGGTGCTACAGTTCCCAAAATGCTCCAGATCTTCCATCACCATTGATAAATCTGAAACTGGTTGCTGCTCATTTTTGCCCAACAGTTCCCAGAGTCCTTCAGCGCTGCAGTATCTCAGACTCTCACCAAGCCTAGGCTCTATTCAAACATGTGCGAATGTATTTTTGTCCCCCGCTTTGTGCCTTTGAGTGCACAGTCAAGTGATAAGACAGCAAGTCCACACATCCATTTGTGAATCTTCAACCGTTGAGTGATCAAGTAATGAGGCATAGAGCGAAGAACATGAAAGCACGAATCACCCCCAAGTCATTTTAATGAAGGTTTCATTGCTGGTTTGCTACAATATTAAACTGCAGTATGCAGGGAGGCTTCTATAGCCAGCTTCTCATTGCTTTTGCCAAGCATAGAAGCCAAACCAAAACCTTCCACAAACTGTCAGAGGCACTAAGCTTCTGAATACCAGTTGCTGGGAAACCAACTGGAAGGGGAGAAAGTGACTTCACTCAGATCCCAATTGCGGGCGTCCCAAAATTGTTCACTGGTTGGCCACTTTGAAAACAGGAGGCTGGACTAGATGGGCCACTGGCCTGATCCAGCACTCTCACCTTATGTTCTTACATTAACAACGGAAGGTATCCTTTCTGCTGAACAAAGCATGACAGTTTAATTAATCTGACATGCCATTTAATTTGCCTTTCTATTAGCATTCTTAATATGATTTTCAGCCCCCTCCCTTTCTGGGGAGACCATTTACAAAAGAAACCCCTAAATTGGAATTCTGCTTCCCAAAAGGTTTAACAACACTGAAGCAATAAACAGCAACGGGAGGATCTGACAGGCTCTGCATGACTGCAAGCTTAGGGAAGTGTTGCTCCATGAGTGCTTTTGAGAAATGATAGAAGCAGACTGAATTAAAGGGGTGGGAGGGAAGACAAGGTAAATAGAAAAGGAGTCATGGAGCCCAGAGTTAAATCACAAGGGTGAGGAGGGAGTGAAATCTCACAAAGTGAGATGTTTTGCCCCGAGAAAATTCTAGGGACATGAAGCAGAAAGATGACCAGAGGCTTGAAATTTCAAAAGCAAGGAATAGGTCTTGAAAGTTCTTGGTGCGGGGAGACAAAATGGGAACTCAAGCATGGAAAAAGGCATGTGACCTCTGTTTCTTTGTATACCAAGGACAGTAATGGGAGAGCGCTATTCCTTTCAGAAGAATTATTTCGGTTTAAAGACCTAGATTGGTGATGTTCATAAGTAACAGTGGGAGATGCTGCTTGCCTTTGTGTCGTGCTTCCGAGTTCCCTGCAAGCATCTGGTTGGGAAATGGGATGCTAGATTAGGTAACATTCTGCAGACTTGGGGCAGGAAATGAGGCAACCTGAATTTCAGCTAATGTGCACAAGTTCAATCCTGCTTTCCAGTCATAGAACCTAGCCAACTCTCTACCTGCTCTACACCTAACATCTCATATGATGGACGGCATAGTTATTTTTTTTTGAGGGGGGAACCAGCTCGTGGGCCAAACGGGCAGGCCTGGTTGACTAAATTTGGCCCATGGGCTTGCAATTCCCCATCCCTGATCTAAAGTATATGTGTTTTGTGTATGAATAGATGTCAGCAGGGCCAGATTTAGGTTTGATGAGGCCCTTTATATGTCCAGCTGTCCTTTGTCAACAACAATTTGTCACAGTTTTTTGTGTTGAATATATGCTATATGGTAAATTATGGTCCTAATGGGTATCTAAAGCCATTTGCCACTGCTGCTGTATGTAGGTTTTATTTTATTTGTTTTTTATCTTATATTTTGGAAATGTACATCCAGGTTTTTCTTTCCTTTAACTTTTTTTGGGGGGGGCCAAGAGAGTGGGGCCCTAAGCTATAACTTGTTTAGCTTATACGTAAATCCGGCACTGGATGTCAGTATGTAAGATCATGGGACAGCTACCTCAGCCCTTGTTCTTTCTTCAAAGTCTTGGAAGTGGCTGAAGGACAGGGATACTGAATGTTTCTAGGACTGAGGTAAATCTGTGAAGCTTGCTTGTTATTTTTGCTACTGTATGCTGTATGCTGTTTAAGTAATCTTGATATATTTATAGTATTGAAATGTGGGGGGGGGGGTTGTAAGCTGCTTTGACCATGATTTTTGTGTGTGTGGAGTATTTGTATTATGCATAGATCTGCTTGACATCACATGTTTGCAGATGTACATTAGTGTTAGTGTATGACAGAGAAAGAGTATATAATGCGGGCCGATCCATTTATTGATAAAAATATTGATATACCACCATTTCATAGAAAATATCCAAAAGGGGTTTATAACAAAAATACACAAAACTATATAAAACCTGAGAACAGACTTCAGTTAACCATTTTGCAATTATGTATCCTTAATTGCCTTCACAGCCTGGCAGAATATGAATATTCACTATCCAATTTGTGGCAATTCTTTTCCCCAAATGTCAGAATTCCCTCAGTTCCTGCTTCTCAAGCAAATCCTGGGGAAAGAAGCCATTTTATCTGGGTGACTCTTAGCAGTCACTGAAGGTACCACTAAGCTTTTGGACCACTACAGAATGTCAACATTTCCCACATTTTGGACCTACACTTTATTTATTTGTGCAGAGATTTATATTGTACTGTTTCAGTCCTTAAACACCACTTGGGGTGGCCAATAATAATTATAATGAACTCTGAAAAGCAGTAACATTACAAAAATACATTATAACAAAAACAGCAAGAGTTTCAGCAAATAAAACCGTTTCAGCAAATAAAATAAAGGCACCAGATAAAACAAGTTACCTATCCAATGAAAACCAAAATCCTGCCAAAACAAAATAGATTTTGTCATAGGTTAAAATACTGCAGGAAAGCAGGACAATTTAGATGCAGGCAATGAGAAGATGCTTTGAACCTCCACCACAGGACACAGAGGTCAGTGGGCACGCTGGTACAGCAGACTTTAATATCTCTTATACTAAAACGAATTGAATTTTCCCTTGCTTGTGTAACCCCAGCCACTGATGTCCCTCCCCCTGAAAAAAAAGTTTTCTCTTGTTATAAAGCATCTAGAATATGCTTAGAATCAGACTTTGATGAATCACAAGGGGAAAGAGCTTCACAAATGTGGGTCAGCCACAGGAGAGATCACTTGGCTAGATGCAGTGAGAGAGAATGCCTGCACCAGCAATCTGAAGACAGGGCACTGGCAGGGAAATAAATAAATAAGGTCTAAATGTGGTGTATAATTAGGGTAGCATAAACAGTTGGAAGTCACGGTGTTCTGTGTGGGATTATAAAACACATTTCTGGAATCACCATCAAGGGACCTTTCTGCAGGCATAAGAAAGGTGGCTATATAGCAAAGGTGTGTGCTTATTTTGAAATGGATCTTAGAACGAGGAACAATGTAATTCCACATGCATAGGAAAGAAAAATGAAGACTTGAATTAGGCTATACGTTGTCTCGGAAACTGAACAACAGGCACATTTCAGGGACTGCTCCACTTTCCGTAATTGCACTCTGGTTTATTATTCTGATTAATTCACTTTGAAAGATAGATTGCTTTCTAAACGACAGTCACAAAGAGGGTCAAGATATATTGGGGAAAGTATTAAAATATGTTAAGGACTAACTTTTTTAAAAAAGTAATCTCTTCTTGGAAATTTGAAATGTCCTAAATTCCAAAATAGACAATACTGAGCAGTATAGACTAGTGTCTCAACTTAAGGCAGATGTGCTTTGTTTGCATGCTGAACACTGGCATGGCTATAGTTTTCACAGATTTGGAAGGGACCAGGAGGGTCATATAGTCCAACCCCTTGTAAGGCAGGAATCTTTTTGTTCAATGTGGGACTCGAACCCACAACCCAAATGACTGAGCTACTGGCACATACATTGTGAATGGTTTCAGGTGCTATGCACATCAATTCAGATAAGGCTCAAATGATGATTTGGTCTTCAGAAATATTTGACAAAGAGGGTATGAAATTAACACAGGCATGGGAAAATACGATTTTGGTCCAACAATTCACCAAATCTGTCTGTCTGTCTGTCTATCTATCTGTCTGTCTATCTGTCTATCTATCTATCTATCATCTATCTATCTATCTATCTATCTATCTATCATCTATATCTATCTATCTATCTATCATCTATCATCTATCTATCTATCATCTATCTATCTATCTATCTATCATCTATCTATCTATATCTATCTATCTATCTATCTATCTATCTATCTATCTATCTATCTATCTATCTATCTAATCTATCTATCTTTCATTTGCAGATAAAATGAAAGACAAAGGGCTGCATGCTAACAGCCTACCACACAACAAGATCTAACTGTTAAGACTTTGAGTGATACTATAGCAGATGCAAATGATAAGTATAGTGTGTCAGAAGAATAATGCAACCTATATTTCATATTATAATTTTAAAGACCATAATATAGGAGTATACCATGTATGAGAATTTTGCCTTCGGCTCCTACATTAAGTTAATTAGACTGTGGTTTGTATTGCCGGGTGAGAACAAAATACAATTTTTTACTTCCATTTTTATTACTGCTGCACTAAAGATTTTACTAATGTCTATAAAAATGCACACATTCTCTGGGATTTATTTGACCCTAGGCTCTTAACACTTAAAATGCCTTCCTTTTAGGTGAAAAGGGAAACCTAAGGAACACCTCTAATCTTTCATAAGCCTTCGGCAGTCTTCCTTTGAGAGAGACCGTGCTGTGGAAAGAAAAATCAAATCAAGGCAGCAGAATCACAGTTTATTGGCACATTACTATAATGTTCTTGCTGGATGCAAGTATATATTTCATAGCTTACTTCACAGCATATAACTGAGTATCAGGAAAGAAAATAGTCTGCTTAGGTGTTTTTTAACTAAGAAGCTGATGGTAGTAGTTCAGAGCATCAAATG
This sequence comes from Podarcis filfolensis, assembly GCF_964270895.1. Lineage (NCBI taxonomy): Eukaryota > Metazoa > Chordata > Lepidosauria > Squamata > Lacertidae > Podarcis > Podarcis filfolensis. The sequence continues at coordinate 61,434,844 of NC_139608.1, forward strand.
CCTTTCGCTGCAAATTTCAGGATATTGCAAGGTAAAGTGTATTTTTTTTAGACGGAACATGGTCAAACTTTCATATTTTTGCACCACCATCTAATAAAACCATGGGGACCGTATTCTTACCCCAGGGGCAGCAGTTCAAGTCTCAGCAAGGCTGTTTTCAGTATAATAATATTTGCAGTAGAAATCCTTGGTATTTTCATGATTAAATTGCAAGCACTGGTAGTGCTGGTCAAGAGTATTTCTTGCGGTTACTTTTTATATCTCACAATAAACAGAAACACAGGCAATTCTGTAGAAGAATGGCATGTGCCCCAAAAGAAGGGGAAACAATTCCCCCTCCTGCCCTCCCTAACCCCTTTTATTTGAGTCAGTATTCTCTAAAATAGGGTTGCCATATTTTAAGAAGCTTGGGGGGTGGGCAATCATCCCAAGTTGTTGAGCTTTTTAGGTGACCGGCAGCAGCAGATGGTGGGGTGGCGAGCTGACCCTAAACAGTCTCTCTCTCTGTCTCTCTTTCTTTCTCTCTCTCTCTCTCTCTCTCTTTCTCTCTCTCTCTCTCTCACACACACACACATACAATTTGGAAGTTTAAGCTATAACAGAATGCTATGTAACCCACATAGTTAAAGCAGTAGTTTTCCCAGTAGTGATGTATGGAAGTGAGAGCTGGACCATAAAGAAGGCTGATCGCCGAAGAATTGATGCTTTTGAATTATGGTGCTGGAGGAGACTCTTGAGAGTCCCATGGACTGCAAGAAGATCAGACTTCTCCATTCTGAAGGAAATCAGCCCTGAGTGTTCACTGGAAGGACAGATCTTGAAGCTGAGGCTCCAATACTTTGGCCACCTCATGAGAAGAGAAGACTTGCTGGAAAAGACCCTGATGCTGGGAAAGATTGAGGGCACAAGGAGAAGGGGACAACTGAGGACGAGATGGTTGGACAGTGTTCTCGAAGCTACCAACATGAGTTTGACCAAACTGCGGGAGGTAGTGGAAGACAGGAGTGCCTGGCGTGCTCTGGTCCATGGGTCATGAAGAGCCGGACATGACTAAACAACAACAACAACAAATGTAACCCATAATAAACCAAAGTATTATGCCTGGGGGCTGGATCCGGCCCAATCTCCTTCTCAATCCAGCCTGTGGACGGTCCAGGAATCAGCGTGTTTTTACATGAATAGAATGTGTGCTTTTATTTTATTTATTATGCATCTCTGGGTTATTTGTGGGGCATAGGAATTCATTCATTCTGGCCCCCCACAAGGTCTGAGAGACAGTGGACTGGCCTCCTGCTGAAAAAGTTTGCTGACCCCTGGGTATTATGCATGCTACAAACAGAGAGAACAGTAAAAAGTAATTGTACCAAGGCAAGAGGAGCAGTAGAAGTCTATTTGATAAGTGATGTGACAATAAGCTCAAAGCACAGACTTTACCAGGAGGATCCAGGCAGCTTCCTTCCCACATGCCACAATGGTAGCTCACTGGAAGAGGAAGTTGCCACAAGAGCATAGCTGCAAAGGGAATCCTATTGGACTCTTGTGTCATGAGGTAACTCAAGGAAACAATAGGGTTTCACTTGGTCTCTACACTCCAAACAATTTATCATGGAAACCCAACCTTGATATAACATTAAAGGAGTCTAAGCATTTGTAGTGCTTGGGTTCTGTGTTTTAAATAGCAACTTCAACTGTAGGGATTGGATGAGTTGAGAGGGAAGGGGTGCAGGATTTGGAACCATAGCAAATAAGCTATGGTCATTAGCTGTACTTTTACAAAAAAAATAAAATGGTGTTGTATTAGTTGTATTTTTACAGCTTTTTTATTGCTGGAGTTAGTGGGAGATTTCCCCCCCTAGTGCTAATTGCCACAGGTCGGTGTGGCAATTTTCACACAGATTGCCACTGGGGAGGGAATGTTTAAATACCCTCTTATCCACTGTTGTGCTGATGACAACTGTCCCCCACCTCCAGGAGAGATGTTTCTGGCATTTCATTTAAAAAAAAAGTAATTTCTAATCACATTGTTAACGTAACAAGTAATTAGGCCCTGAGACATCCTGACCCAGACATAAATAGTACAGATTTTACCATTCAGAATGCAGCTTTGCACATATAACCAGCACAGAAGCTCATATTCCCAGTGGGAGGCAACGTATTTCACTGGGATGTAAAAGTTGATTTCCCTTTCGTGCATCTGAGAGAAATGTTGTACCCAAGTGTAGTCATCTCCAGATATGAAATATTTCATTAGCCTCCTGCATGAACCGTGGGGTGTAAGAGATGCTTGGTGGATGGCAATCAGAGAAGTTCCATTTGATTTCACTGGCTGATGAAGAGTTTGCTTCAGAGGACTGCTTGCTAGAACATCTTGACCTGAAGGAGTCCAGAACAGAACCAAAGAGCTGTTCATAAGCAGCATGTAAAACGACGATTCCTGCATTGTTGTTCATATGAGCTTTGCTGTGAGAAAGGAACTAGTCCCCCACCTCAGTGTTGAATCTTGCTGTGCATCCTCCATATCCCTAAAAAGGGAGAAGTGCATTTCCTTTGGAGCAAAGAGAACAATGAGTGTTTGTTTATAAAAATAATATTTGCTTATAACTATAAAGGCAGAGCAAAAAGGAGGCAAAAAACATGTGCTCCTATGAGGTTGCCACCCCACAACAGATGCACATTTTTTGCAAACAGTTCCCCCTAATATACAGTGGTACCTCGGGTTAAGAACTTAATTTATTCTGGAGGTCCGTTCTTAACCTGAAATTGTTCTTAACCTGAGGTACCACTTTAGCTAATGGGGCCTCCCACTGCCGCCGTGCCACCACTGAGCGATTTCTCTTCTCATCCTGAAGCAAAGTGCTTAACCTGAGGTACTATTTCTGGGATAGCAGAGTCTGTAATCTGAAGTGTCTGTAACCTGAAGTGTCTGTAACCCGAGGTACAACTGTAATGCTACACATTTGCTTCCTTGCTACATCTATGCAGATGTCTGCGGCAGCTGGCATAGGTGCCTGCTATGCTATTGGCTTGCACAGTTCAGCTCATTGGCTGGCCTTGGGCAAATTATCACATTAAGGCAGGTGCGCAGAACCTTTGACCTTCCAGGCATTGCTGTGAATTCCCATCATCACTGGACATTGACCATGCTTGCCAGGGCTGGTGGAAGTTGTCGTTCAGAAACATCGGGAGGGCCAAAAGTTCAGTTACTGTTTTGTAAATTTGAAACACGGCGGACCTTTAGGGAGCCGTTGTGAAGACAAACATGCTATGGATTGTAAGGCGCTTAACACATGAAAAAGGCTGTGTAAATGATTAATCATAATAAAATTATATGCTATAAATAATGCCAGTCTACAAAAGCTAGGAGAGAAGATGCACTAGCAGCACTAATGGAATGTATTGAAGAAAAAAACCAATTCCTTTACCTTTAGGCTAAGATAAACAATTATAAGTGGATTGCCTTAAATCATGAAATCACTGAGGCAGGGACTCTTAGTTACAAATATGCGAGAGTGCATGCAAAACATATTCAAGCTCCTTGCAATTACTCTGCAATGGGAGGCTCTCAGCAGTGATTTATGTCTTCCCCTCAAAGACGAGCCTCCTGCCCTGGACAAAGATTTCAGCTGATTCAAATGGCAGTTGCTACAGAATGGGATGGTTCTTTTATCAACGTAGGGAGCAAGCAGGAAATCATTTTCTCTAGCTTCCAATATTGGCACCGCAGTCCTAATAAGTGAAAGGACTCAATTAGATTTCTCTTGGGGGACAATAACTCTGTACAGTGGTACCTCGGGTTACATACGCCTCAGGTTACAGACTCCGCTAACCCAGAAATATTACCTCGGGTTAAGAACTTTGCTTCAGGATGGGAACAGAAATCGTGCTCCGGCGGTGCAGCGGGAAGCCCCAATAGCTAAAGTGGTCTTCAGGTTAAGAACAGTTTCAGGTTAAGAACGGACCTCCGGAATGAATTAAGTACTTAACCCGAGGTATCACTGTATCTGAAAGTGGAAAAGATGCTTGAGAAAGACTCTGATCGTTTAAGGCCTGCTTAAAGGATAGTTTCAGCAAGGAAAAGGAGAAGAGCCAGAAGAGATGTCAAAGGACATCCATATCATATGTTTAAAGCACACTGCTTCCTCCAAAGAATTCTGGGAACTGTTGTTTGTTAAGGGTGCTGGGAATTATAGCTCAAAGAGGGTTAAACTACAGTTGCCAAGATTCTTTTAGGGGAAGCTGTGGACTTTACATGTATGGTGTTGATGTGACTGAAAATTAGAAAGTGAGATAAAAGGTGAAATAAAACTGGTAACAGAAAGGTGGGGATAAGAGAAGAAAGCTGCTACAAAACAAAAAAGTAAATGCAAAAGGGCCAGAGGGGGAAGGATGAAAAAGAAATGGGCAGGTTGAGTGTGGTGCAGGGAAGGTAAAGTACAAGCTGAGTGTGAAGGAAGACTTACAGGAAATGTGTAAGAAAAAGGAATCAGCAAATTCTGTCTAAAATAGGGCGGCAATATCTCCAGAGCTTGGAAAGCTGAGCAATGGAACTCCATGTCACAAGGAAAATGCTATGGCAAAAAATAGCAGTGTCCAAAGATAGATTTGATATGAATAGAAAATTATGTCAGTGATTGCCAATGGATCTGTACAGATTCCACTTCCATCCACCACCATGTTGTGATGGACTCTGCACCTGTGCCACCATTTTGTAACTGGGTGGGGGGAGGTCAGTAATGTCCAGCTGTCTTCAATGGTCTTTTGGGGTTGAAAACCCCTGTTCTGATCCAAGGGAAGAAGAAAGATCGTGGTGGGTCAAGCCTGGAGGATGGTAGTGTACTTAAAGGGAGTGTACACTGTCAGTTTCGTGTGCCTCTCTGCCTGTGAGGGTCCTAGGCTTAGTTGGAAATACGCTAGGAAAGATTTGAACTGAACAAAAATGTTTTTCCTTTGAAACAAAATTATACAGAGCAACAAAGTAATTGCCTACATAGAGCTAAATTCATAAGTCAGTATAATTAACACAACAACAATGCAAGCAACTGTCGCTCTTCATCCAAACTGAAATATGTAATTGTTACTTGGAAAGCTCTGTAGTCAGGCAGTGTGCACGTGTTTCTTGGCTTTCTCAAGCTACTCCTTTGCAGACCATTTTAGTCCCGGAGCAACGGGACAACAGCAGCAAGTGAAATTTGTACACGGCTGCTAAGAGTAGTTCTCAAACTTTTTTCTCTGGGGGGCCACACTTTCAGAATAAAAAAATTTACTCCATCCTCCAAGCTAAACCCTGAAGCTTACTGTCGCATCCAGAACACCTGCATGCACATGAGTGTGAACATAATTTCTCACACACCCCTTTCCCCAGAAGATTATATATGGCCTAACTTCCTCAGTACTGATGGTAACACTTATCTTCCAGTAGGAAGGATATGCTACATGGAGTGATCATGTGACACACAATACACCTAAAAACATAAGAAGAGACTGCTGGATCAGGTCAAAGGCCCATCAAATCCAGCATCCTGTTCTCACAGGGCCCACTCAGATTCCTGTGGGAAACCCACAATCAGGAACCAAGCTGAAAAGTGCTATTCCCCTCCTGTGGGATTCTGGGATTCAGAATCATTTCTGCCTCTGATTGTGGAGCCACACAGAGCCACAAAGGCTAGTAGCCATTGATCATTGGACAATGAATTTGTCCAATCCATTTTAAAAGCCAGACAAGCTGGTGACCATAGTTCCATCATTCAACTATGTGCTATATGAGAAGAAGGATTTTCTGAATCTTCCAACATGCACTGTGAATAGTATGGTGTATTGGCTTAGCAAGTCAAGCTTCTATGTCACAAACCTCAACTGTTTTGTGTAAGGAAACTCAGGAAAACAATAAGCTCTCCAGTGATGTCTTTCACCCTGGCTCCTAGGTTGCAATCCTATCCATGTCTAATCAGAAATCCCATTTCATTCAGTGGGACTTGCATCCAGGTACACATTTATAAGATTTTAGCCTTAGGTTATCATCCTATAGACACTTACTTGAGGGTGAGTCCCATTGACTCTGGTAGGACTTATTCCTGGTGTACTCTAGATATACAGTTGTACCTCGGGTTACATACGCTTCGGGTTACATACGCTTCAGGTTACAGACTCTGCTAACCCAGAAATAGTACCATAGTACCTCAGGTTAAGAACCTTGCTTCAGGATGAGAACAGAAATCGCACAGTGGCGGCGCAGCAACAGCGGGAGGCCCCATTAGCTAAAGTGTTGCTTCAGGTTAAGAACAGTTTCAGGTTAAGAACGGACCTCCAGAACGAATTAAGTACTTAACCTGAGGTACCACTGTACATAGGATTGTGCTATCAAAGTGGGAGCCACTTGACATGGTACGACTTAAATGAGAGTACACATGCATGGTAATGTATTGTACATCTCTAGCAAGAACAGTAGAATTCATTTCATGTGCAGAAATTCCCTGTGTTTTTATTGTCATTCCTCATCCTGGATAGTTAAGAGTGTGGACCAAAATTCACGCAAGTACAGCATTCAAAGACAGAACCGCCACCCCCCACTAACAAATATAATATTTGGATCCAGAAGAAAGCACATGGAGCCATTATCCCCTATTCATCTACACTTTCCCCCCACACATCATTAGCTGAAACTGGAAAACTGGTGCCTCTTCTAACAATATGATCTTTGGCATGGCAACAACCATTTTCTACCGATTCCCATATGCTGTCAGCGTACAGATGCCTTCTACCATGCAGGATAAGGCAGGTCAGATGCCTCTAATAGACACTGACCCATGGTGAGCAATTCATGTAAAAATGTGCTGTGCTTTTAACCCTCATGGCTGGGTAAATAAATCTCAAAGACAATAGCAGCATATGCTGATGTCTCAGAAACCAAGATATGAAATCAAAACAAGCCCATATGCAGCAGCTCTCTCTCCCTCCCTCCCTCCCTCCTTCTCTCTCTATATATAGAAAGAGATGTTGATTAAGTTTCTCATATATATATATGTGTGTGTGTGTGTGTGTGTATCTCTCTCTCTCTCTCTCTCACACACACACACAGTATGTATGTATGTATGTATGTACACACACACACACACACATTCTGTTTTACAGTTTAAAATATTCATTTAAACAACCTTAAAATATCAGTGACTTTCCTTCTTCTCTTTCCATGGTTCACTTTGCATAACACAAATTCCTGCATATTTTACATAAACTAAACCATTAAGTATTCTATCATTACATCCATAAAAGCTTATTTACACTGTTGAATTTATCTTAATGCTGCCAACATTTTCAAATGTACACAATTGCCCCCCCCCCATATATTCAATAAGCATTTTCCAATCTTCTTTAAACGTATGTTCTTCTTGTTCTCTTATTCTATAAGTTAGGTCCGCAAGCTGCATATATTCTGTCAGTTTAAGTTGCCATTCTTCTTTGGTTGGAACCTCACTAATTTTCCATTTTTGGGTTAACGAAACACAGGCTGCAGTAGTGGCATACATAAATAACCTTTTTTGACACCTGGGAATTTCCGTCTGAATTATCCCCAACAGAAAGGACTCTGGTTGTTGCTTTTTGAAAAGTGCCTTTAAACATTTTTTTCAATTCATTATAAATTATTTCCCAATACTCTTTTAATCTTTTACAGGTCCACCAAATATGAAAGAATATACCCTCGACCTCATTACATCTCCAGTTTCTTTCCACATAGGGGATGAGAAGATATACTACAGTATAGATGTGCATATGAATTTGATGTATATAAACACAGAGAGGCACTTTCTGATGCATAAGGTCATCATCATCATCATCATCATACATACATACATACATACATACATAGCATTCCTATAAAGCTTTATGTTACATGGTCTAACTGTAATCCTCCCAACAGCTCTGTTAGGTAGGCCAGTGTATTATCACCCCCAACTTGTAGATTGGATGAATGTGCTTGTGGGGGCTGTCTGCTTAAGGCTGCTTGATAAGTTCATGACAATGGTGAGATCTGAATCAATGGCTTCCTCGTGCTCTTAGCTGCTGTGCTGTACCAGTGCTGTCAGTGACTCTAGAGTAGTCATGTACCCATCACTTGCATGCAGACAAGATGCTAGCCATTTATTTATTTAACACTGCATTTCTTCCACGCAGTGGTGTTCCAGGCAGCTCTCAGGAAAATAAAAAAGCCATTAAAATAACAATACAGAAGCAGTAAAAACCCAATAGCAGCAGATAAAACAAGCCCATATTTCCAAAGCAGCAGTAATCAAAGCAGCGCCAGCAGTCCACAGACCATAACAGACCACCAGTGCCTTCCCAAATGGTGCTAATAACTCACTAATAACTCTGTCTACTAATTAATACAATGTAGAGCATCAGGGAGTAAGAGCCCTTTGGAAACAGGATAGCCTTTACCTGCAGGAAGATAGCAAAGGTATGGGCTATATGCAAATTATCTACCCATGCACATACACACTCCATTTGTGATATGATAGAAACATGGCAAAATCTGTTTCTTTTGTGTGGCATTTTGTGTGCACTTTGGCCCATGGCATGGAGGACTTCTAGTTTTGTATGCTGAACTGGCTGCAGGCTTGTAAGTCATTGTCAAGGAGGCCTGGAGCTTAGTGCAAGTTTTGTCTGTTTTATATGCGCTGGCACCAATAAATTAATAAATGCAGCCCTGCGAGCCCCACGTCTCGGCAAGTCTCCCAAGAGCCCTTTCCCATTTTTTTTCCTGTATGAAATGTGTGCTTTTGTAGGCCATAACTCACAATCATGCTGCTTTTGTATGTTTACTTGCTTTCTGCAATAATACGT